>NC_090270.1:235097359-235700931 GCF_040414725.1 Anabrus simplex
GTATAAAATTTATCCTCGGTTACAGGGCTTCTACCATATTTGTGAAAAAGGAACTGTACAAGGAACTTTTAGTTAAGTGATATATACCTCTGTTACTTTTTTGCTGATTTGAGACATGAATGAAAATGTTGTTGTGAGCCCCCTAAAATTTTTGTCATGAGCCACCACTGCTGCAAACATCAAGAAATAGCAATGGAGCCACAAGAGATCACAGCAAACATAATAACACAAAAGGATGACTTCATACACTGCTAGCTTCACATTAATCATCTCTCTCTTCATCAATCTACATCCATTTACTCTTAGCCCCCAACAAGCTCAATTCTGCTTTCCAGCTTCTTCAGGAGGGCAGGTATTAATACACACTAAGGGGACTTGACACGTGATACAACCATTTCTTATTGCCTACTGCATGTTTGAAATTATCAACCAAACAGATTTATTGCTGCCATTTACCCTAAATATGTCTGGAAAAAAATGTTAAACTTAAGAGGCACAAGAAGATCAAATTGACAGACTGACATTAATTAAAACACTATGCTCCACACAAACCTCTTCAAGAACAAGTTATATGCAAATTTATGTTTTAGATGAATAAATCTCCCTTCCTCAGAAAGTATTTCCTTTCATAGACGGGGCATGATAAACCAAGTGATTTCATAACTGATTTCTCTCCAAGGTGACTTAAGTTCAAATCCCAGTCTCTGCAAGTGGAATTTTTGAAAAGTCATTTTTCTGTTGTTTGAATTCCACACAAGAAAGGTCTGGTGTCCATGTTCACAATATGAATAGTTGTGTAAAACTACAGGCTTGCTTGTGTTTCTTCGATAGTTTAAATTTTAAGTCTTTCTTGGTTCTTCCATATGTACATACATACAAAATCCTGCCATAAGTTCTGTCCCTAGTTTTTGGAGGTCACCAGTACGTGTTAGATTGACACACCTGCAGTTTGGTGCAGAACAGAGTAACATTATACTCCCAGCTCCTGCATACCTGCAGTTGAAGGTCACCTGCTATTTATTAAACATGGAATGGGGAGTCAACGAGAACTGCATCATAATGATTGTGTTACACAAGTGTAATAAGACTCCAGTGGAGATTTTTTACTTGTTGCGGCTACTGCAGATAAAAAGGAAATTTGTGTATCGAACTATTAAACGATACACAGAGACTTCCTCTGTCAATGATAGAGCTAAATTATAGAAGTGATTTGCTACGCAAGAAAAAGACACCAACAGCTATCAAATATATCGCAAAAAAAATTTGAAGAAATTCACTCTGCAAGAAAAGAATAATGGCACAGGAAATGAAAATCTCTCCACGAATGATGCTGTACATCATTAAACATGACCTTAGGTTTGGAACATATCAAAGAAGCATGGGACAGCGATTAACAGTGATTAAGGCAAATAAGAGCCTTAAGAGCCAAGAGACTACTGGAGAAACATGTGAATGACAGTCACCACCAAAGGGGAAGTATCATTTGAAGGCGTCACATTACTGCATTTCTGCAAAAGGTGAGTTGGGTGGAGACATGCAAACAACTACCAAACCAACATTCTGGAAAACCGAGCTCGATAGCTGCAGTCGCTTAAGTGCGGCCAGTATCCAGTATTCGGGAGATCGTGGGTTTGAACCCCACTGTCGGCAGCCCTGAAAATGGTTTTCCGTGGTTTCCCATTTTCACACCAGGCAAATGCTGGGGCTGTACCTTAATTAAGGCCATGGCCGGTTCCTTCCCACTCCTAATCCTTTCCTGTCCCATCGTCGCCATAAGACCTATCTGTGTCGGTGCGACGTAAAGCAACTAGCAAAAAAAACATTCTGGAAAAGGCTGTGAAGCCCTTGAACACCACATTGTTTGTGGGTAAGCACTGGATATTATAGGATGACTCAGCACCCTCCCTAAAGGCAAAATCCACACAACATTGATGGAGAGCATTGTGCCTGAGCTTATCATTGCTGTTGAATGGCATTCAGGAAGACCTGAGCCTAACCCACTGGACTATCACTTGTGGGACATTTTGAAAGAGAGGGTCTGCTCTGAACCCTCTTCACAGTGTCAAGTCCAAAAAGGCAGATTTGGTGAAGGAAGCAGTCCCAATACCCCTAGGTGTAGTACATGCAGCAATAGATGAGTGGCTGGAGCCTTTGAAAAGGTGAGTTACAGCAAAGGGTGGAATACGCATGATCACGAAAGTCGTATTTTTCCAGAATAGACAGAACACACTTTCTAGAACTCATACCAACAAAGTAACACACCCTGTACAAAAGTTATGTAACTTTCTAGATCTTTCCAGGAACTATAGACAGAATTCTACTATTTACAAATGCCTATGTTACAACATTATACAGTACAGGTTAGGTCAATAAAAATAAAACATCATATTGTATTTTACAAACAAAGACTTCAAAAAAAAAAAAAACATTCCACTCGCATTACATATTTCACTTGTAACAAAAAGAAAACACATTTCAACAATTTCTGAACACATATCATCCATATACAGCTTTTCCTCTGAACCTAGTGTCTCCACCAACTTTAAAAACTTGCTGAACTGAAGTGAGTTTTCTAGATAATGCAATTCAACAATTCAAAAACATTAGAATCACTAAGAGCAAACCATTTACATAGATACTTAACATCAACCTCATAGACATGTTTAAAATCATGGCTGGCATCTTGGTGAATATAGACATTATTTTTTGGGCTTGTAAGCCGTGGTTGAATTGGGTTAGTAGCTCCCAGCATTTCATATTTGGTCAAGGAGTTAAGTTATTCCTAGCCTCAGCAGTGATGATCATTGTGCAAGTGTATATGTTTCTGTTCCAGTGTGATGACTGCATGTTATGTATTAAGTGGTGGTGGTGGTGGTGGTGTAAGGAGAGGGTGAAACCCAGTGTTAGCATATAGCCTACTCCTGTTGAATAACACCTCGGGGTCTGCTCAAGGCTTGAACACCTCCATCTGACGGATGAAATCACCATCAGCAGTGTCATATACCATCACTTCTTATGAACAGTGTAGAGAGGATTGGAACTGAACCAAGGCTTTTGACATGGAATCTAGTGATTAGGAATTGTACACCACTACTTCTCTTACCTTGTCAGCCACATTCTGATGGTGAAAAAGTTTTCTGTCAACAGAACTCATGCTGTCAGTACTTAAAGACTTGACGCCTTAACAATCCTGGCCATCACGTGGGCTAATATAATTTAATTTTGTAATATGATCCATTCCATTGCTAATATGCCTTTATTGTTGAGTTAATTGTGATTTGCCCATGTGTACTGCTACTACTATCCTGATGGGAGAAATTTTAGTTTTGTTTAAGATGCTATTAAAGTCTTGATTGAAATTCTAAAATAATGAATAAATTATCAAATTCACCATTGTTTTAACAGAATACAGCAAATACCAGTAATAGTAAATATTTTTCTTTGCTACCTTTTCTTGCCTATTTCAGTTGTTTTCCATGCCTTTAAGGTTGCCTCCTTTAAGATTTTATAATGCCTTTGGGTACCTTATAATGTCTATTAGAGCATCCTTAATGGTAGTATAACTACACTCTAGAAGTAAGAATAATAATCATTCTATTGTCTCAGCTATAAGGTTGCTGGCCTTCTGAAGGGATGCCATTTAGGCAGAGTGCTTATCAGTTTCGGCGATCAATTTGATGCCTTCTTGTTGTGAACCAGATCTCTACTGGATAGTTCTTAAGGCTGCGGAAATTTTATTGTATGGTCACAGAAAATATATCTTTAACGTAACAATTATGACATGGAGAGTCTAGATACTTGTCCACTTTTCAAAAATTCTGTTATCTCGGTTGGGTTTATATGTACAATCTTGGAATTCTGAATCAAACCTTTACATCTGATCCATCAAGGCAGCTACTTAAACTCTTTCACTGCAGAATTTTCTGATACACAGTGTGCCCTGGCTGTGTAATTAAATTTGATTTTTTTTTTATAAACCATCATTTTTCACATTGCGTAATATGTGAGAGAAAACTTACAAAATTGATTCCTTGCACTGGCAAACTATTCTGTAGTCCCTAACAGTATCATATTTCTATGATATTTTGAAAAATTTTGAAGGGAATCCTGGCGTTAGTTATAAAATGCCTTTGGGTATGGCGAGGCCATCATTCTAATAGCCTATAAAATTATTGAGAGTGAGTCAAGGCCTCAGAAATGGTTAGGGCATCCCTCAAAAGTGGTGCACAGTTCATGGTGTCCTCATCCTGGAGGAACTGTGAAAAGTGGGCAATCAGCAACAAAGATTGCAACCATAAATATCTTAACCCTTAACGGCAAGACAGAAGAACTAATAGAATGAATGAAAAAGGAGAAGATTGCATTGTTGGGATTGAATGAAAGCAAGTGGAAAGAAAGGGACAGATGAGATTGAGGAATGGGCTCCTTTTGTTTTGGAGTGAAGGCGCAAGCTGCAATAATGGAGTAGGTTTTATTGCTAAGGAAGTCCTTGTAACGTGTAGGTCATTACTAGAGACGAGAATTATAGGCACTAAAAAGAGTTAAAATAGGCAGGCATATAGGCTCTTAAATTAGCCAAAATAGGCATTTAAATAGGCACTATTGTGTAAAATAGGCAACAAAATAGGCATGAAAAAATTACTTATAATTGAATAACACACTCAATTACTAGAAAAGGAATTTACAAGCAATGTTTCAATGTTTTCCGGTAACAATCTTGTTCTCCTCACATGTATAATGTTTTTGTACTGAGAGAAAGATCTCTCAATATCACATGAACTGATTGTACAAAACTCCAATGAAGTCACTTCGTCTGGTTTTATTTCTCTGACAATGGCTGCCTTCGCAGAGGTTTGGTCAAAACTTCCCCTGACTTCTTCCACAATCCTAAATGACTCCACCGGATGCATGGCACTCTCCTTCAACTTGGTGATTGCTCCCGGCAGCTTGTTGAAATTTGAAGATGCTCCGGTTTATGCAGGGGCATATTAGCTCCCAACATTGCAGTGCATAGGTCTGAAGAAAATGGTTGTTGGTCACTGCCCAAAGTTTGGTAGAAAGGCTGCATTGATACAGATTTCTGTACTCGTATCAGATGGATCGCAGTATTTCTAAGTTGATCTCTGTGGTATTTTTCTCACTTTTGATCTGAAAAATAAAAAAATTGACACAAATTACATTGTCCCTATATCTTAAATTTCTACAGTTGGGCTAATTAGCAATAATGCTTAGTATATATCATGCATTTGTTTCATAAATAATTTACATGGAAATACGGTATGTCCTCAATGATTTTCAGTTATAATTT
Source organism: Anabrus simplex (assembly GCF_040414725.1). NCBI lineage: Eukaryota > Metazoa > Arthropoda > Insecta > Orthoptera > Tettigoniidae > Anabrus > Anabrus simplex. Next base: position 235,102,668 of record NC_090270.1, read on the forward strand.
GGCAGTATCGTGTCGAGTTCACCGGGTGAAAAGTATTAAAAAAAATTATGTGTGAAACGATACCAGAGTAGCATAGAGGAGAGATCCGTCACGTTTGCTCACCAAGGACCCACCAACCTGGCCCTAGCAGTATTCATACTTATAGAAGAATGAAAACTGAGGCACTATAAATATCAGATTTGTGAACATTTTGTTTCTATTCATCGGCTTTGGTCAGCCGGGTCAGCTGTCATGAAGACTATTTTCTGTTGCCTGCAATAGATCCTGCATCATGTGTGCCCACTAGGCCACCTCCCTCGCTGAAAATTAAAAACCGCGTTGTTTGAAATTGTTGTGACATGCGCCCATAACTTTATTCTTGTCACAATTTAGCAAGAGGGGATGCTAGGGGCTTGATAAACTGGGAGCTTACGCCCCTCAGACTCTCCTTGCTTCTCTCTCTCCCCCCACCCAAGCACAACGGTTACTAACCGGACCTCACCAATCCAGACCAACGGTCTTTTCACTGGCCTGGTCGTGTAAAGATAGTCTTGGCAACTTTGTAAAACATGCTGTGGCATCATCCTAGCCGGGCTACATTGGATCTGCAGCCTGTGTTTCGCGAAGGCTTAGCGGAAGTGTAATAGAATTCACGATTTTTAAAGGGAGTTTTAAAAATTGCATTTCAGTTGTAAATCTCTATTTTCATAGGAAATGAATCACAGTTCAAAATACCGATTTAATTTTCATCCATTCTGTGATAAGAGACCACTGGCGTTCTAACTCCTCGTTCAGTAATTTAATGATTATTTACATTTTAGCAATATAAATTATTGAAAGTTCACGACTAATACAGCATTCAACAAAACAACTTGCCACAATACATAAATTAATATGCCTACATATGCTACGATGAAACGCAGTCATAGTTCTAAATCACAAAGAAGATAAAAGGAACAAACGAACGTACCTCCTTACAGCAAGCTTGACAGATCCATAGTGAAACTGGAATCCCCTATGATCCACTGCTTTAGCCAGTAGGACTTCGATGATTTTTCTTTGGGCATTGCTGCAAACACACTTCTTCTTCTTCCCCCACTTCACAATAAATCACAACACGTTCTGAACATAAAGCGTATGCATACAACAGTTCGCATCATCGAAAAGGAGTTAGAGGGCACTATGGGTTGTGCAACGTAGTTTGCCGTTGACTAATTCTCGCATATGTCATACGAGGTTGGAGGGGTTCAAGGCTTCGAGGTCAAATTGTTCCTTGTTTCTCCTGATGGAAATTTCCCTAGAATTATTTCTGGTGACTTCTGAGAATTCCAATTTTTGTTCGTGGGGTAAACAGATATTGAAAAAAGAGATCATTCTGTCGAGCACACTAGCTACAATATATTGCACTGGAAGAAAATCGGCTGTTTTAAAGTACAGTAAAAAGACATCAAATAGGTAATTATACCGCAAATAGGTACAAACCCCTGAAATAGGCATTCATAGGCACAATAAAATCAACAAAATATAGATAAAAAGACCCTAAAATGGATTTATATCTCAAAAGCCTACATTTCTGAACACAGGAATAAAATAGGCAAATAGGCAAATTCCCATCTCTAGTCATTACAGACAACTCAACTATAGTACCAAGTGTAATTAATTGAATTTGTCTATATTCTCGCTATTTTATATCATTTACGGGTATGTATTTATATATTTACAGGGTTTTTTCTTTCATATAGGTTTTTCATAATCATTCCATTATATCTTATTACGGTAGATGATAACAAGAGCTGAATGATCCTTCGTAAAAGGTAGAATCTTGCGACACAAAGTCTATATTTGACTTGCAGCTATTTCCTCAAATGGTTATTTCATCAGGCTGAAGGATACAGGCGAGAACAAGGAAAAATTCTCTGAAATCTATGTCAGGTGACCCTGTACCTCAACGGCAATTTCTAAATTTTATTTATTAATAAGAAGTCATATCCATCAATGTGGGCCTTAGAATTAAGTTTATTGCTTATAAAATTTCTAAATTCAAGCTTGGGTATTTGAATATGTCACCTCCCATCTACTGTAATAAGCATCATAATGCACCTGTGCGGTGGGAGATGTCATCCTATCAGAAGGCTGATCTCTGAAACTTTTCCATGAGGCAAAGAAGAAAGAAGAAGAGGGCACAGATCTACAATGTGATTGGAACATGTGACAGACTACCAAGTGGGAGTGATTTTGACTTGTATATATGATGTACACATTCTATGAAGCCTCACTTTGCAATTATACTCATTACTTCTCAGTTATTCTCAACATTTTGCTCTTGTCAATTCTCAGTCACTTAGCACTTATCATGCTGATTAACTTTCTGCGACTGTTTGAGTCAGTATTTCTAGTCTGGAATGGACCAACCTTTAAATCAAGACTTGTTAAGTCTTGTTCCACGTATAGTTAGACTTTGATATGCATTTGTATGATTTCCATAACTTAGAAGAATTCCTATCAGATATTCTCTTCATAAAACTGAACCCATGGTGGTTTACATGATATCAGGGCTTATATTCTAGCTATGAATATTGGCATAACAGGAAGTGATAAGATTAGCCAAGACATCATTCAATTATTTATTGATGGACGCATGAGGCAGGTTTGGTACCAAACTGGCATGATGACACACTCTACTACAGATGACCATGAGGAATCCAGGATCACGGAAGGAGCCCAGATTAGAGAATCTACAATTGGTGAGTGTTTGAGTAAATTGATGCAAGTCTCCACGTGATTTAATTTCTTAATAATATTTCATCTTCAATCTGTAGTTAAAGTTGAATTTCAGTTCTTGGTACTACTTAATCATTCCATTTTTAATTTCAGTAAACTGTTGTTTCTTCTTCTCTTAAAAAATTAAATCAGATCACATTAATTCTCTTTCTTTCCTCTCAAGAAATTACCTAATGATTAGTGTCCCATCACTCCACCCCTGGGAAATTCAATATTCTGTCTTTCTTTTTATAAATTTTGTCTCTGAGCCTTCTGCTCTGGACTGGTGCCAGTTCTGTCTAGAAAGATGAGTTCATGCAAAATCAGACTGGGAAACTACAGATATTGCATTAATTAAAACCTATTTTATTATCCATCACAATTGGCGTCCAAGTGAGTGGCGAGTCTTTTGGGCATGTCACAGTCTGGTACAATACATAGAGAAGGTCTATCAGGTAAATGACAGAATCATGAAAATCAGAAATTTGGGCCTGTTTTTTGTTTAGATGAAGAGACACAGGCTGGTGATTCACCTGAACCATGAAAAGAAAGTAGATCATTGTGCAAGGAGTGCAAGGTTGGACTGTGCATAGCCCAATGTTTTCAGGGCTACTATTCAGTACCAAAACAAACCATTCCTAAATAGATAAACTGTGTTTTTTAAATGTGTTCATTTGTGGCTTAAGTAGCCACATTAAATGATTCATTTTTATTGTTTGAGCAGGCTTATTGGCATTACTTGATGGTAAAGTAGTTTACCATATTTTAAAAAAGAATGTTTTTCACAAGACTAGCATAATTAAATTACTTTAGATATGGACTTCTTGATTAACATCTTCAATTTGGATGGCTGATACCTTCATATGGTACAAAAATCAGGTATGTACTATGTTTTGCTCTTGTGTAATAATGTATTAAAATTCAAGGAAAAGACTCAGTTCACTGCCAGGTTCCATGTTAAAATATGGTAGTGTTGAAAGTGTTAATACCAAATTCAAAGAAGAGAAAGAAAAGGGACATGAAGAATAAATATTGGAAGGAAACCAAAATGAAAATATAACCATGTTGGAAATAAAAGGAGCTATAAAGATGAAAAGTGGTGAAGTATCAGGTGAGAAGGAGGTGCCTACAGAGATGATAAAGACAGGAGGACCAGTATGGTTACATTGGATATATAGATTATTTTGAGTGATACAGAAGAATAAAAAGTACCAGAAGATTGGAGGAAGGGTCTGATAATCCCACTGTTCAAGAAAGATAAGAAAGAACGTAGCAACTATAGAGGAATCACCCTGATTTCACATGTAGCAAAGATCTTTGAGAGGATATTAGAGGGAAGACTGAGGATGAAAGTAGAAAAGGAATTGTAGGAAGAGCAATATGGATTTAGAAGAGATGGATCAACTTTTGATCTAATTTTTGCATTAAGGAACAAAGAACAGATGATAGTTCAGGAAGGATTTAGTGATGACATTTATAGATATTGAGAAGGTACATGGCATTGTACCGCGGCAACTGGTCTGGTATGCATAGATAAAAGAGAAGGAAGGCAGAGTAGAAGTACAAATGATAAAGCCATGTATGAAAAGTGTGTAAGTAGTGTGAAGACTGAGATAGGAAAAACAAACTGGTTTAATGAAGAAACAGGGCTTTGACAAGGAAGTGTATTATCCCCTCTACTCTTCATTACAGTCATGGACATTATTTGCAGATGATACAGTAATAGGGGAAGAAGATGAAATGGAAGAACAAGAACAAGTTACTGGATGGAATTGGGAGATAGAGGAATATGGAATGAAAATTAATGTCTTGAATAGTAAGACAGTAGTGATGACGAGAAGTAATAGAGAAGGAAGAGGGAATATTGAAATACATGGAAGACCATTAGAAGTTGTGAAAAGCTTCAAATATTTGGGGAGTATACTTGAAGAAGATGGGAAAATAAACAAAGAAATTGCAAAGAGAATCCAACAAGCCAATGTGTAAGAGGTATAGTTTGGAACTAGGACATGCCAGAGAAATACAAGATAATTCTGTACTCAATGTATTATACATCAATTTTAACATACGCGGAAGGCACATGGACAGCAACAAAATATGATAAAGCAGAATCCAAGCAGCTGGGATAAAATTCCTTAGACGAATAATTGGGAAGACATGAAGGGATAAAATAAATAAACATAGAGAGAGAATTGGATTCCCTAAACTGCAAAACAAGATAGAGACCAGCAAGCTCAAATGGTATAGACACATGATGAGAACGGAAGAGGATAGACTTACAGAGTGAATATATACAGATAATATAATAGGAGCCAGACAATGGGGAAGGCCCAAAAAGAATTGGATGGATACAGGAAAGGAGAGTATAGAAAAGAGAGGAGTAAAATTAGGAGAAATATTGGAGGGAGTCGCGTGGAGAAATAGAAAACTGTGGAGGTCATTGATTCACAACCCAACCCAGAAGACTGGAAACAGGAAATGAGGAAGAAGAAGAATTTTTCAAAATTATTTTGCATAATGTGTTAGAGAAGACTTACAAAAGTCATTCATAGCACTGGCAAACACCATTGTTTAGTGCCTGGTGGTATGATATTTTGAAGAAGAAAAAACTTCCTTTATATATTTTTTAGTGGCTTTACATATCAGATGTAAGGCTTTTCAGGTGTTTGCTCCATAAACCAGCGTTTCGTCTTAGGTCTGACACTAGACTCATCAGGGTGGGATGTGTCAGACCCTACCTACTAACGCTGGGGTGGCTTTACATCGCACCGACACAGATAGGTCTTATGGCGATGATGGGATAGGAAAGGCCTAGGAGTTGGAAGGAGGTGACCATGGCCTTAATTAAGGTACAGCCCCAGCATTTGCCTGGTGTGAAAATGGAAAACCATGGAAAACCATCTTCAGGACTGCCGACAGTGGGATTCGAACCCACTATCTCCCAGGTGCAAGCTCACAGCCGCGCACCCCTAACTGCACGGCCAACTCGCCCGGTGATGATAATCTTACACAATTACTAGTTCGAATAGTTTCAAATACTATCAGGAAATGTCAGAAGGCTACTAGAAGCGATGTACTGCAGAAAAGTGACACCACAGCGAGTGGAAGTATGAACTTGCAATAATGCAAGTTCTGCAAAGCAGGTACCTGGCATGCTGTGCATAAATCCGACCACAGAAGCAAAAGAGTTAAAGGTCATATTGCTGTCATCTGATCAGTACTTAAACCATAATCCTGGTGTGCTATGCCTTGTACATATAGAATCCTAATGACTGCAGCCATCATGTTTGCCCAAGTGGAAGTGTGTTTCAGTAGAAAACACAAATTGGGCATTCCTCCTTCCAGTTACATCCCCAAATGCAGTGTTGAAGCCTGTGGGTTGTATAATGGTTGTTTTGTTTGTTGTTAACTGGGATGAAAAACACTGGACTAAATTGAATAAACTTTATTCTGTCTTGCTTGTAAATTGGCTTGCATAATTCTGAGTGATGAACTTGAAATGTCTAAGATAAAATTCTAAAAGAATTTAATTTTATAAAGTCCACCTGTTCAATACACGTTTGCCATTTGATAAGTAGTTCTGTCTAAAAAGCTACATAGGACGTGTTTCAAAATAGCCTAGTGGTCATCATCATCTAAAATAACACAAAGTTGAAAGACATATACAAAAACATTGATACATAAAAAACTTGAGATAAAATACAGTCAACAAATACCTACAATGAAAATCTATATTTAAAATGTACACAGCTTCAGTCTTGGACAAATTTAGTTGTAACAGGTGTGGGTTCAATTGTAATTCAATACAACTATTGGTTGGCTGGAGGAAATATGGTACTTAAAATTGTGAAGACTATTAAATGTTGTTCTATTTGTCATGCTTCTGGAAATGGAGTGAAGTTTTAAAAATCCATTACATTTCTTCATGGAGAGAATGAGTATATCACTGGGAACTTGAAATGTAACGTGCACAATAATCATCATGAATACAGAACTATTGACTAATGAGAAATTGATTCTGTAACCTCCAACTTCAAATATTGAAATAAGTTTACAAAGAAGTCTCCTTAATAACATTTTTCCCCCTCAAAAGGAATTCTTTTAACTAACTAATGTAATCTTCTACCCAAAAGCTTAAATGCATTAATACAAAGCTCTCTAGATCTGTACTGAGTATAAAATAAAGTCCTCGATCCTGCCTGCCTGCCTGCCTGCCTGTCTGTCTGTCTGTGAGAACTAATTTCAAGAACCACTGGATTGATTTTGATGCGGTTTTCACCATTCTATAGCATTTCTCGAGAAAGATTTATGTATAGAAATATTCATCTATGACCAAAAGAAGCCCTGCAGTAATGATTTCAGTGAAGCAAGTCAAATAAAAAACAGCCATTTATGCACCTTTTTAGCTTACGCTGACTAAACCATTAAAGATACATCTAATCTATGAGTTTAAGAATTATTCAGCATGAAAAGTTCTACAAAAAAGTCCATGACAGCATATATCTACCTTTAACACATAGCCTACTATGTGTTTTTGTTACAGTAATGATTAACGATTTAAATGAAGCAAGTTGAAGAAAAAGCAGTTGTCTGAGCACCTTTTTAGCTTATGCTGGCTAAACCATTAAAGATACGTCTATACTACGAGGGTAAGAATTGTTCAGCATAATAAGTTCTATAAAAACTTCCACTACAGCATGTATCTATCATTAACATGTAACATAACTATTTTTATTTTACAGTTAGCAGTAAAAATAAGTTTTTGAATAATTAGTCAACACTTATCAAAATAAATTGTTTATTCCCATCAAGTAACTAATGTAGAATAAACTGTAATTTACAGAATGTTATTTTCATTTATACTTTTGTAAATATCACAGTTTTCTTTTTTTGTTCAATCTCCATTCTGAAATATGGAAATGTAAATGAGCAGCTTCAGAGCAACCGAGTATGCAGGCCAGCACATGAGTTATTAACAACTTCGGCCATCATTCGTTCAACATGCTATGATTCAATAATTAATAGTTATCCAGGAATTTTTGGTTGTATACATAAAATCTATGATAACCCATCCTGCCGAGATGGTAAGTGAATATAGGTCATAGTACAATGCATTTGAAAATGTGCATTATCATGTAACAATGAACCTGACCAATGAAGGAATTCTCAAATGTCACAGAACAGAGAAAGAATGATTTCACAAAGACAAAGGGAGTCATCTTTCTTCAAATTCACTGCCCAGGTTCAAGTATATCACTCAGTATACACAGCAGTCAATAGCGAAGAAGCTGTTCATTACCCTACAGAATTTCTAAATTCTTTACATCCTTCCAGCTTGTCACCACACAAGCTACTAATTTAACTAGCTGTAGCACAGGAAAAGCGGTCTTAATATAGACAATCCCTATAATTTTTTCAGATTTGCCTTTTGATTTCAAACAAGTCGTGTTCCCAGTCGGACACTAAGCGTGGCATGTTCATTACTGGAGGAAAAATTAAGAATGTTGTATACAAGGAAAGGTTATAAGTCTTCAGTTAAAAGTAACCTATCACCTTAAATTCACAACTGCTCCTGTACGAAGCTGGGGGGGGGGGGTGCTAGTATGTAGATAATTCATGATTTTTTTTTTTAAATACTGAATTTATATCTTTGGTGACAAATATAACAAAATTAAAGAAATCACAGGTCGTCTTTAATTTAGGTCTCCTTGTCATTATCCTTTTCAATGGGAAGAGCCTTGATGCTTCGGATGAAAGTTCCACTAGCTATCCAAACGGTGACAAACCTCACCTCATCATCTATCCTACATCTAGGCCACTCTAGAGATGGGATGTTATCACTCGATCAATAGCACCAAAGTCCGACTCGTTGGCTGAACGGTCAGCGTACTGGCCTTCGGTTCAGAGGGTCCCGGGTTCGATTCCTGGCCGGGTTGGGGATTTTAACCTTAATTGGTTAATTCCAATGGCACAGGGGCTGGGTGTATGTGTTGTCTTCATCATCATTTCATCCTCATCACAACGCGCAGGTCGCCTACGGCGTCAAATAGAAAGACCTGCACCTGGCGAGCCGAACCCGTCCTAGGATATCCCGGCACTAAAAGCCATACGACATTTCATTTTCAATAGCACCAAAGAAATGACATCAATATGTTACTTGAAGTGTTTTTGCCATCTCTGCCACAACTGCTGCCAGATTTTCTGCATATGTTGCCAATGTTACAAGTGGTTATCTGATTCTCTCAACACATCCCTCTGCACAGGTTGCATGAGCAAGTTGCTCAAAAGGAAATGTGCAGGTGTTGGGACTTCTAAATCATTTGGATAGTATGGGAAGGGAGTGAGGGGGCATGAATTTAGTTACAGTCTCAATATCACAAAGAATAGTGTTTATTTCTTCAAAGGTTAGCATGCATCCTTGTGTTTCAGTTAACATCAACATGAATCCTAGTCTTCCCACTCCTAAAGCCTTTCCCAAGATTCATAAAAAAGATATACCTATCAGACCAGTCATCAACTTCAGAAAAAGCCCAACTTATACATTTTCTCAGTTTACTCATAAATTTATAATGAAACATTACAAGTTTTCCAACAGAATATCAGTGAAAAAAATCCCATAGAATTTTGCAATAATACCAAAAAAATCTTTTACAAAACACATACCTCACAATGCATTCATATGACATAACCAATATGCAGTCCGGCTCCATGGCTAAATGGTTAGCGTGCTGGGCTTTGGTCACAGGGGTCCTGGGTTTGATTCCCGGCAGGATCTGGAATTTTAACCATAATTGGTTAATTTCACTGGCGCGGGGGCTGGGTGTATGTGTCATCTTCATCATCATTTCATCCTCAACACAACACGCAGGTCCCCTACAGGCATCAAATCACAAGACCTGCATCTAGCGAGCCGAACATGTTTTCAGACACTCCTGGCACTAAAAGCCATATGCCATTTCATTTCATTTACCAATATGCACTCTAGCATTCCAGTAATAGAAATGATAAACCTATAAAAAATTTAATTTCAGCAAACAGAATGATTTAAGTATTTATGAAACAGATTTGTTAAGAAGAAAGCCATACTTTTCAGTGTCAACTTAGTCAGATGATGAATTTAACTATAATACTTTACAAAGGTGAAAAAATGAGTGTTATCTCCTAATTCAGTACTTCATATATTATATCAATAGAGTAATGATTTTTTTCACCTTTGTAAAGTGAAAGCCATCAATATGGAATGATTCTAATATCTTATAATTAACCATAATAGGTATTTTATTTGATCCTGTATTGACTTGTCTAAATCTATTACAGAAACTATTTAAAATAGTTTAAGTTGTGTCCACCTTGTCAATACACTTTTAATGATTGATAATTATTTATTCTATCATACATGTTTCAGGAACAATATGCATTCCCTTCATCAGTGAAGTCAAATCAAGGAATAAAAAATAATATAATACTGTCGTTTGTTTAGCCCAGAATTTAAAGAAGTATTGTATCCTAATTCACCATATCAATGAATAGACAAACTACTAAAATATACTATGTGATCAAAACTATCCGGACACCTGGCTGAACATGACGTACAAGTTCGTGGCACCCTCCATCGGTAATACTGGAATTCAAAATATGGTGTTGGCCCACCCTTGGCCTTGATGACAACTTCCACTCTCACAGGCATACGTTCAGTCAGGTGCTAGAAGGTTGCTTGAGGAATGGCAGCCCATTCTTCACGGAGTGCTGCACTTAGGAGAGGTAGCGATGTCGTTTGGTGAGGTCTGGCACGAAGTCAGTGTTCCAAAACATCCCAAAGGTGTTCTATAGGATTCAGGTCAGGACTGTGCAGGCCAGTCCGTTACAGGGATGTTATTGTAGTGTAACCACTCTGCCACAGGCCGTGCATGATGAACAGATGCTCAATCGTGTTGAAAGATGCAATCGCCATCCCCGAAGTGCTCTTCAACAGCGGGAAGCAAGAAGGTGCTTAAAACATCAATGTAGGCCTGTGCTGTGATACTGCCACGCAAAACAACAAGGGTTGCACGAGCACACCATAACACCACCGCCTCCGAATTTTACTTTTGGCACTATACACGCTGGCAGATGACGTTCACCAGCATTCGCCATACCCACACCTTGCCATCGGATCGCCACATTGTGTACCGTGATTTGTCACTGCACACAACGTTTTTCCACTGTTCAATCGTCCAATGTTTACGCTCCTTACAGAAAGCGAGGCATCGTTTGGCATTGACCTGCATGATGTGTGGCTTATGGGCAGCCGCTCGACCATGAAATCCAAGTTTTCTCACCTCCCGCCGAACTGTCATAGTACTTGGAGTGGATCCTGATGCAGTTTGTAATTCCTGTGTGATGGTCTGGATAGATGCCTGCCTATTGCACTTGATGACCCTCTTCAACTGTCAGCGGTCTCTGTCAGTCAGCGGACGAGATCGGCCTGTACGCTTTCGTGCTGTACATGTCCCTTCATATTTCCACTTCACTACCACATCAGAAACAATGGACCTAGGGATGTTTAGGAGTATGGAAATCTCGCATACAGACTTCTGACACAAGTGACACCCAATCACCTGACCACATTTGAAGTCCGTGAGTTCCACGGAGTGCCCCATTCTGCTGTCTCACGATGTCTAATGACTACTGTGGTTGCTGCTATGGAGTACCTGGCAGTAGGTGGCAGCACAATGCACCTAAGATAAAAAACGCATGTTTTGGGGGGTGTCCGGATACTTTTGATCTCATAGTGCATTTTAAAAGTTATCTTTACATATAATTTAATATTTTGATGAATTAAAAGAGAATACCTAAATAAATTGAAGATCTTCAAGTTATCTTCTTTTTCTTCTTTAAATGATCAAGTGCTAGTTTATACAATGGGTTCTCTTCTGTACTTCATTTAAACTTGATTCAAAGTCATTTTTTAAACAAGATAAATTTCTAAACTTTCTAAAACATTTTTAAGAAACAGAATTTCAAAATTGCTTTTAAAACCAACAATACTAATTCTAAAATATTTTATTTATAACACCCACATTTTCAATAATAAGAGCAAACATACCGATCGAGTTGGCTACATGGTTAGGGGCGTGCAGTTGTGAGCTTGCATTTGGGAGATAATGGGTTCAAACCCCACTGTTGGCAGCCCTTAAGTTGGTTTTCCTTAGATTCCCATTTTCATACCAGGCAAATGCTGGGGTTGTACTTTAACTAACTCCATGGATGCTTCCTTGCTACTCCCAGCCTTTTCCTCTCCCATCATTGCCATAAGACCTATCTATGTTGGTGCGACATAAAGCCAATTGTCCAGCTCCATGGCTAATTCGTTAGCGTGCTGGCCTTTGGTCACAGAGGTCCCTGGTTTGATTCCCGGCAGGGTCTGGAGTTTTAACCATCATTGATTAATTTCACTGGCACGGAGGCTGGGTGTATGTGTCATCTTAATCATAATTTCATCCTCATCACTATGCGCAGGTGGCCTACGGGCGTCAAATCATAAGACCTGCACCTGGTGAGCCGAACATATCCTCAGACACTCCCGGTGCTAAAATCCATACGCCATTTCATTTCAAAAAGCCAATTGTGTGTAAAATAGGAAATACATGCAATCTGGCGGCTATAAATTAAAATATGCCCAACGTGAAGCCTCTTGCATGAGACAAACCAGAGGAAATTTTAATATACGTTTATAAAAAAAACATACCTATAAATGCTGGTAGACACAAAAGATTTTCAGCAATGGTTGAGTTGGCCATGTGGTTAGGGGCGCGCAGCTGTGAGCTTGCATTCAGGAGATAATGGGTTCAAACCCCACTGTCGGCAGACCTCAAGTTGGTTCTCTGTAGTTTCTCATTTTCATACCAGGCAAATGCTGGGGCTGTACTTAAATTAACGCCACAGCTGCTTCCTTCCTACTCATAGCCCTTTCCTCTCCCATCATTACCATAAGACCTACCTATGTCAGTACGATAAGTTTTCCACTATTAGTCAAGACATGCAAATTATCCAAACAGCTAATAAGGGTAAATACCTCAACATCCTTGAAAGTTTACACATACATCTAGATCAGAGACACTACCCTAATCACAACCTCAATGAAATAACTGGAAGAAACAACGTATTATTTATTGAAATAATAAAAATCAACACCCGTTTACAAACAAATAAACAGTGTTGCCAACTTATATTTTCAAGTTCCGCTAAATACTACTGAAAATCCGCTAAAATTCCGCCAAAAAATCTGATCTCAAATAATGAGCAATAAAATGAGCAGTAATAATAATAATAATAATAATAATAATAATAATAATAATAATAATAATAATAATAATAAATGTCTGCACTCACCTTATCTGTGAGTTTCACTGTGATTAACCCCCTGCCTGCAAGCTGGCGAGGTAAAACGTATATGCGTTTTAGTTCCGGGTGCAAACTAGGTGAATTCCCTACCCCAAGGGCCACACACAGAACAGGCCAGTTCATTAAACGGTCTTCCTTAACAGCATGAATATAAATGCTGCTCTCTCACAGTTTCATTATCTGTCATTCGTCAACTAAGATATAAGTAACCTTTCCCCATCCATTACAGATTTATGATACTATGATCTCATAACTTCAGATCCAAATAACATGTTTTCTTCATGTGACTGCTAGCTCCTGACAAGAAATACGGAATAGCTGGGAGACAGACTGGAGTACACATTAAAAAGAAAGTAAAATGGGTAAAACACCAAATTCCGCTATAATAAATATAGAATTCCGCCCAAAAATCCGCTGTCCACTAAATGATATATTTCTCCGCCGACTGTCTTCTAATTCCGCCAGATTTAGCAGAAAATCCGCTAAGCTGGCAACACTGCAGATAAATTCTCAACAACACGATCTATACAAGCTACTTCAGTTCCTCTTGCCACTTCCCCCTCCCACCTTCCCCTTCGTTGCCGCTTCACTTTATCAACAATAGATTAAAGCACACATGAGGTCTCACTCAATCAGTCAGTCAGAGTCAGACGATCACTTCACTTTGCAGTGTTAACATCCGGGACTGGTTGATGGAACATGAGACTGTTTTTATTTATTCACTCAATTCAGTTTACTTATTTTGATCTTTCATCTTCCGTTTTCTTTCTTAGAACAAACTTTTTTCCACAAGAGCTAATATATTCAATTCCTACATTTCAAACATCAGGTTCCATACTGACATCAGAGATAAATGCTTCACATTTTATAAGAAAGTAAGACAGTAGAGATCACATCTTCAACTGCCAGTCACCCTAGAATTTGTTTATTACAAGTGCTCATCTCTTCAACAAAATTTTTGATGGAGTTCATGCATCCAAAAGTTTTTCTGAACAAGTAAAAAACAACTACACCTTTCTTATGGATAAAGGCACCTGTTTTTTGCAAAGTGTGAAATAGCAACATTTTTGTGAATTTTACAAATTTGGCTCAAAATGTGAAACTTAAAGCAAAATCACAAAATAATTGATGAAATTATGTGGGATCACTCTTTGATCTTAGAGGCATAATGATAGGTGAATTAGAAAATGATGAAGTCTTTTATCCGATAAAGCAAATTCCCATCCTACGAGAACTTCCAACAGTTTTCAATTGGTGTAGTGTAGGTAAAGATATTGATGTGATTGCCATTCTTCTTTCCCTGAAATTAGAACATGGGCATTTTGTGGAAGCTGCAATGAAGACTTTATGGATCCCAGTTAGTAATGTTGATAGTGAGAGGTTCAACATATTGTAATACAGAGTGGGCAAAAGAAAACTGGTCCAGAAAATATTTATAAGGCTGGCACTGAATTGACCTTCGTTAATGAACAGGAGAACTGCCTATCACAGGAAATGCTGGAAACCATTATTTTGATGCACCAATTGGTGGTTGTCACATGTCTGCATGTGCGTATCTCCTGCATCCCCTTTCCCAAGTACATACTTGTGTAATTACACTTGTGAATGAATGAAAGAAACAGATACGTTTAGTGACCTGTTGAATGCAACACAAAATGGTGCTCACGATAAAACAGCGCATGTTCATTGTTGAATATTATGTGAAGCATGATTCATGGAATACCTGTGTGGAACTCTTTGCGCAAGAGTTTAAGGCTGGAAGTGTTTTGGCAAAACCTCCAGCAAAGTCGGCAATGCAAAGCTTAGTGGCTAAACAGGCTCTGTAGCGAATAAAAGCTGTAACTGTCCAAAACGAGTTTGACCACCAGAAAACATTGCTTAAGTGAAGGAAAGCCTAGAACAAAATCTGACAAAATCTCAATGCTGTTTATCTGTGCAAGTGGGAATTACGAAATTGTTGTGTCAAAACATTATCAAAAATGACCTGCACCTGTATCCTTACAAATTTACTGTTGTGCATGCTTTAAAGCATCCAGATGAACCTTTGCATGTTGAGTTCCACTGGTGGTTTCTGAGTGAAGTGGAGTTAGGAATTTTGGATCCTCAGTTTTTCATTTCTTCAGATGAGTCCATTTCCAGCATTTTCTGTGATGTTCATTAACAAGAGTCATTCCTGCATCAGTCATATTGGAAATATTTTCCAGGCCAGTTTTATTTTGCCCACCCAGTATAATGTCTGACAAGAGAACATCTCTGACTCCCAGAAATATGGAACTTGTGGTAACTCTGCCTTTTTCAGATTGATGTGTCTATTGTGGACATAGGCTAGGTCTTACCTGTTAAAGTGGCAGGATACAATTCTTTCAAACATCCTTGTTTTGATATACAGTGTAATATGTGTTTTCAACAGAAGCATAACACTTTTGTTTCTTGTATATATATATATATATATAAAACGTGTTATTTTACTGCAAATATGCTGTCAACTACCTTCTGGTTTAGCTTTTATTGCTGTAAAGTGGAAATAAAATTTAGCAAAATTATTCTCTCTCTTTCCTGGTGTTTATCTCAAAGTGTGGGGTCCGCTATTTTGCTACATCTCCTATCTCCTCCATTTCATCCTATTGCTGACATCTTCAGGTTTTAAACTAACGTTGTGCATATCGGCTTTGATATTGTCCAGTCCACCACTTTAAAGGCCTTCCACATGGTCGTATTCCTCCCAGATCAACTTGGAGAGCTGTTTCAGCAACTGAGCCGTCCTGCCTTCTCATAACGTGACCGTACCAGCGGAGACATGCTTCCCTCACTTTCTCCATGATTGGAGCGATGCCAAGCCTTTGTTGAACATCTTCATTTCTTACGTGGTCACATCGAGTCAGTCCAAGAGTCCATCGAAGCATCTTCATTTCCATTGTATGAAGAGTCTGCTCTTTCTTTTTGTCATTGGGTGACATTCTGTCCTGTAAATACCTGCTGGGTGTACCACGGTCTTGTAAATTTTTGCTTTTAGATGGTGAGGCTTTTTTTTTTTTTTTTTAAATCGCAGAGGACTCCGATGACTTGTCTCCACTTGGGGCAAACTGCATTTACCCATGCTCAGGTATCAAAAGTGGCATCACAGTTCGAAGTGACAACTGACCCTATGTATTTAAATTGCATGGTTTTCTGCAAGTCTTGATTATTGATCCTTATGGTCCCACTAGTTTGGGGGCCACATTCCAGATATTTGGTTTTCTGGGTGTTGAGGCGCAGACCATTCTCAGCTAATTTGTCGTTCCAAGTTTGTGTCTGGCATCGGAGTCCAAGGCGTGTTTGTTGGGCAAATACCACATCATCTGCATAAAAAAGGGTCCAGGGATGCATTGTCTGTATGTCAGCCATTGCTGTATCCAAGCAGAGAATAAATAATAATGGTGATAGAGCTGAGCCCTGATGTACACCCACGGTGATATCAAAAGGCGGGGAGATTCCAGCTGGGCTCCGGACCACACTAGTTGTATTGTGATATATAAGTTGTACCCAGCGTACATAGGCTTCCGGGACTTCATGACTACAAAGAGCTCGCCAGATGAGGTCATGTGAGACTTGGTCAAATGTTTTTTCTAGGTCCAGAAATGCCATGTGTACACTCCCTATGTTTACACCTCCCTATGTCTACACTTCCCTATGTTTTTCCATCAATAGATGTGTGGCATGGATTGCATCGATGGTGCTGCAGCCCTTAACAAATCCACACTGGTTGGATGTTACTGTGACAATGTTTCTGAGCCTGTTGTCCAGCACTTATTTGAATATCTTCAGTGTATGGCAGAGGAGTCGAATAGGGTGGTATGTTGAGCAGTTGCTCATGTCTCCTTTACCCCTCCAGATTGGGACTGTTGTGCTAGTTGTCCATGCATGGGGAAGTTTGTTCTCAATGATGATCTGGTTGAAGAGTGTGGTGGGCCGATGACCTTAGATGTTAGGCCCCTTAAAAACAACAAGCATCATCAAGCATCATTGAAGAGTGTGATAAGGAATTCTGCAGCAGGCTTGCCAGTCAGCTTTCTGCTGGTACGTCATCTGGGCCAAGTTGCCTTTCCATTCTTCATCTTCTTTATGGCAATCATTACTTCCTCTGCCATAATCAAAGACATGGGCCCATAGACGGGATCAGAGCTTGCAATCGGTGAATGATTGAATTATTTGTTGCTGATATCTGAAAAATAGTCTGACCATCATTGAAGGATAGCTTGTTCGTCTCATAATATTTTGTTGTCGGCTCCCTTGATATGCATAACATACCAAAAAATACACCAAAATAACTTTATAAAAATGACGAAAGTAGGCAAAATGTTTCACCACAAACAGGAGCCTCTACTTATGGAACAATGAGCCATTGTATTTTAATTTATTTAAAAAATGTTTAATATGTATATCCTGAGAACCTAGAATATATGCATTATATGTGTTAATCAAATGATTATCGACTAAGTTTTAATCATCCAAGAACTTTTTAAGTAAGCAAGCAACAATCACACATTTTTATAGTATAATGAGCCTAATTATTTTAATTTGTGCAATTTTTTAATTATATATCATGTTTTTAACATGTCACTGTATTTGATTAAAATATTTAATAGAATCTAGTTGAGGATGGCCATAAGAAGGCCTCTAGTTTTAGGTGTGAGTTTTTAGTTGTAAAAGGTTGATTTTGAATATTGAATAGGTGAAACCTTTATAATAAATTATTTTTAAGAATTAATTTATACATATTGTTAATGTCAATACAGAATCAACTTTGAAATTCTAAGTTATAATTTGGAAATTAAGTTGACCAAGACATGAAAAGAAGATAGATAATTGTTTTGTCCAATTCTTTTAATTTACATTCTGCTATTTGCTATCATGTTCTGTAAACACTTCTTTGAAATATTTATTTTCATGTTTGTGTGTATATTTCCCCTTTCATTGATTTACAATGTAATCTGTGTGTTTCAGTTAGATTTCAGAATGTTAGAATTCAGGACGATTCTTCATCTGTAAGTGGTATACACCGACTTACAAACAGAAATGAGGTAAGCTCCATATATTTTATTTCCCAGTGTTTAGTACTCCAAGGAAAAAGCTGAAGATAGCTAGGATATGCAACACAAATTGAACAGGATCACAGTGAGATGTAAATAACAATAATAAAATAATATTCTTGCTTTTACGTCCCACTAACTACTATTGACGGAGATGCCAAGGTGCCAGAATGTTGTCCCACGTGAGTTCTTTAACGTGCCAGTAAATCTACAGTACCTACACAAGGCTGACGTATTTGAGCACCTTCAAATATCACTGGATTGAGCCAGGATCGAACCTGCCAAGTTGGAGTCAGAAGGCCAGCGCCAACCGTCTGAGCCACTCAACCCGGCACTTCGAGATGTATACATCTCACCATCATATTAAAACCTCAAATGAGACGAATTGCTGAGGATTTGGCCAATTAGAGAATTGGACTGTTGAATATGAAGAACATTTTCTTCAGGGGTGCCTAAATCATGACTTGTGTTTAAGAACTGCCTCCTCACTATAGCAGAATTTGAATAGTGGTGGCCATTCTCACAGGGTGTTTGATTAGAGAAAAAACACAGGTAGACCTCATTATAGACGATAGTTACATTCTGCGGGATTGCCGTGCATACCAAATTCACGTAAATCACGAATCATTGTATACGTAAAATATAGGGTTAGGTTTCCGTTTACTCACATATTAAGTTTCTTAGTATTTTTACAAAAAATAACCGTTATCATGTTTCTGAAATGCATTTTAAGGCATACTTTATACACTTAAAAATTTAACACTGAAACACACGATAATAAACAAAACTCTGTGTACAAGCTCTTGGCTTTAGCTTGAAGAACAGCTCCAGAGAGAGGCATGTGTTGTTGGTTGTGATGCTCAATCCAGTCCATTCTTTACATCGCTTCCGAGCGAAATTTTGTCATACTAGGCACACTTAAGTTAGTAGAAGTTTGAGCAGTTTATCAAATTGATTCCGCTTTGTCACAAATAGCTCTCACAGTGTATTCACTAAGTCCTAAAACAAGCTGAATGTCAACAATATGCTCACCTTTCTCATAGTGATCCAAAACTTCTTTGTTTCTAATGAATACGACTTTGGTACATGCTTCTTTCCTTCAACAGGCACACTTTCTCTCCTTTTATATACAAAAGCCTTTGGGTGTGGCAAACACATTGTAATAATAAGCTATAGTTATGATGATACAATGAAACCAACCTCAGAAAACATTAGGGCATACCCTACAATCAATGCGAAGCTCTTAGGATGCTGAAGGAACTGTGAAAAGTGGGCGACCAGTAATTAACACCATGAAGGTGGGAATTATGGAATTATGAATGTGGTGACCGTGATAGGGAAAGCTGAATACTTCATTGATTTTATGGAGAAAGATGATTTAGTAATGATGGGACTGAGTAAAGTGGGAGGGGTAAAGAAGAAAGAAAATGAAGGAATACATGTATTGCAGCAGTGTACAAGAGACAAGAAATGGAGTGGAGATGATAAATAAGAGAACCCTTGAAAATTGTGTGGAAACAGTAGATTGCATAAGCAATAGGATAATAAGGGTTTGAATGAAAATGAAAAAAATGGACTGATGGACTTCAGTGAAGTGTATACACGCCAGACTGGAAACAAAGAAGAGGATAATAAGGAATTCCTTGAAAAACTGGAAAAAGAAATTATTGATAGCAATGGCTGAATTAACCCTCATGGATTCGCTCACTCATTTGCAATGTTAGGAGTTAAATATAATTATTAAATGAATGTAGTAACGGTCCACCTTTCGATACTATAATATGCAACGTTCTAAATTTAATTAGGGATTAGTTTCAGCCGGGGCTGGCCATCTTCGGCCTTAATGTAAAACATCTAATAAATAAACAAATGTACATGCACTCAATTGACATAAAACAAATGAAACAAATATATACAAATTGACATTAAAAACTAGGATGAAATTATGAGTAAATTTGAAAATAACTCTTGAGTATGCTCATCATCGAGACTCTTTCATGTATTAATATACACAAAACTGTTGGTTCTAATACTGCTAATCATTAATAATTCAATTGTAAACGGGAACTGGTAAATGTTGATCCCGTAGTTCATCACCATTTGGTGATTTGGATGGCCGGGTAACTGTAAGTCCATTCTAATTACTGTACCGACTGATAGGCCTACTACTGAGTCTACTGGACGAATGAAGTACAGTCTACTCACCCTGGCCATACAAATGAAGAATACGATAGGACCTGTGCATTGTTCGACGATGGCTGTTCCTTTATTTAAACACAAATTCCATTCTTCTATGCCGTAAATCCAAACTTAGAAATGACTTTATCGTTAAAGTAAGGCATATCGTAAATGAGGTCTTTCAAAATAGGAATCATTGCTAGAGCAGTCATTCTTCAGTCATTGTATTGCATAGAAATGTCTTAACACGAGCCAGTATTGAGAAACAGTGCTCTGCTTCGGCTATGGACATGGGTATTGTCACAATTATTCTGAGGAGCTTTAGCATTCCTTTGAACGTTGATTTGATATTATTTTCTAAAATAAAAGCGAGGAATGGTAAAGCTCCTTCGACTTGCCAGAAATCTGTCCATTTATAAATCACTTCTAATTCCATCTTTAATACCGTATTTCACGGCATAATCGTCGCCACCGCGTAATCGTCGCATCCTTGATTTTCAATACAAAAATCGGACTTTAAACCTTTAATTACATAATCGTCGCACGTCCAAATTTTGTTCACTAATCTGGTTAAAAGGTAAATGGAACTGCAACGTAAGTTGCACATGAATGCGCAATTTAAATACGTGTATGGTTTATGGGCAATTTGACAACACAGTCACGTTTGCGACATGTTGCACAACGTATAAATAAATAATACCGGTATATGTACGACGCATGGCTTACCGGTAGACTATCGGCAGTTTGACAACGTGGTCGCGAGACAGTGTACTATTTATTCACCACCTACATATTATGCTTACCGGTAGGCTATCGGCAGTTTGACAACGTGGTCGCGAGACAGTGTACTATTTATTCACCACCTACATATTATGAGTTCCCATTTGAAATACGTAAGGCTGTAAGTTATCGCTTATCGGCAACGTCGCCAGGAAATACCGGCTAGGTAGGTTGAATGGACCTCGAACCAGCCCTCAGATACAGGTAAAATTCCCTGACCCGGCCGTGAATTGAACCCGATGCCTCCGTGTAAGAGGCAAGCACGCTACCCCTACACCATGGGGCCGGCTCCTGTGTTATTGCGCACGAAGTGAAATCCAAGACGATAACGCAGATTTCCACGGAATTATTCAGCCGAATTATTTACGATGTCTCAGTTGTCATCGCTAGACTCTTATCTTACTACTACGTCATAAGTGTCCGGGCATGGGATGAAAACTTTTATCCAAGCAGTCAAGATAATTATTATCCAATGCTATTAAAGTTTTATTTTATAAACTCGTCAGTAATGTAATGTAAAATCATCAATAACTGGGACGAAATATTAACCTAATTACCGTATGTTTAAAAGAAATTGAAAAAAATGAATGTTCGTTACTGACGTCTCGGAATACAGTCAACTATACAGTAGATCTACACCGTGCTAGCTAGAGCTCCGGTTTGCGAGCTTTGCGCAAGCGCAGTAGTGTGTCGCAACCAACGAGCTAAACTGATAAATTGTTGCATGCTTCCTTGCTGCCTAACAGTATTGGCTGCTCTGGAATGGACAGATCACAGATGCATTTATTTGTTTTAGATTTACGTGATTACTGTAGACATGTGTGCGTGAGAATTTAAGTTTTTTATTTGTGTTTTGGGTGTTTGCAGAAATAATTTATTTTAATAGTGAACAATTACGGAAAGTCATTTATATCGCAAAACATTAACGTGTGAAGCATTTATAAGCGATTATGGGTAAATATAGAAACTATTCTGCGGGCTTCAAGCTAAGTGTAATTGCCTTCACTGAACAGCACGGGAACAGAGCTGCAGAAAGAAAATTTTCTGTGAGTGAAAATTTGGTGCGTGACTGGCGGAAAGTAAAAAACAAGCTAAAAAGCACAAACCCTTCTAGACGCACGTTTAGAGGTCCTAAAACAGGGAAGTTTCCTATAATTGACGAAGAAGTGTTTAGGTACGTCAGTGAAATACGTAACAATGGCTGCAGTGTATCATATGAAATGTTACAAATTAAGGGACAGGAGGTAGCGCGCAAACACAACATACCGGTAACTCAGTTTAAGGCGATTCGTGGGTGGATTAAGGGGTTCATGCGACGACACAATCTGTCAGTGCGAAGGAGAACAACACTAAGCCAAAAGTTGCCTGCTGATTACACGGACAAGATTGTAAATTTTCACCGATTTGTCATACGTTTGCGCAAGGAAACTTCGTACTTGCTTTCTCAAATCGGTAATGCCGATCAGACTCCAATCTTTTTTGATATGCCTCCCAACAGCACTATTGTGCTAAAAGGATCACGGAGTGTATTAATGAAAACCAGCGGTAGTGAGAAGTTGCGATGCACGGCAATGCTAGCCATTACAGCTGACGGGAGAAAGTTGCCGACTTACATCATTTTCAAGAGGAAAACGATGCCTAAGAATATACAGTTTCCCCGTGGAATTCATGTACGAGTGCAACCAAAGGGTTGGATGGACGTAGAACTCATGCTGGACTGGATTAAAACTGTGTGGAATAGAAGACCTGGTGCACTACTAAAACAACCAGCTCTGCTTGTTTTAGATAGTTTCCGAGGTCACCTCGTGAACGAAGTGAAGCAAATTCTCACTACAAATAAGACACGACAGATAGTCATTCCTGGTGGCCTAACATCTGCTTTGCAGCCACTAGACGTATGTGTTAATAAACCCTTTAAAGACCACTTACGTCGATTTTACAACGAGTGGATGATGAGCGGCGATCAGCAATTGACGCCCGCCGGAAATATCAGACGTCCACCCTTGGACTTGTTATGCTCGTGGGTGAAGAAGAGTTGGGATCTTATACCACCTGAACTAGTCTCCAAGAGCTTCAAAAGGACTGGGATTTCGAATGCACTAGACGGTTCCGAAGATGACGCAGTGTGGCAGGGAGACGAAGAATCTGATACTGGTATTAACAGAGGCGAGGACGGCGCATCAGATAGCGAAACCTGCGATAGCAACACCGAAGATTTGGAATAAATTGCGTACCGGTAAGTCCGCATTTCACAACAAAGCGATAATTTTTTACAAGTGTAATATTTTAACTTTAATACTCAAATTAATGACAAATTAACTTAATACGTTCATTTTTATTTTCAGGTTGGAAAAACGTTCGCCGAATTGTTGCGAAAAATTATGAATTTTGTTTTAGACTATTTTAATTATTTTGATGTATAAACGCGAGTATTACGTGCATCTTAAATTTGTATCAAATACAATTTAGTTATAAATACATTTTTTGAGTAATGCAAATACTGGTATTAAATATTCATCATATAATGGTCGCACCCTACAATTTTTTTCGAAAATTTTGGTATAAAAAGTGCGACAATTATGCCGTGAAATACGGTATTTTTTCTGGAAAGTTTGTAGAGAATTTTTCAAATGAATCGGAGTACAGTAGTGTTGCAGTTTCAGTATAACCAGTAAATACAAAGCTATCATGCACCTGCATCATTACAACGTCACAGACTTCTTTCGCTGCAATGGTCCTTGTGTCACTTACTCTACGTCCTTTATCAGAATGATTGTAGTCTGTGGCATTACATGCAATTGTATCTATTTTTTCACGTCGTTGTGTTACATACTTTGCAAAGTCAGAAATAGCCTTTTTTATTTGGACTGAATCTGTATCATGTTTTTATATTTATTTTTAACAAATATATTACAAATGAAGACCCCACGGGAAAAACGGGGTAAGTCACATTTTGTAAATTTTTCAGGAGAGCAAATTTAAACTTTCAACATTAAAAAGAAATACTTACAACACCCCAATTAAGTTTAAGCAATATAGTTATTTTGACAAATTTATTTCTTATAATGGAAGTACATTTAAAAAAAATAACTACCAAAGTTAAATTATGAAAAAAAGTAAAAATTCAAAGGAAGTACACCTCTGCCACTGAAAGAACGTGATAAGTCCATCAATGTCCGACTATTAATGTATCTTAATACAATAAGCCTTGAGCGATGAGTACTAAAAATAAGGTATTCACAACAAATCAGGATTACAAATAATAATAATAATAATAATAATAATAATAATGTATTAAATCAACTTTTGAACATAAACGTTCAATATGTTCACATTGTTTTGTTCAGGGTATTCCACTTTTTGGTAGGTTTTCTTTTCTGTCTTCATGCTTTTTCGTTTTTGTAATTTGGTTTGGTTGGTTTTGGGTTCCTTATGAGGTAGATTGGAATAGAAATCCTTTGCTTCCTTGCCACAAAACTGTTGAAGTACTTGAAGGTCTGCATATTTCTCATAAGATATTGGCAGGAGCTCTGAAAATATACCACTAGACTTAGTTATTTGCCTAACATTAATTTTGGTTTGCCCTTTAAAATTTGGTCTCATATTAGAGAATACTTACCATTATATGCTCGCTGAGGCCATAAGAATTCTTCAGGTCCATGTGGTTGATACTCAGGTTCCATGTCCACTTGTAAATCACCAGAACGTTCCAAATCTACATATTCAAAGGCTCCGTTGAAAGTAGTCCTGTATTTGAAGAAATTATCTTCCTTCTCAACCAGAGTTTCTCTGAGTGGTCGTGTCTTGAAAGACACTTTGGTTTGTAATGGCATTTCAAAAAGGTCGTCCAATCGCATATAATCTCCTGTTCAACAGGAATTACTTTAAAAGGCCTTGGATTGACTCTTGCTGTTTGGAATGTATTAACCCAGTCATCTGGTACCTCTGCAACAGTCTTCTTTTTTATCAAACCGAAGTTCTTATCGCATTCCATATACGAGTGTCCTCTTATTGGAAATACAATTTTGACACTATCTGATCTCTTAATGGTTTGAAGATATAAAAACATTGCGTAGTTCTTATTCTGTCCCGAGCAGGAATCACAGAATATTACAAGAACCCTGACTTTTGGATCAAGGACCTCAGGCATATAATTATGCAGAAAACTATTAACTTCATTCGCTCCTTTATTCCCTACATCTTCAGTATAAGTATAAAACACTGCATCACGGTCGGACAGTCGATGAATGTTGAAACTGTAGAAAGACAGTTGACGCTTGTAATAGACATCATTAGTTCTGATGTTAGGCAGGGGTAAGTTCTTTTGATAGTCCATGCAAACTGCTTCTATTCCAGCTGTCTTTTTACTTTGTTTCCTTGCTATTCGCTTTCTCGTATAAAACGTAATAGCTCTTAACTGGTGAACCTGATTTTCCGTAGTAAGTAATTTAATTGTATCTGTAATCTCTTTTTTTTCTTGTTCAGGGACATTTTGTGAAAGTTTTGCATTCAAAGTCTTCAATTCTGCTTGAAATTTATCACATGTTGAACAGGTATTGGTACATGGGTACCCAAATGACAAGTTAAATTTGCTGTTAAATACCTTTCTGTAGGTCTCATATGAAACTAAAAGTTCAGGGTATGCTTCTTTATATAATTCATAGCATTTTTTAATTGATAGTTCTTCTGGAAGGTAAATTTTTTCTGTCTTTCCCTTGCCATAGTGGCTCTTCCTTCCCTTAAATGAACCTATGTGGTTTATAACAGCTTCCTCCTTTTCTTTGGATATTTTCCATGGCCGATTACCATGTGTGCCTCTTTTATCCTTAGGAGATTTTCCTGTTTCCTTCATACTCGACTGTATTGTCGCCAATCTGCGCTTTGTTATTCCGTGCAAAACAATGAAGGCCTTTTGACAAACAGGAATTTCCTTCATATAGCCATTTCGTTTCATTCTTACTATGTAACGGAAAGAGCAATCTCTTGCATTGGAATCATCATGCCTAGGCCTTCTACGAGCAGTTAATGCCATAGAAAATAAGCTGGTTAAGTAAGACGATTGATCGTTCCAGTTACATAGCAAATTAAAGTTCCTGATAAGTTCTGCTCTTTCTGTGGGGTTCGATTATTTTAAAACACTCAAACAAATAACATTTGCAGTCACTGCCTAACACATGAGACATTACCCTCAGGTCCCTACAAACTGTACTCATTCTACCATAACTTTTTCTCTTTTTAGCTGCTTGCTGAACAGATGGCTTCTCATCATCTTCCAAAGATCTACTCATTTTAGAGATCCCACACAAACCGCACTATTCTCAAATTTAACAGTAAACACTATCATAAGAAAGAAGAACACAGAATAACTTTAACCACAACTTATCACGTGCGCGCTCACAACTCAACTGACCAAACTGCTGTAAGCAGCTGTGGAACAAAATGCGCTTGGACTTGCCCCGTTCTTTCCGTGAGGAGGAGGACTTGGGATGTTCTTCCCGTTTCCACTAAAATTATAAACCTCTGTATCTCGGAGACTTGCCGCGTTATTTGAAATTAATTTCAACAGATCTGTAGTCATGATGGCTGGCCACCAGAATGCGCCATAAACTCATTTTCGAGAAAAATGGACTTACCCCGTTCTTTCCGTGTGGTCTTCAAATGGGAAATATCCTGGTAGCAATGGTCACTTACAGTAGTGTAATAATAAAGTAAAGTTAACATAATTACCCAACAACAAACAAACAAAACAACAACAGTACAACAAGCAATTTCATGGAAAGAAAATATTACAAGAAATACTACTAGTTTAACATTCTAAATCCAGCATCATCACATACAAGATTGAGTTTGCTACTGCTTAACATTACAATGATAATGAAGTAAAGTTAAAAACATAATTACTCTACAAGAACAGCAACAATACAAGCAGCAAATCCCTGGAAAGAAAATATTACAATAAATACTACTAGTTTAAGTTTAAAATTCTAAATCCCTCATCATCATATACAAATTCACACAAAACTTAAGAATTTCTCAGTGCTTAACACTACAGCTTACAATACTAAAGGTTGAACTTACTACTAGCTTAACATTTCAAGTGATAATAAAGTAAAGTTGAAAACATTGGTAATTACCCAGCAGCAACAACAACTAGAACAACATGAGCACAACAACCAATTCCCTGGAAAGGGAATACCACAAGAAAAACTACCAATTTCACAATCTAAACCAAGCAGAAAATCACAAATTCAATGTCCATAATTTACAATTTTTACTTTTCACTTTACACTAATGGTCTTCTTAAATGACTTGATACCAGAAGGAAATCTTAAAGACTGCTGCAGGTAATTTATTCCAATCTCTTATGGTCCTGTTTATGAAGGAAAACTTGCCCACGTCCGTATGCTGGTTTCTGGTCCTAATTTTATGCTTATCATTTTAATTTGGTTTAATCAAAGTTCAATATGGACCCATAAAATGAAATTCATTTCTCTATATGATTATTTCTCCAACATATTTCTAATACTACTCCAAGCAGCCCTTCCCGTATAGCTCTTAT
Source organism: Anabrus simplex (assembly GCF_040414725.1). Classification (NCBI taxonomy): domain Eukaryota; kingdom Metazoa; phylum Arthropoda; class Insecta; order Orthoptera; family Tettigoniidae; genus Anabrus; species Anabrus simplex. Next base: position 235,130,376 of record NC_090270.1, read on the forward strand.
AAAGACCACACAGGTGAGCTCTAGTTCTTCTAGATTCAAGACTTTCCCAATTAATAGTATTCCTCCTATTCCCAGTTACGAAACGCATCGCTCTTCTTTGAACTTTTTCTAGGTAATTTATTAAACCCACCCTGTATGGATCCCAGCACGCAGATCCATATTCGAGATTCAATCTTACCAAGCATTTATAAGCTTTACTTTTGGCACCAGAATTAGCTTTCTTGAGAATCTGCATAATAAAATGTAACGATCCCCAGGATTTCTTACCTACATTTTCCATTTGCTCTGACCAGTTTAAGTCTTTTCTAATAGTAACACCTAACTAAGTACTTACAACCATCAACTTCGACAACACTTTCTCCTCTAATTTCATAATTCCCTCTTTCCTGTCATTTTCTTTTTACTGAAACACAATTTTTTGCCTTTTCCGTTGTGGATTTTCATTTGATTTTCACATGCCCATTTTTCAATCATATCTAAATCCTGCTGAAGCAATAGTTTGTCCTCCTATGTCTCTATCTCCTGGTATATGATGCAATCATCGGCAAAGAGGCGCACTTTCGATTTTATCGAATCAGGCGTATCATTCATTGAAAGTATGAAAAGAATTGGCCTAATAACACTACCCTGAGCCACACTAGATGTAACGCTTATTGGAGAAGATAGCGTTTCTCCCACGCGCACCCTCTGAGTTCTTCCAATGAGGAGTTCTCGTATCCATTTCACTACTCTGATGTCAAAGCCCATATGCGCTAACTTTTTAAGGAGGATGTCATGTGGCACAAGATCGAATGACTTAGCAAAATCAATTCTATTGCATCAATCCTTGACCTACTGTCGAGCTTACCCGATATATCTTCACGTACGGAACAGAGCTGACTTTCGCAGGAGAAGCCTTCCCTAAAACCATGCTGCCCCTTAAATATCATTCCAGAAGAGTCCCATTTTAACCTCAAATAATTTACTATTAATTGCTCTATTTGTTTGCATATGATTGACGTCAAACTTACAGGTGTGTGGTTATTCGAGTTGCTCTTATCACCACCCCCTTTGTGAATAGGAACTACAATGGCCAGATTCCAATCTCCTGGAACATTTGTGTTGTTCAGTGATATATTAAAGATTCTTATTAAATATGGTAGGATCGGCTTCACCCCCGAGTTTAAGTGCCTCTCCAGAAATAGAATCTGGCCCACAAGATTTACTTCTTCTGAGTTTAGAAAAACTTTTATGCAATAATGAAGCTTTAATTTGAAAATCATTATTTGTTTTTGGAAAATTGTCCATGAATAACTGTGCCGCCGGGTTGAAAACCTTTCTGTAGTGCTTATTTAATGCTTCCGCTTTATCTATATCTGTTGTCACAATAAATCCCCTCCTATACAAAGAGAAGGAACCGACTTGTTTTCTCCCTTCAGTCTTCATATATATTTTAAAAAAGGGTTTCAGGAATTTTGATTTTTATTCAGGATATTGTCAAGATATTCCTCATCAGAGACTTTATTTTCTGCTAGCAAAAGCTTCACCAAACTTCTATACTTTATTTAAAATTAAAAACTTCATAATTGTTCTGTATCAAACTGAGAATCACATTTAATTCCTGTTGCTGTTCGTCAAATTTTGCTTTGTCACTAGTTGCATTCCCATTCATGAAACACTTGCTATATATCATCCTTTCCTTATCACTGTGGGGCCGATAACCTTAGATGTTAGGCCCCTTTAACCCATTCCAGTCTGGGTGTTAATATCCCTTACAAACGTTCTGGACTGGGCATTTTTAAGGATATTTAAAACATTATTTCTCTGTACCTGTAAGAGATTTTTGCATGATTCTTTTGTCTTTGTGCTTGTTTGAGCATCTAGTTTTGAAAAACACTGTTTGTATCATGTGAAGTATCACATGAGATTTTGAAATTGTTTATATATTATACCATGTTAGGCGAATGGAGAAAAGGTCTGACTAATAATAATATTATTAAGGTCTGACTGATAACTAAGCAAGAACAGTTTTCTGAAATATATTTATCCTATTTTGCTAATATAAAATGTGCATTGCAATTATAAAACAACAGCAATAATGAGTACGATATAAAAATAATAATTTTTCAACAATAATAGTAATAATTACAATAACAAAAAATGGGAGCTCTTATGAAGTTTTATTTTAATTGATAAATTTTGTCAAAAGTTACTCAAATGTAAAATTATTGTTCCATTTACCACAAAAAACTTCTGAGGAAAGAGAAAATACAGTCTTCTAAACAGACAACTTTACTAATACATAGACAATCTTACGTATTCACGCAAATATGAAATACGCGGGAACATGCGCTAGGCCGTAAAACGAACTCCAGTCATAATGACATGTAAGAAGTTTTTTCGAATTCATATGTCAGTAATATGTTCATTTGCACATAAACTTATAATATATCATAAAATATCGAAAATATCACTTTCGTCAAGCACATGTTTACCGTGAGAAGCCATGTCTTAGAGCCACTGAGTGACAACATCTACTGATGCATGTTGATTGAAAATATCGTAAATTCTCTGACTTAGACATATAACACTGCCATATGCTTAAATACTCTCTTAACTAATACATGAAGAAACATGATGTAACCACCAGAATGTGTGCATAGCTCATTCTCGATTTTTAGTGAATTGTCAAACCTTACTACGGGCTATGCACGCAGCGCGGCCTGAACGTAATTTCGGCCGCTGCGAGCTATGCTTGCAGTTAGACCGGAAAGAGTTAAACAACAAGCATCATCAACTTTATCACTGTCCAGGACCAGTAGCTTACCACACTTGAAATGAAACCACATTCCACACATATCACACTTAGCACCAGATCTTAAGTTACTCTTACACCCCATACACTTCACGTTCACAAACACTATCTCTTCTGAAGCTGGTTGAACAGGGCGCAGGTTTAACTCAAAGCCTCCTATAACGTATAATGTGGTAATGAGTGCCAAGGATACAACATTTCCCAGGCAACTGCCTGCTGCAGGTCCGCATTCCAGCACACACTCTGCAGCCCCTGCCTGCTTGCCCATGTCCCGATTGCTGCTCGCCAAGCTGATTAGGAAATACCCATCACTGCACAAACACATCTGCTCCCTTCAACAATCAACCAGCAACTGTAGTTGATTGTACAGTATGTCTACATGCGGCATTAATTTTGTGAAAAGCAGACAACCAGAATATGAATATAGTATCCTCGAGAGCACGGTACAGTCCACTGGCTTCATTTCCGCTAATAGACATTTTACCTTCCTCTTCTAATCTACAAAGGGCCGATGACCTTATATGTTAGGCCCCTTTAAACAACAAACAAGCATCTATTCTACAAAAGCACTCAATCAGTTTCTCTCTATTCTCGTAAAGTACATTCACCATATGAATGTTGTATTTCCAGCGAGTAGTGATTGTACGAGGGAGTCTAGTCTTCATTATTTCATTCAAGAGGTCACTTCTGTGAGGCGAGTTGGAAATAAAAGTTGGGACTGCGGACAGGTTACAGAAAAATAATTTGACTTGGGGATTTTACGAACAAGCATTCTGCAGTGTCAAATTTAGTTGGTGTCCATAGCAATGAATATAATGTACATTAGGACACTGTACTTTCAGTTTTGCCTGCACACCTCCTGTCCTTCTGCTTATCAGGCTGGCTCAGTCATAACTCTGACAAGTAAGTTCATGTGGTATGTCCCATAATAGGGATTAATTTTCTGTAACAGACATTACTCAATCCATCTGCTGTCTTGTCATTTGGACTGATGAACCCCCAAAACCTTTCATGGACATGGTCCCCTAATGCATATCGAAAAACAAGTACCAGTTGACATTTGTTTGAAACTTCCATTGTTTCACCTGCTTCTATTGCAACGAACTGAGATTCCCCAATTTCTGAATCATTTATTTCCTACACACATTCAGCACACAGACGAGAAGCTCGTTCTGAATGGTCTTTGATGTACCTTTAAATACAGAAGCTTTGGCCAGGTCCTCTTTCGTAGCTACATCTATTTCAGCTGTAAAATTAATGAGACCTTTGAAAATTTCACGATTTAAAGAATTTTCTCTCTGATGATGACCACGTAGTGCTGCTTCAAATACACCACATAATCTTATGCACTGAATAATTCTGCATAATATGTGCCTATTTTTCCTAACCTGATCATTGTGTTCGTTAACGGATTGGGGATATGCAGAATCCAGTTGACTCACTACCTAGATATATTAACTTTCCCTAGCACATCTAATTTCATGCATGAATTGCTATGTTGGGAGGAACTTTTGTGCTTTTTAATTTTTCTTTCAATTGTTTGAGATCTGTTACTCCTGTTTTCGTCCAAGTCATGTCATGTCCCAATAACATGCATGGAAAACAGAAAAATGCATTCCTTGAATCACAGCCACACAACCACTCATTCTCTGAATACACTCCTGACTGGAATCTTTGTCGATATTCGCGCCTTTTATTTTCTGCAAATTCTTCTAGTTGTCAACGAGGTGTTGGGCGACCGAGTGTCTTTTTCTCGATATATTCAGTTAGCGACAGTTGCAAAAAAAGGTTTACTTAAAATATTACTCACAGAATTCACAGGTTAATTATACCTATGTGATATACCATACGCGACTCTTCATAGGAATTCTATATATCAGCACATAACACATAACAGCTGCATTTTTAACAACACCACACTAAATATTACAAAATAGGATACTGACCAATTTCATTAGCCACTACAGCACGTTTATCAGGCTGCAGACAACAGACTTGAACACGAATTTGAAATGGATGTTTTGCTCAGTGCGATAAGCCTTCGTGTATTTTCAGAATTGTAGCGGGCTGGCTTCAGTAATGACCCAATTCTCTCATTCTGTGCATGTTAGAAAATAGTTTGTTCTAAACAGACGCGAATGAAATTTACCTAAGAAAGGGTCAACAGCAAAGGGCAACAAAGAGCCCACCAGAGGAAGCAAAGTACGTGTCTGATGAAAACTGACACACTAGCTGCATGCGGCACCTGATATCAAAACTGAATGCATCATCATTTAAATTGTCAGTACTTATAAAACCATGCCTTAACAGTTATGTACTTAGCTGGAGGGGCATGTGCCCCTCTGCCCTTTAGAGCGAGACACTACTGAAGGAGACACGCTGTTGGAATGAGAAGATAAAGGAAGTAGTGGAAAAAAGGAAGAAAGCATGGCAAGCATGGAACAGAGACAAAAAAGAAAGAAGAAGGCAAAAGGAAATGTCAGGAAAAATAAAAGGAGATGTAGAAAAGCAGCAATCATCATCATCATCATCATCATCATCATCATTTCTTCACCCCAGCAAGCTGGGTGCAGTTGTGTATCAGCCTCCTCCAGTTTTTCTTATCCATCCACAGATAATGCTAATATATGTGACGCCAGTTCACATCTCTAATTTCAAGATCCTTCAATATCTGTTTTTCCCAATATTACGATCGCCGTATCTACAGCACATTTCCATACCTTACATACTGCTGTTCGCCTCGAGCTCGTCCTCGCCGCATCAAGCCCTCCGCTCACCTGTGCTCTACCAGTGTGATTACGTCATCCTCGCTGCACTTCGCCGTTGTCTGTGCGCTGTGTGTACACGTGACCTCATGTTTCTCGAACTCAATGGCTTGTAGCCTTCTCTACTTATCTGGAATATTCTATTCCACTATATATTGCCCGCTCCGCTTCTCCACATTTGAGTCGGGTTTCATAGCGGAGTGGTGGAGTGCCAAACTACTGTGCCTCTTGTAATCATGTCTATTCCATCTGGACTCTGTCTTCAAGCTATTTGGTGAGCAAGACTTATTGTAATTTATCTTCATTTGGACTTTAATTTTCTTCTGGTCTCTTGCCAGTTCAAATTTTCTTCCGTCGAGTTGGTATGCTACATTTTAAAGCTCATAGACTGCATCACTATACGAACATGCGCTACGGACAATTATGAATTATTTATAATCATTTCAGATGTCTTCTTGGACTTATGAAAAAATTGGTAAATCTTGGAATAACCCGGTAAAGAAAATCCTTTCTTCGCCCAAATCCTTATGTCACTTCCCTTCCCCCTTTCTTTTGTCCTTCTTTTCTCTCTGATCTTTACTCCTGCTGTCCTATTTAGTTGTTATATTTATTGTACGTTGGTAAATTATTTATTAGTCTTTGCCCTTATGCATTTTTGGATATTCAATTTGTAAATGTGGCACACTTTTCGGATTTTTCTCTACTCTGGTATATTCATCTTTCACCATTTGTTATAAATTTATCTTCGATTGTATTTATCTTGTTATGTTTTATTGTTAAATATATATTCTATTCACATCATTATCTGTTTGGTCTTTCTATTGGCCTAGCTCCTTCTCACTGTGCGTTTCCTTGGTTTAAATCATTCATTATTATTATTATTATTATTATTATTATTATTATTATTATTATTATTATTATTATTATTATTATTATTATTGTACCGGGCGGTACACCTCCAAGCCGTTAATTTAAAAGTTGCGCCTGTTGAAACTCCTCTGCTGGAGGAAGTCTGAACTTTATTGACGGTATTAATTTTCAAGTTTCTCAGAAGATGTCACTACCTGTAAATTTTGGAGTTTTAGAACTGTGTCATTTTGATGTGTTTTTGTTTTGCTTGAAGTAAGAAGTGTGAACTTTCTCTTCTAGAGGACACTTCTGAAGAACTACAATAGTGCACCCTAGTGCGAAGAAAAAGAACTGTTCTTTGGAGAAAATTTTATTTCAAAAGTTTGTTCTTTGTTAAATTTCTTTCAGTCATTGGTTAAGTTGGCAATATTACCCCTTTCTTTCCCCTTGTTTTAAATCTAGCCAATCCCGAATTTCTGAAATTAATTTTCCACCAATAATGTGTTTCTTCTTCATCTTGTGTAGGGGTTTCTCTTTTTTCTCCAATAAAGTGATTGTGGGCGGGTGTTCTCATTCCCCTAACGCCTAGAACCTTCCGCGAGAGTATATAAACTGCTGATTTTAGGGTCTCTGCGCCACTTCTGTTCCATCTTTCAGTGTGTATAGTACATAGCAGGGGGCGGGAAGCGCCTCATTCTCCGGCAGCGGTCAACAACCAGGTAATGGCCAATTAATAACTTCTTTCTTTGCTAGCTCAGCAGTTTAACTCTCGGGGCGGGTCCGAAGTTTTTCCGTTATGTAACCTTCCTTAAAAATGTAAAGAAACTGGTATCTATTCTATCTTTTAAACTACGTATTGGGATAGAGAGTGCTTTACCCTCTCGAGCTCCCACTCATATTGTTTTGAGGTGAACTTATTTTCTCAACCTATTCTTCCTTAACATTATGTAAATTTGTTTCTTTTCTTAAGTCACCTCCGTAGTATGGGATTAGCCCTTGCATCAGTGGCCTAGAGCCAAATTAGGTTTTAAAAACAAAGTGTATTAGGAGAGCAGATCGCCTCCTCTCAAATTGTTATTTTGGAGGTCATGTAATTACCCCTTTTCATTTAATAGACCTCAGTAGGTTGGGTATTTTACCCCTGTGTCTATGTCCAGTGAGGACAACTTGAAGGTGGAGTTTGGTGTGGCCTTTGAGAGGCTTAGAGTTGAGAGCGAGTGGCTCTCTTTTTTTTGAAAATTGAGTGTTGTATGCCTCGTGGAGGCTTTTCAGTGTAATTTGGAGCAAATGTTCCTGAACATGAATGGGGTTTTCTGCCCCTCTGGTAAAACTTATTTTGAAGTAAGGTTGGGCTGATTGCCCACGAATGGTGAAGCAAGGGCGCTGAGCCCAAATTCTGTAAATATTGTAACTACCCTTTTGACTTGCTACTCTGTACCTGCCATGTTTGTTATTTCTTTATTTTAAAAAGAAAATATAACCTTGTTAAATTTTACATTTAACTTTAATTCCATAGTTGGAGACCTATTCACACCCGCACCTTCTTTCACCTCTACCTACCACGGAAAGCTCCGTAACAATTATTATTATTATTATTATTATTATTATTATTATTATTATTATTATTATTATTATTATTATTAGTATTATTATTATTATTATTATTATTATTATTATTATTATTATTATTATTATTATTATTATTATTATTATTCACATTATCTATTTCACTACTATACTTTGGTACACTGAGCTTTCTACGGTACTGCTAATATCTTATTATACTCCGCTCTACGAATTTCAGATTACCTATCACTATTGTATAATAGTACATCACCCACTATAGTATGATAGCAGTACCCACCCACTACACCAAACATCACGAGGTCTTCCTCTTGGTCTCTTCCCAGGAACATTGTGGTCAGAGTATGTTCAAGGAGTCCTGTGAGGGTCCATTCTTTTCATGTGACCATACCATTGCAATCTCTTCACTTCTAGAGTCACCAGCAAGCTTCTTTCCAATCCAAGCTGTTGCAATATCCACATTCCTAATTTATCCATTTTTGTTTTTTGTAGACAAGAACGGAAGAACTTTATTGCTGTTGCCTGAAGATGACTCTGTGTTGGTCCAGTAAGTGTTGCTGCTTCTAGGCCATACGTCAATATAGGTACTAGATATGAAATATTTTGTACAAACTGATCTTGGAAACTAACAAAAAATGTTTCATCCCAAAGTATTTGAACACAGCGTAATAGAATTTGGAAGCTTTCTGTATTCTGTTGCTAATCTCTTGATGTATGGTATTGTCTGATGACAGAACACTACCTAAATACTGGAAGTTGTCTACAATATCCATCTCCTCATCTCCAATTCTTACATGAACAGTTGGAGAGTTTCTACTCATCACCAAGCCAACAAGCAGTACGGTAGCTGAAGAAAAGTTGGGAAGGACTCTCACGAGAGGTGGAAAGTAAATGGATGCTGTATGGACTTATAAGAAGTAAGAGGAAAGAAAAAGTATACATCAAGTTGGTGAAAGAGGAGGGTGGAAAGTTATTAACACAGCGAGAAAAGGCACGAAAAAATTGTAAAGAATATTTTTATAAACTATTAAATTTGGAAATGGAGCAGAAAAGATGCTGGAAGTACAGGGTGTGGACTTAAGAAGAACAAAGAGACATTACAATGCTAGAGGTGGAACTAGCAGTTGGGAGAATGAAAATTGAAAAAGCGTTGATGGGGTGAATGTTCCTTATGGGGATCACTGTAAGTACTTAGGTGATAATATAAGGAAAAATCTTCATTGGGGTAATCACATAAATGGGATTCTAAATAAAGGGAAGGGTGTATAGGAGAGAGCATATAAGTCCCTGGTAAGACCCAAACTAGAGTATGGTTCCATTGTATCGGACCCTCACCAGGATTACTTGATTACTGAGATCAGTAGCTGCAGTCGCTTAAGTGCAGCCAGTATCCAGTATTCCGAAGGTAGTGGGTTCGAACCCCACTGTCGGCAGCCCTGAAGATGGTTTTCTATGGTTTCCCATTTTCACACAAGGCAAAGGTTGGGGCTGTACCTCAATTAAGGCCACGGCTGCTTCCTTCCCACTCCTAGCCTTCTTCTGTCCCATCATCACCATAAGACCTGTCTGTAGCACCTTAGGAGCACATATACCAATAATAATAATAAAATGCACAATGTTGCTGCGCTCGGTTGCGTACACATAAATAATAATAATAAACACAGAAAATAATATTATGAATGAAATACGAATTAAAAAAATAATAATAGTATGAGTTAGAATAAGAAAACATGAATTAGGCCATGAGCATGAACACAACAATAATAATAATAATAATAATTAGGGAAAATAGAAAAATATCAATGTAGCAGGGGTTTCACATCTAAGCTTGGAAACATAACAGTTAACTTATAAACATAACTTACAGGTCTAATAAACGACATCTAAGGAAGGATTGTGGAACGTGTTGGAGCTCTATTGAGGTCCGCGGGAAGGTATGACATTATGGGGAAGAAAAGGTTCACAATCATCCACCTCGAACTCATAATATTGACAGATTAAAAGATACAATTACAAATAAAAGGAACAACTAGATGGCAGAGTAGTTAACAATTAATTTTTAAAATAAATGCAATACACTTTCATCATAGATTCACAGAGGGAATGGAGGCATCTTGAAAGAATCAAAATTAATACAATATGTTATTCAAGAGAGAATGTTACATTTACCTGTAATAACAAAATATTAAGCCAGAAAAAGGTTTGCCTTCGAAGACAACATGTAATGGATTACCCTAACAGCTAAGTCCTACTAAAACTCAGTTATGGTGAATATGGTAATCTAGAGGAAACTCCGGCACACAAAATAAAAATTTTACATTATCACGGAAAGTTATATTAAAGGTGACAAAGGCTGAAACATAAGAATGAATTTAAATTAAAGAAAATACAAATGAATTAGAAAAATAGTGCTTACCGTGAGAGGCTGTAGCCCCGACAGAGCTAGACCTCGAACACACCTGCTCGCGAGGACGGTCAAATGGTAAAGACGCCAATAACAAGCATCACACATGCAAAGCCGGCAGAAGGCCAGAAATGGACAAATCACAATTAACCAATAGGACACCGAATTTCTCTAGATTCCCATTTTTTGCCAATTGGAAAGATTATTAGGACCAATCCAATTGCATGACCATATATGGTCATTTCCTAACCTGCTGATGGAAGAGGAATTGCATCACATATCTCTCCCCGTGCAGTATCTACGGATCCGAAAGTTATGTACCGCACGCGTTTCACCAATGCACAATATTACAGTTTTTTTCCAATTACATTAAAAATCTACAATCTTTAAATGTTTTTCTCTTGAGTCTTCTTGAAATCAATTTAACTGATACACAACACAATTAAATGAAATTTAAATACAAGGTCACTTAATAGCTCTTGCAATGTTCATTTACAGTTCCAGATATATAAATAATTTCTTGATCTGTCCAGAAAAATATTAAAAAGCTCATAAGTCCCAAATTCTTTTCTTGAGGTTTCCCTAAATTGCATAAAAGAAATATTACAATAATATTCAAAACACATTCAAATTAACATTTTCTTCTGGTGATCCTAAAAAATTCCTGCAGAGTTCAGAGTCCATATTTCTTCATTTTCCACAATAAGAAAAATATACTAATTTTTTAAAGACCAAAATGAAATTCTGCTGTCCTTTCTTGATGAAACCCAGGTCACACCCCCCCCCCCCCCCATTAACCTCGAGCTAGGCTCGAGGAAAAAAAAAAAACGTTTATTTTACTGTGGGGGTTGTGACTACACCATCTACCGTAACACTTTATAGCACATAAATCTTGATGTCGTTTCACGACAGGAATGTCTATACAAATCTATGACTCACAAATTGATGACCAGTATCACTGTCTAATGTAGGCACTGGCCCCGGCTGCACCAAGGACCTCCATGTGTATTGCAGTCCAACATTTACCATCCTGCAGCCACATCACAGCCCACACACAGTGAACTGGCTTATTAAAAGTGGAGCAGGGTGCAGTACTGCCAACTGCCACTCCAGCATCGGATAGTAGTGGCCCTATATACTTTGTACCCTCCAAATAGGTACCACATTTTGGAGATCCACCAGTGCAGCCACTGGAACATAAATACACACCCAGCAGAAGCAGAAGAAATAAGGCCACTGGCCTGAACTGTCGCAGAACTAAAAGTTTATAGGTGAGTTTCAAGGGTGTTTTTTTATTATTTTTGTGTAACAAATAACAAATTTAGAGGCACCAAACTAGTGGCTTCACAAAGCTCCTCAGAGAGGTCCCTTCCCATAGACCTGGCATACCCCAGCCCCCCACTGGCAAGTGCTATTTCAAAATTTTTAAAGGAAAACTTTGAAAGACTAAAAGAAAATCTGCCGGAGTTTACCCTAATACCAGAAAATTTACAGAAAATCATTAGTTATGCACATTAGTGAAAATCAAAATCTTGCTCCAAAATACATTATATTAAAGTATACCTAGCATGGTCACAAACGACCATTCTTATTACAACTAAAATAACTCCTAATTAAACTATAAAATCCAGGAGACAACCGGCCAGCCTTTTACCCAAAAGAAGGTTTTCTTACAACTAAAATTCCTAATGACTACCCCAGTTCAAATAAAGAAAATTCACTAGGAAAATAAATTTTAAAATACATGTTACTGAGGATACAGCAGGACATATTACCATTCATTCAATTTCATCTCACTTCAAGTACTACAGATACGACAGGTCAGCATAAAAGAGAAAGCATCCTCCAAGCAATAAATCACCAAAACTAGACCTTCATAGACTGAAGTACTACATACCTAAAATCTTACCCTTTAGGCACATCATGCACTACCATATCTTCTTTAAAATTATCCACTAAATTAAATTACTGTGTGCATTCTTAATTGCCCAACCTTTAAAGAAAATAAAAGAAAATAATTAGAAGGAAACATTTAGGATGTTGCAAGGGAACTCAAAACAGGGAAATAACTACTTAATTACTTTACCTTTCAACTTTACTACAATATTCAATTATATGAGCAGGGGTCGCAAAATACCGGGCGCCCAGTCGCCATGGCGCCTGAAAATTTTAACCTGGTGCCTAAATTTTTAAATTCGGTTTTGAAAATTATTTTTTGAAATCCGGAGTTCCCTTACATGTACTTTTCCATTACTTTACAAAGTAACAAGTCGTGTGGTGTTTTACGTTTTTTTTTTTCTGTAGCTCACATTTATTCTAATATGTGCAATAAACATTTTCTGTGCTTTTGGCAGAGTCTTGAATTCTGTAATTGCTCTTCGTACCTTGGAACTGGACGTTTCAGTTCTGCGCGGGAGCTGCCTAGCGGTCATGGGAGATATCATTGTAACCCGCCAAACAAGTATCCTTTCATGTGGACCAATGAGCTAGAATAACATAAAGGGGCTGTAAACCTGACATCAGCGCTCCCTGCTTGAAGCAAGTTGATAAGGGGCAGCCATGTTAACGGTTGTCAAAACAAAGCGAATTGGCGCGAGATCATATGTTGAGGTGACAGGGAGATCGTACATGCCAATTTAATTCCCTAAGTTTTAAGAAGTGAAAACATAGATTCTCGCTTTCAAGAATGCCAGCCGTAAGCTCAGCGTATAGTTGTACTAATTGGAGTAATAAAACCAAGGATATATCGTACTTTAAGTAAGTATTACTGAATTATAGCCGAGATTCCTTTTTGTAATTTCTGTTTGTAATTAAATCCATTTTATTGTTTTTTAGCGAAAGTACGGATAGCAACGGTAATTATTTGTCGAATTTTGTTTCAGATTTCGTTTAAAGAACAAGGAATTAACAGAACAATGCGTTGTGAGGGCGAAAAGAGATAAATGGTATCCCACTCAATTCAGTTGCTTATGCTCTGTACATTTCCAGCCCTATTTAATTTTCATTCACATTTACAAATAAAAGAAATGGAGTGCCCACCACCAAGAAAACGTAACCACAAACAAACACTTATTTCGTTCAAACGTACACCAACTATGATAAATACAGCATTTTACTGGTATTTTTGAAATGTATACAGCCTTTATTGTAGATGTCTGTTGGCTTGGTTTTTAAAACTATGCCACACTTCATAATGGACAACTTTCAAGCTTACCTTTCAGCTAGTAATCCCAGTATGATATGGTAATGGGAGAAACATGATATCCCCCCTACATTATAATAAATAATTACACTAAATCATTATTGTGGTAAAGTGTTCATGGGCCGCCTCTGTGGTGCACTGGTTAGCGTGAGCAGCTGCCACCCCTGGAAGCCCGGGTTCGATTCCCAGCTCCGCCACGAAATTTGAAAAGGGGCACGAGGGCTGTAACGGGATTCTATCAGCCTGGGGAGGTCAACTGAGTAGAAGTGGGTTCGACTCCCACCTCAGCCATCCTCGAAGTATTTTCCGTGGTTTTCCACTTCTCCTCCAGGCAAATGCCGGGATGGTACCTAACTTAAGGCCACGGCCGCATCCTTCTCCCCCCCACAAGGCCCCTGTTTAGCATAGCAGGTGCAGCCCTCCCTCACAGTTGTATCCCCCGACCCAATGTCTCACGCTCCAGAACACTGTCCTTGAGGTGGTAGAGGTGGGATCCGTCACTGAGTCCGTGGGAAAAACCAACCCGGGAGGGTAAACAGATTAAGAAAGGAACACAGTACTCATGAGGATGCAATAATTTTAAAAATATGAACAGAATGAGGTTGTAACCTATTGTAGGTCCCTATGATTTTAAGGTTTCCTATCATAAATATTTATGTCCATCGTTTTTATTCTAATTTACGCTTAACCACAACAGCCAAGCAGGGTAACGCTCTTGTTCCGATTTCGAGGCCTATTCGTATGTCACTGCGATGATTTCGAACTACCCTACAATCAACTGATCGTGATGTTGGCCTCGTGCCGCAATATGATGAAGTGGCGGTATTCGCTTTCATGCTTCAAACTTTCGGCAACGGTCTTTAATTCTCCCCCAGCGATTCTAAAAGGCGCATTTTCTACACTTTTCGTCATTTAAAGGCCATGCCCCCTTGCTTGTGTGACCACAGGAAACATGGCGGACGTTCGTTCTATTAGGTTCACCCAGGCAGCGCTTCCGCTTCTCTATGTTATTCTAGCTCGTTGATGTGGACATATCGTAACACGAGTTCTATTACAAATGATCAGCTATCGGTAGCCGAGTACAAAGATCAGACCAGAGTTGTGGAGAAATGCAGAGAACTACTACGTTAAATAATTCCACAAACACTACATTACCGCCATCCATCCCGTGACTAACCGCAAATCACTGCCTGCTCGATCTGCATCCGATGGCTGCTTGTACTGCCTGCTCATTACAACATTTTAACATGGCACAAAATGAAACACTCTGTTTACAACTACCTACAGCAGGTAGCAGCACCAACCGGCTCCTGAACTGTCGGAATGAAATAGCGGGAAATAGGGTAGTACTGTACTTATTTTAAGTGAAAATGGTGTACTGCTGCATGCCTTTCTGCAAATCAAAGAAAGGGAAACCAGAATGCCGTGGTATTTCATTCCATGACACGGGCCTTTTCAGGAGATCCAGCTGAAGCCATGTTTAGTTTTATAAGAATGGGAGGAGGGTGCAATGACATGACTGACTCCCGGGCTGCTCAGAATTCCATAAAGAGAATTCTGAAATCCGGTATTTTAATGTCCACCGATGGTGCTAACGTTATCCACAAGCAAAATTCAAAATTTTCTGCCTCAGTATCCTCTCCCGGACTTGACGAAACAGAACCAGTGATGCCTGCTGAGTACCGGTATGTACTTTTTTTTGCTATTGCTTTACGTCGCTTCGACACAGATAGGTCTTATGGCGACGATGGGGCAGGAAGGGCCTAGGAGTGAGAAGGAAGCAACCGTGGCACTGATTATGATACAGCCCCAGCATTTGCCTGGTGTGAAAATGGAAAACCACGGAAAACCATCTTCAGGCCTGCCGACAGTGGGACTCGAACCCACTATCTCCCGAATACTGGATACTGGCCGCACTTAATCGACTGCAGCTATCGAGCTCGGTGAGTATATACTTGATTTACTGGAAGATGTTCGTGAGCCCCCTGAGTCAGTGTGTGTCACTTTGAAAACTGCTTCCTAGGCATTAGTGTGTGGTTATTTAGTGTGTGTAATCGAAAAAAAACAGAATGCAGCACGTGCTTGAATAACGTTTCCACCTCAATTATGAACTTAATTATGAACTTAATCAGACAGTCTGATAGAGGAGACGTTTGCTATCCCCAGCAACGATTTATTGGCCTAATTATGGGGCTACAGAAATTTGTTGAGGTGGTTCTACCGTACTGCAAGAAATCTGCAAGTCTACTCCAGAATATAAAAAGCTATGTTCTACCTTCTCTGTACCAATGTAAGATATTAACATGTTTTAGTAACAATAAGCACCAGGAACTTGTGTCAGAAACTGTGGTGGTGAAACCTCTACTTAGTAATGTAGGGAAGTACCATACAGACAAATTTTCCAGGTTTCTTTGTTCGTCGAAACCTCTTTTTCGAAAAGTCCTCAAGCTATTACTCTCTAGAGCACCACTTTATGCGTACAATTCTTTAATTTTTCTGTTACTTTCAGATTTTAAATTTCGCTTGTATGCTTATCTAGCTGTATTTACGCGATAACTGGGTACGTCTGGTGCTGCCATCTAGCGGCAGATTGTTTGTAATTCATATTACACGTTTGAATATGGAATGAGCAGGCAGTATAAGCAGCCATTGGATGCAGATCGAGCAGGCAGTGCCGCAAATACAGTAGTTGCTAACCGTTCCTCAACCATTGCTGCCAAAGCAGTGCTGATAAATTCCCGTGGAATTCATTCTTTGCATTTAGAACATACGGAATGACGTGTTTATCAATTCTTGCATTTTCACCGAACAATATTTATACTTTTAATTTAGTTACAGCATTTTGGTATTGAGCAGTTCGCACTTTATAAATACGGTTGTTTTTATTCCTGCGCGTTTATGGAAAATTGGCAACGTAGCATCAGACATCGAAGCCCGCGAAATCGGAAGCCATTTTACGTTTCTGTGCTATACTTGAGAAAACCGGCAAAATGAAACGTACAACAATTGACTGATGCGAGTAACAGTGTACTCTTTCAGATTTCTTCGTAAGTAGGGCCCGTAAATGTAACACAAAGTGATACAGAAGGGACTGAATGTGAGAAAACACTTGATGGAAGTGCCGACTGTAGAGTTCAGGATGACGAAGACCAGCTTGAAATCAAAAATACGTGGAAATTTCAATTTTCAGGCAAACGGAAATTTCAGCGAAGTGCGTAAAGAAAATTAATGCTAATGTCACAGCATATGAATGCATTGTACATGGCAACTTATCATATTGCAAAAAATAACAGACCCTAGACTGATTTTGAAGGTTTGGTTACATTGTTACGCAAGCTGAATGTTACTGATTCAGAGAAGTATGAGAATGATACACAATGCAGAGAATCGTAGCTTGAATTACAGCCGTGGCTGTGCTATGAAGAAGGAATTGCGAAGTGTAAATTATGCAGTAACTTTCGTAGTATTGCCGATAAACATTCTAAAGGTGTATCCGAATTTTCAGGACCATTTAAATTGGAAAAGTTTAAAACATACGAAAAATCCTATCCTGACTCGAAGTGTCAGGAGGCTGAAAAATGGTGTAACAGCTCCAAAGGGCCTTGGCCTACCAAGCGATCGCTGCTCAGCCCGGAGGCCTGCAGATTTTGAGGTGTCTTGCGGTCAGCACGGCGAATCCTCTCGGCCGTTATCCTTGGCTTTCTTGGCGGAGGCCGCCATCTCACCGTCAGATAGCTCCTCAATTGTAATCATGTAGGCTGAGTGGACCTCAAACCAGCCCTCAGATCCACGTCAACATCCGTAACCTGGCCGGGAATCGAATCCGGGGCTTCCGGGTAAGAGGCAGGCACGCTACCACTATACCGCTGGGCCGGCAGGAGGCTGAAAGTTTCATGAAAAATCCCGAATGTGTACTTTAAGCGAGGTGCGTCAAGAAAATGAATGCTAATATGTTACAGCATAAGAATGCATTGTTCATGTCATCTTATCATATTGCAAAAAAAAAAAAAAAAAAAAAAAAAAAAAAAAAAAAAAAAAACCGAACCCTATACCGATTTCGAAGGTTTGTTTGCATTGTAAAGCAAGTTGAATGTTACTGGTGGGAGATCAAACAGGCACATGTAGTGTAATTTTAAAAGACACTGACCTTGAAGGTGACCGGTGATTTTTTGGGTTAGTATCTCTTAAAATATAAATTTCCATTCTTATATGAACTGAGGCTATATTACTTAAGGCCACATTTCAAAAATAATACGTAGCTTGATCCTAGTCTAACCTGTGGTGTTCATAATGTATATTTGCAAAAAATGTGCTGGCTCCTGATAAAAAGGGGCTGGCTACTGAATTATTTCTATTTTCTTCTACCCCTGTATGAGGTTAGTAAGTCACTATTCATTTACCATGTCATGTAACCATTATTAAAATTTTAATACAAATAAAACTCACATTATGTATCATGTGTCACAACAGTCAAATTAAAATGGAATTCAGCCAGGAAAACAAAAACAAAATCACATTACCTTACCGATGAACAGAAAATTCCAATAAAGCAATAAAAGTAATTCAAAAGTGTACATGCAGAAATCCAACTCACTGGTATAAGAAGTAAAAAGGCACAAATGTAACCTTCTAACCAGGGAATATCACATTGCAGCATGACACACAAAAATCACCGAGCCTATCTGTCATCCGACACATGACACTGCCAAAACACACACAATACACAAGTGCGATGACCTCTGAATCAGCAGTGCCAACCAATGGCAAAAGGCACAAACAATCTCAATACAGATTGCATCACACATCATCACAAGAAAAACACACACACACGTGCGATGACCCATACATCTAGTAGTACCCACAAAACTAAAAGGACCGAACATGACCTCAAGTACCCTTGAATCCATCATGCAACAATGAGACTCTTAGGACCTGAAGCCCTAGGTCTCAGTACACACACCAGTGCCTTCCCAAGGCACCCAAGACAAACACAAATGACATTTATAATATTTACAAAAGTGGAAGGACAGATGCAGCAGGCTACAAAATTTTGAAAACTTACTCAGTTCATAGGATCCCATACTCAAGCAAACTGGGTAAATATATTTAGAAGACAAGAAATCAGAAATGGATGAAAATTTAACTCTGAGAATATTGAACAAAACAAATATAATGGACAATTAATTGGCGGAGCTTTGTTGAATCGTAACACCTTCAAAATTTCACTAGTAACAAATTTAAAATAACAGAACATGAAAATCTTGGTGACCTGCAGGGCAACCATGAATTTAACCAAAATTAATGGCTCAGCATAATGACACCGAAATGAACATTGGAAGAAAATCTTCCTAGTAATAATTTACAAAACAAAGGACATCATTTTCCATCCAAAGCCACCCTATACTAAGAAAAATATTATGAGGACTCTCATATCAGATACACCATGCCATGAGCACGAGTGCAGATCCGTAACCTGTCAAAATTTGCCAAAATGACCTCAGCAGACGCTGGTCTATTAATATGGTGAGCACGTTTCACCCTACAAGATCATCCCAGTCCTCGTAGAACCCTCCCTAAAATTATAGGAATACACGGGTAAATAAAAATAACGTGACAAGGAAACAAGACACTTTACATGATGGAAATGCTCAATAAGAAACTAGGAAGTTTTCACTCAGATTACGAGATCCCACACTCTCTAATCTGATTGGCAAATTTAGTAACTGGCTGGGAACCATCCCAAATAGTCCCATACCTACTCGGAAACGAACACAGATACAGCAGAAGACCGAAAACAAGAACACATGTCCAGAAATTTAGATATTCACAGAGCCAAAACACGATGTAAAAGATAATTTGAAAAAATCACACACGAAAAATAATGCCAAATAGAACACAACAGGCAACAAGAAACAAAATTTTGAAAATACTTTGCTGACACCAAAATTTACGAACAGAAAAACACTCAACATTTTGACGAAAAATTACGAACTTTAACCTCAAAATTTTTGCAGAAAATTAACAAAAACAGAAATTTCAGAAAAATTAATGAGACTCCATGCTAAAATTAACCATAACACAATGATTAGTACAACAATCAACACTAAATTTTTGTCATCTGAAAGAAGCACAAGAAGATTATGACACAAGTAACTTTTAAAAATGTGCGCACATAAACACAGGGTAGTTCTAGTAATCAGCTGTCTCCAACAGATAAGCACACCAGCCGTTCAAAGATAACATTAAGTCAGAAAAGAAAGGGCAGTACTTGGCATAATTTCATGGCATGCCGGAAGTTCAAAGCAACAGGTGATCACCGAGATATTATGATCGGAACACGGCTCGAAGAAAGGAAGTTAATGAACACGTGTTGAAATTTATAACCGAAGACTTAAATTGGCACACGCAATGTGATGATATCACTTTACCCAAAAACATGTGGTCAGCAGAAGGCTTGCCACCAAAGAAAATTTAATGAAAATTAACCATGAAACAGAAAAAATTTGTTACAAATAGTGTCTTACCATTTCCTCCAGCCGTTAATTACAAGGTGAAATATAGCAGTACAAACTGCACATCGCGGAATGAAAAACACTTCCGACTGCCTCATCCGGAAATAATAGGCAGCTCCCTCGTGATGTACAGAACTCGAGCAAGAATCATGAAAAGCAAATAAACAGGAATTAAGAATGCACACGTAACAGTTACAATCTATAAAAGAAACATGAGGAACATATTCAAAATTAAGATTTAAAGATAATTTTACAAAGGTTAGCCGAGAATGATTATCGTCGACCTCCCCTTCTTCCATAACACACACTTCAGCTACCAATGTAGCCGCATTCAGAGAGCTTGTCTACCAAATAATTATAATAATAATAAAAATGAACTCAGAAAATAATACGATGAATCAAATATGAATTAGAAAAATAATAATAGTATGAATTAGAATAAGAAAACATGAATTATGCCATGAGCATGAACACAACAATAATAATAATAATAATAATTAGGGAAAATAGAAAAATATCAATGTAGCAGGGGTTTCACATCTAAGCTTGGAAACATAACAGTTAACTTATAAACATAACTTACAGGTCTAATAAACGACAATGAAGGAAGAATTGTGGAACATGTTGGAGCCCTATTGAAGTCTGCGGGAAGGTATGACATTATGGGGAAGAAAAGGTTTACGATCATCCACCTCGAACTCATAATATTGACAAATTAAAAGATACAATTACAAATAAAAGGAACAACTAGATGGGAGAGTAGTTGACAATGTTTAAAATAAATGCAATACACTTTCATCATAGATTCACAGAGGGAATGGAGGCATCCTCGATAGAATCAAAATTAATACAATATGTTATTCAGGAGAGAATGTTACATTTACCTGTAATAACAAAATATTAAGCCAGAAAACGGTTTGCCTCCGAAGACAACATGTAACAGATTAACCTAACAGCTAAGTCCTACTAAAACTCAATTATGGTGAATATGGTAATCTAGAGGAAACTTCGGCACACAAAATAAAATTTTACATTATCACAGAAAGTTACGTTGAAGATGACAAAGGCCGAAACAATGAGTGAATTTAAATTATTCAAAAGAATTAGAAAAATAGCGCTTACGTGAGAGGCTGTAGGCCCCGACGGAGCTAGACCTCGAGCACATCTGCTCGCGAGGACAGTCAAATGGTAAAGACACCGACAACACACATCACACACGCAAAGCCGGCAGAAGGCCGGAAATGGACAAATCACAATTAACCAATAGGACACCGAATTTATCTAGATTCCCATTTTTTCACCAGTTGGAAAGATCGTTATTAGGACCAATCCAATTGCATGACCATATATGGTGATTTCCTAACCTGCTGATAGAAGAGGAATTGCATCACCTATCTCTCCACATGCAGTACCTATGGATCAACACCACCTAGATATCTAGGTGGTGTTGCTATGGATCCAAAAGTTATGTACCGCATGCATTTCGCCAAAGCACAATATTACAATTTTTTCCAATTACATTAAAAATCTACAATCTTTAAATGTTTTTCTCTTGAGTCGTCTTGAAATCAATTTAAGTGATACACAACACAACTAAATGAAATTTAAATACAAGGTCACTTAATAGCTCTTGAAACGTTCATTTACAATTCCAAATATATAAATAATTATTTTCCACAATAAGAAAAATACACTAATTTTTTAAAGACCAAAATGAAGTTCTGCTGTCCTTTCTTGATGACACCCAGGTCACACTATCTTTGTTAGTGCAACATAAAGCAACTTGCAAAAAAAGATTATTTGATTTGAGAACTGGGAAAAATCCAAATAAAAGTAGCTCAGTTTATTCTGGGTGATTTCCAACAAAAGATTAGCAATACAAAAATGTTGCAAAATTTGGGCTGGGAAGACTAGGGAGAAAGGAGACATGCCACTCGACTAAGTAGTATGTTAGGAAAAACTTAAAACGGTCCACCTTTTCAATACAAAAAGTTATATTTTATTTATAACATGTATTTGTACTTGGAACTAGTTTCGACGCTGTGTTTTGCGTCATCATCAGCCAAAATGGGAAACAGGCAAGCATGTAGGCATTTATGTTACACAAGGCGTTACATTAAACAATACACATCTTAATTAATACACATCTTACGAGGAGATAAAAACAGGGACGAATGTGGAAACACATGCATCGTTGAGAAAGCAAAGTTATACATATTAAAAATAAGCTTAACCACACAACTTGCAGTGCGAAAATATTTGCCTTGAATGATTCCTGAATACAAAACGCACGCGCACACACTTCTAAAGAGCCAGCAGGCAGGAAAAAGTAAGGTGAAACCTTGAGAGTTCTTCTGAGAAGAGTTCATCATTCTTTCTATGATCTGACTAACTAATGAAGTCTCCCTTGAGTTCCTGATAAACATACACAACAGGAAAATTAAACAATACACATCTTACAAGGAGATAAAAAACAGGGAAAGTTATACATATTAAAAATAACCTTAACCACATATCTTGTAGTGCGAAAATATTCGTCTTGAATGATTCCTGAATACAAAACACACGCACATACATTTCTGAAGAGCCAGGAGGCAGGAAAAAGTAAAGTGAAACCTTAAGAGTTCTTCTGAGAAGAGTTCATCATTTTTTCTATGTTCCGACTAACTAATGAAGTCTCCCTTGAGTTCCTGATAAACATACACAACAGGAAATTCTTCTTCACTCTCAACAATAGCTATAAAGATCAACGGTAAATTTCATTTTAAATATTGTGTAGAGACGTGAAAGCATGATCTTGAATATAATATAACTCCTTCATTTAACCCAATTTTTTACACAAGGTGTTATATTAAACAATACACATCTTACGAGGAGATAAAAACAGGGACGAATGTAGAAACAAATGCATTTTTGAGAAAGCAAAAATTATACATATTAAAAATAAGCTTAACCACACAACTTGCAGTGCGAAAATATTTGCCTTGAATGAATCCTGAATACAAGATGCACACACACACTTTCTAAAGAGCCAGCAGGCAGGAAAAGGTAAGATGAAACCTTAAGAGTTCTTCTGAGAAGAGTTCATCATTCTTTCTATGTTCCAACTAACTAAAGAAGTCTCCCTTGAGTTCCTGATAAACATACACAACAGGAAATTCTCTTTAACTCTCAACAATAGCTATAAAAGAGCAACGGTAAATTGTATTTTAAATACTGTGCAGAGATGTGGAAGCATGATCTTGAACATGATATAACTTCTTCATTTAACCACCTTTGAAAGTTTCTCTCTATATTACATAGCTTCATTAACAACCATTCTGTAGATGCACAAATTAATATTGTAATCTTCATAGGTCCGGTATTCAGCTTGACAAGAATATAAAATAGGTATTAAGGAATACATTGTTGAGAGTTTGGAGGTTGACTGTGCCAGTATTGGTGGTGTATTGTTGCAGCGTTACGTGTAGGGTGGGGGCAGGTTTCTATGATGTTTATTGCGGGACATAAGGCGGTAAAGCTATGGCGCGAGATGAAGAGGAACAGAGCGTGTTGGATAGTTTAGGTCTGGGCAGCGGCCGTTGTTGGATTAGGAGGGGAGAGGGGAGGAGCGGTAGGGGAGGAGGGGTGGAAGGGGGGGAAGTATGGAGGGTGATGTGGTGAAAGTGTGTGGCGTGACAAAGTATTATGCATGATTTGAAAGACAGATCTGTTTTTCGGGATATTCATGTTTTTGAAAAATTCAATGAGAAAGTCGAATAGGATCTTTGGTTTCTCTGAGATATCATTTAAGTTTAGGTTGGGATTGAAATATTGGTCTAAATGAATATAGAGGTTTTCAGTGACGTCTAGGAAAGAACCTTTGTTTAGAATATCTAATACTTCAAGATCTTGATTTATTTCAGTAAAGTTGTGCTTAAATTCTTTTATATGTAGGCCGACCGTGGAAAAACGGTTGTGTTTTATGGCATTGACATGTTCTGCATATCTGATTTTAAAGCTGCGTCCTGTTTGCCCTAGGTAAGAACTTTTGCAGTCTTGGCAAGAAAACCTATATACACCTGATTTAGAAAAAGGACTACTTTTATTTATTGATGAAGAGTTGTGTAGGATCTCTGTGCTTCTATTGTTAGTACGAAAGGCTATTTTAACGTTGTGTTTTTTAAAAACGTTAGTGACGTTGTAAATTTCTTTATTGAAGGTAAATGTGGAAAGCGTGGCAGTGCTAGTATTGTCTTTTATTAGGGTGGTTTTTGGGCGGTGTCTGAATTTATTGATTATTCTTTCAATAAAGGATTCATTATATCCATTGAATTTTGCTATAGAGCGAATGGTGTTCAATTCTTTATTTAAGTTTTTTCTTGACATTGGAATTTTGAATGCTCGGTCTACTAAGCTATTATATGTAGCCGCTTTGTGTGTTTGGGGGTGTAGTGAGTCATTTCTTATAGTAGTGGCCGTTTGAGTGGGCTTTCTATAGATACTATATGTGAACGAAGAGGGGTGCCTGTTGATTGTTAGGTCTAGGAAGTTGATGGAGTTGTTTGTCTCTGATTCTAAGGTAAATTTAATGTCATGATCAATATTATTAAGGTTTTTGAGGGTGGAAGGCGCGTCTATGGAGCGTTCATCTAGGATTATAAATGTGTCATCGACGTACCTAGCCCAAAATTGGATATTAGCAAATTTGATGTTATTGTCGATGGCGGTGTGCTCTAGGAAATCAAGGTAGATCTCTGCTAAAATTCCTGAGGCTGGTGAACCCATAGCCAAACCATCTTGTTTGTAAATGATCTTATCGAATGTGAAGTAGTTATTGTTAATTAGTAATCTTAATATGGTCATAAAGTCTTGAACTTCTAGTTTACTTAGTTGATTGTTAGCAAGTAAGTTCTTTTCGATGATCGGGAATAGTGAGTTGGTGTTTATACTGGGATACATGTTGACTATATCAAAGGAGTGCATTGAATGATATGGTTGAAGCTTGAAACTGTTTAGTTTGTTCACTAATTCTACAGTGTTCCTGATGGATTTATTTGATGAGAATTTATAATGTTTATTAAGAAATTGTTGGATAAATTGAGATAATTTATACAAGGGGCTTGGTCTGTAGTTTATTATGGGTCGAATAGGGACACCGGTTTTGTGGATTTTGGGTAGTGCTTTAGCTGTTGGTAGGCCTGGGTTCATAGTAATTAACTTTTGTTTTTCTTGTTCAGTGAGGAGAAAAGATGTGCTCCTCCCCTCTCCCCTCCTAATCCAACAACGGCCGCTGCCCAGACCTAAACTATCCAACACGCTCTGTTCCTCTTCATCTCGCGCCATAGCTTTACCGCCTTATGTCCCGCAATAAACATCATAGAAACCTGCCCCCACCCTACACGTAACGCTGCAACAATACACCACCAATACTGGCACAGTCAACCTCCAAACTCTCAACAATGTATTCCTTAATACCTATTTTATATTCTTGTCAAGCTGAATACCGGACCTATGAAGATTACAATATTAATTTGTGCATCTACAGAATGGTTGTTAATGAAGCTATGTAATATAGAGAGAAACTTTCAAAGGTGGTTAAATGAAGAAGTTATATCATGTTCAAGATCATGCTTCCACATCTCTGCACAGTATTTAAAATACAATTTACCGTTGCTCTTTTATAGCTATTGTTGAGAGTTAAAGAGAATTTCCTGTTGTGTATGTTTATCAGGAACTCAAGGGAGACTTCTTTAGTTAGTTGGAACATAGAAAGAATGATGAACTCTTCTCAGAAGAACTCTTAAGGTTTCATCTTACCTTTTCCTGCCTGCTGGCTCTTTAGAAAGTGTGTGTGTGCATCTTGTATTCAGGATTCATTCAAGGCAAATATTTTCGCACTGCAAGTTGTGTGGTTAAGCTTATTTTTAATATGTATAATTTTTGCTTTCTCAAAAATGCATTTGTTTCTACATTCGTCCCTGTTTTTATCTCCTCGTAAGATGTGTATTGTTTAATATAACACCTTGTGTAAAAAATTGGGTTAAATGAAGGAGTTATATTATATTCAAGATCATGCTTTCACGTCTCTACACAATATTTAAAATGAAATTTACCGTTGATCTTTATAGCTATTGTTGAGAGTGAAGAAGAATTTCCTGTTGTGTATGTTTATCAGGAACTCAAGGGAGACTTCATTAGTTAGTCGGAACATAGAAAAAATGATGAACTCTTCTCAGAAGAACTCTTAAGGTTTCACTTTACTTTTTCCTGCCTCCTGGCTCTTCAGAAATGTATGTGCGTATGTTTTGTATTCAGGAATCATTCAAGACGAATATTTTCGCACTACAAGATATGTGGTTAAGGTTATTTTTAATATGTATAACTTTCCCTGTTTTTTATCTCCTTGTAAGATGTGTATTGTTTAATTTTCCTGTTGTGTATGTTTATCAGGAACTCAAGGGAGACTTCATTAGTTAGTCAGATCATAGAAAGAATGATGAACTCTTCTCAGAAGAACTCTCAAGGTTTCACCTTACTTTTTCCTGCCTGCTGGCTCTTTAGAAGTGTGTGCGCGTGCGTTTTGTATTCAGGAATCATTCAAGGCAAATATTTTCGCACTGCAAGTTGTGTGGTTAAGCTTATTTTTAATATGTATAACTTTGCTTTCTCAACGATGCATGTGTTTCCACATTCGTCCCTGTTTTTATCTCCTCGTAAGATGTGTATTAATTAAGATGTGTATTGTTTAATGTAACGCCTTGTGTAACATAAATGCCTACATGCTTGCCTGTTTCCCATTTTGGCTGATGATGACGCAAAACACAGCGTCGAAACTAGTTCCAAGTACAAATACATGTTATAAATAAAATATAACTTTTTGTATTGAAAAGGTGGACCGTTTTAAGTTTTTCCTATCATCCTTCTCAGTTCAATACGGACAAAAAATGAAATTCTTAGGTTTAAATAAGTAGTATGTTGCACAAGACTATTTTCATATTTTTGCCCTATTGAACTTACTAATAACTGTTACAATTTTTGTTTTATTTTCCAACTAATTCAATACATAAAAATGTTTATTGTCTCTAGAAGGACATTTCATTACAATACAACACTAACAGGGACATGTTTCGCACGTTATCTTCAGCCTCATTTGAACAAATATCTCAAGGTTAAATCTGTGTAACACATACAGATTTAGGATTTGGTTTTCAGACATACTGAAAACCGACACACACCCCAATTACAATTACAATAAAATATTATTCCCTTCATCCGAAATCCCATAAAGAGACATTATTTTTCAGCCTGGTCTATAAGCCTTCAAAATACCTTTATTACCTGTTAACATAAGGAAAGAACTTAGAATTATAAAAGCACTAACTCAATGGTTACAAAACAGAGACGATAAATTGTATCATGGACAAAGTAAAACTTAAGTTGGCCAATAATCTTATTCCAGAAAAAACTAAAAAAATCAAAATACACAACTTTCACCTACACCAATCCTGCGATTCACCAAATGACAAATTCCTTGAAAAAGAAACATTTACAAGTAGCCTTCAAGACATGTAACACTAATAAAATAATTTTCTTACACCATAATACAGTTCATTTAAATAACGAATATCAGGGATCAGGAATATATAGGTTGACATGCACACAGTCTAATTTCTCATGTGTTGTTGTTTGAGTCATCAGTTCATAGACTGGTTTGATTGCGCCCTCCATGCCACCCTATCCTGTGCTAAACTTTTCATTTCTATATAACTACAGCATCCTACATCTGCTCTAATCTGCTTGTCAAATTCATACCTTGGTCTACCCCTACCGTACTTACCACCTACACTTCCTTTAAAAACCAACTGAACAAGTCCTGGGTGTCTTAAGATTTGTCCTATCATTCTATCTCTTCTTCTCGTCAAATTTAGCCAAATTGATCTCCTATCACCGATTCAGTATCTCTTCATTTGTAATTCAATTTATCCATCTCACCCTCAGCATTCTTCTGTATTACCACATTTCAAAAGCTTCTATTCTCTTTCTTTCTGAGCTACTTATTGTCCATGTTTCACTCCCATACAATGCCACGCTCCACACAAAAGTTTTCAAAAACATTTTTCTACTTCCTATATCAATGTTTGAAGTGAGCAAATTTCTTTTCTTAAGAAACCTCTTCCTTGCCTGTGCTAATCTGCATTTTATGTCCTCCTTACTCCTGCCATTTTTAATTATTTTACCACCCAAGTAACAATATTCATCCACTTCCTTTAAAACTTCATTTCCTAATCTAATATTTCCTGCATCACCTGCCTTCATTCAACTGCACTCATTACTTCTGTTTTGGACTTATTTATTTTCATCTTGTACTCCTTACCCAAGACTTCGGCCATACCATTCAGCAGCTTCTCGAGATCTTCTGCAGTCTCAGATAAAATAACAATATCATCGGCAAATTTCAAGGTTTTGATTTCCTCTCCATGGATTGTGATTCCCTTTCCAAATTTCTCTTTGATTTCCTTTTTCTGCCTGTTCTGTGTAAACAGTGAAGAGGAGGGAGGAGACAAACTGCAACCTTGCCTCACTCCTTTTTGGATTGTTGCTTCTGTTTCAAAGCCCTCGATTCTTATCACTGCAGACTGATTTTTATATAGATTGTAGATAATTCTTCGTTCTGGGTATCTGATCCCAATCTCCTTCAGAATCCTAAATAGCTTGGTCCAGTCAACATTATCGAACGCCTTTTCTAGATCTATGAATGCCATGTACGAAGACTTGTCTTTCTTGATTCGATCCTCTAAGATCAGATGTAAAGTCAGGATTGCTTCACGTGTTCCTACATTTTTTCTGAAGCCAAACTGATCTTCTCCCAACTTAGCTTCAACTTGTTTTTCCATACTTCTGTAAACAATACATGTCATAATTTTGCAGGCATGAGGTACTAAACCAATGGTGCGATAGTTTTCACACCTGTCAGCACCGGCTTTCTTGGGAATAAGTATAACAACATTCTGCCGAAAATCGGATAGGACTTCTCCAGTCTCATACATCTTACACACTAAATGGAATAACCTTGCCATGCTGGTTTCTCCTAAGGCAGTCAGTAATTCAGAGGGAATGTCATCAATTCCAGGTGCCTTGTTCCTATGTAGGTCGCTCACAGCTCGCTCTCTAATTGATATCCAACTTCGCCAGCCTATGCGTATTGTATCCGGCACACTGTACTCAACTCCAGTGCAATGGTTACCTGTCCTTTGCAATTTCTTTCCTCCTCGTATAAGGAGACAACAAGCACTTACTAGCTTATGGTACAGAATAGTGAAGAATGAGGCCCTTCCTATGCATCAAGATATAAAGCAGCACACTACAACTATGCTGAAATCAAGAAAACCAGCATGGAAGACAGCTTTGGACCTGCCATGTCCTCAGTTCAATCCCAGGAATGCTTGGAGAGAAGAGTGGAGGATGTCGTCTCCCAGTGACTTATGTGATATCTCCGACCCCGGCATGAAACTGGCTGGCTTCACTTTGCCCCGTGCTGCTTGGTCAACCCTGAACAGGATCTGATGTTGTGTTGGGAGGACTGGCACAGCCGTACGTCTATGGGGATGGGTAGATTCTCACTGCTATGACTGTAGTGCTGAAGCACAGTCTATCAAGCACATTGTTCAAGAGTGCCCTCTACGTGCATTTCCTGGTTCTCTGGAGGAATTTTTTGAAATAAACCAGAAGTGATTTACATGGATTAAAAATTTGGATATCAAAATATGAAAGTGAAGTCCTGATGCTGTCATCAACCTGTATATTTGTATATTTTATATTATGTTTGTATATTTTGATTGTCATGTACACATCATACGCTAATAATAATAACATCTCTGTCAAACTCTCACCCCAAAATTGGGTCTCCCATTTCATCAGCATCAACAGCCTCTTCTTGTTCCAGAACCAAATTATCTATATCTTCACCTTGATACAACTGTTGAATATGTACCTGCCATCTTTCTGCTTTGTCTTCTTTCCCTAGAAGTGGCTTTCCATCTGAGTTCTTAATATTCATACACCTATATTTCCTTTCTCCAAAGGTTTCCTTGATTTCCTGTATGAAGCATCTATCTTTCCTAGGACCATACAACCTCCGACATTCATGCACTACTCCTTCAGCCATTCTTCCTTAACTACCTTGCACTTTCTATCCACTTCATTCTTTAATCACCTGTGTTCTTTTCTGTCCTCTTAATTTCTAGCATTCTTGTATTTTCGTCGTTCATCAATCAGGTCTAGTATCTCCTGAGTTATCCACTGATTCTTAGTTGATCGTTTCTTCCTTCCTAACATTTCTTCAGCAGCCCTACTGACTTCATTTTTCATGACTATCCAGTCTTCTTCTATTGTGTTTCCTTCAGCCTTTTCATTTAGTTCTTCTGCAACATGTTCTTTGAAACAATCCCTCACACTCTTTTCTTTCAACTTGTCTAGATCCCATCTTTTTTCATTCTTTCCTTTCTTCATTTTATTCAGCATCATATGGCATTTCATGACCAACAAGTTGTGGTCAGAGTCCACGTCTGCTCGTGGAAAGTATTGCAATCCAACACTTGCTTTCTGAATCTCTGCCTAATCATAATGAAGTCTATTTGATACCTTACAATGTCTCCAGGTCTCTATCACGTATAACGCTGTCGTTTGTGGTGTTTGAACCAAGTATTGGCAAGGACTAAACTATGATCGGTGCAGAATTCAACCAGCCGACTTCCTCTTTTGTTCCTTTGTCCCAATCCCAATTCTCCTACTGTATTACCTTCTCTTCCTTGGCCTACCACTGCATTCCAGTCACCCATACAATTAGGTTCTCGTCACCTTTTACATATTGTATTAAATCTTCTATCTCTTCATATGTTCTTTCGATTTCCTCCTCATCTGCTGAGCTAGTAGGCATATAGACCTGCACTGTTGTGGTGGGCATTGGTTTGGTGTCTATCTTGACAACAATAATTCTTTCACTATGCTGGTCATAGTAGCTTACCCGCTGTTCTATTTTCTTATTCATTATTAAAACAACTCCTACATTTCCTCTGTTTGATTTTGTGTTTATAATTCGGTAGTCGCCTGACCAAAAATCCTGTTCTTCCTGCCAACTACATCTAACTTTAGCCTATCCATCTCCCTTTTTAAATTCTCTAATCTACCACAACGATTCAAACATCTAACATCCCACGCTCCGACTCTGCAGAATGTCAGTATCCATCTTCCTGATTATTGCCCCCTCTCGTGTAGTCCCCACCCAGAGATCCGAATGGAGACTAGTTTACCTCCGGAATATTTTACCCGGGAGGAAGCCATCATGAGTGCATCATTCATACAGAGAGAGCTGCATGTCCTTGGGAGTTAGTTACGGCTGTAGATTCCCGTTGCTTTCAGCCGTGTAGCAGTATCAACACAGCTAAGCCATGTTGAGTATTATTACAAGGCCATATCAGTCAGTCATCTAGACTGCCACCCTTGCAACTTCCGAAAGGCTGCTACCCCCCTTTCGATGAACCATTCCTTAGTCTGGTCTCTCAACAGATATCCATCCGATATGGTTGCGCTTGTGGCTCGGCTATCTGCTTCACTGGGACACCCAAGCCTCCCCACTGCGGCAAGGTCATATGGTTTGCAGGGGAGGAATTTCTCAAATGTTGGCTAAACTGGGCGCAGCTTTATTATAAGGTACATGGAACACGATAACGCATTAACCCTCTTGGAGCCAAGAGCCGATCTGGTCGGCCACTCTCCATCAGCTGGAAGAGGCCAGAGCTCCACCTCCACTCTACTACTGTAAAGTGCCAGGCCGTTTTCAGTGGAAATACATGTATTTTAAAATTCGCGTATATCTACCGATGTATAGCAAATACCGGCATGAAACTTTCTACATATCGACTACGTAGAATAAGTAACTGGTTTGGAGTGATATAAAGAGTCAAAGACGTTTTATTGTTGATTTATAGTTGTCGATAACGTTTACAGATAGGAAGAGAAAAATATTTTCGCATTTTCTCTCTCAATATCTACTTTGAAAAAATAATTTACGATACAAAAGAATATACGTAATTATGTATAATGTATTTCTAAATACAATTCTATAGAATAACTAATTTGAACGAGAAAAATAAAAACGTAAAAAATAAAAATTCAAACATATGTCACTAGTAAAAACAAGACAATTTTACTCACCGATAAAATTCGCGCGTATGTATCGATGTTTAGCAAATACTGACAAGATTCTACGTGCGGACAACACAGTATTAAAATAATTCTGAATTATTAAATAAGTAAAAATAGTAGTTGATATTATAGTTTTTGTTTTCAGAAAAAGTTTCTCGTGTTCGGTTGTAGTATATATTAGAATAATTTTACAATACAACAGAATTTACGAAATTAAGAAATGTATGGGACTAAAGCCGTGATTTGCTTTGATCTACTAAGCGACTGCTGCTCAGTTCGGTACCTGCAGTTTACGAGGTGAATCATGGTCAGTGATACGGATCCTCTCAGTAATTATTCTTGGTTTTCCAGAGCAGGGTCGCCCTCTCACCTTCATCCCCAATTGCAATAACTTAGGGTCACTTAGATTGAGTGAACCTCGAACCAACCCTCAGGACCAGGCGAAAATTCTTGACCTGGGCGGGAATCGAACCCATGACCTCCGGGTGAGAGGCAGGCACGCTACACTTGGCCCGCGGAGACCGGCATTAAGGTAATGATAGGGGACTATATGTGACGACTATAAGGTTTAGCAGAGAGTAAGTGAAAAGTAAACTGAAGTATGATATGGGCGGAGAATCACACGGTAGGGCATGTTTAGGTCCAAGAACTTCCTTGAGGGAGACAGGAGGTTGAGGAATGTTGTCGGGTTCATTGGGACAAATTTCCACAAAATGTTCTTCACAGACATCATCATCATATTCGTTATCACTAGTCTCATCTACCACCATATTCAGAGTAGCTTTAGTGCTGTTAGACACAATTAAACGTCTCTTCTTTTGCTACGGTGATTCCGCGGACGTGTCCGGTATAATTTCGTCGCTACTCTCTGAACTAAATTCCCTATCACAATCCGATAAATTATCCATGTTAACTTCGCACCGTTCCAAACACTGCATTAATTTATTGTCATCAATACCTGCTGAAAAATATCACGTGAACAACATGTCATTTTCCTGTAACAAATCCACTCACTGCAAGTAGCAATCTCTTACTGACCGGTTAGCGGTATTTGTAAACACAGGAAACGACTCTTGTGAAAAGTATAACACCCTCTTAGAACTGCCAAAGCAAGGCCAGGCACACAATAACGTGTACCCCCTTTACTACAGGTTGTAACAAAAGTATGCACGTCACTATAGGTTGCCTCAAAATTATGTATATCACAGAACTTTAAGCCGGCCGATGTAATCAGCTCTGGCAACTTCCGACTGGATAGTTAAAGGCCGACCAGATCGGCTCTGGCATTTTAAAGGGAGGGTGCTCGCACTACCGCCTGGCACCAAGAGAGTTAAAACATAACAAATATATAAGAAATAACAAAGGTGTTTTTAATGTTCCACTTTTTCAATACAACACACTGTTCTGTGGTTACATTTATAAAATAGCTATATACATAGATTAACGGTACATATTTTGCCCTTACTAGAGAACATCCTCAGCCTTTTGTCAAACCTAAAATGCTAAACTTGAATATACAATAAAAAGTGAGAAAAGACAATTAACATTGTAAGGCTCAAATTAGAATACAAAGTCATTTGTCATGTGGACAATATTAAATTAAAACATGTGATAATAAAATGGATTAAAAATCCATGTCAGTCTAAAACTGTGCTTCTGAGGATAAAACACAATCTTTATCTTTCCATGACATGTGGTACTTGCATATTTTCGAGCGTGTAGTTCCAATAGTCACCAAAGAATCTTGCCCATAGTTAAAATTTGTGTCCAAATTGAATAAAAATGAGCATCTGTACAAAATATAATTTTGTGAGAGTCGCGAAATCCGTATTTGTAGTGTCGTAAATAATAACGGTTGAGAATTCAAAAATTTAATAGCTCTGATGCATAAAGCTCCACCTACCTCCTCTTCCCCCCTGCATTCCCTCACCCCTCCCCCTACAAGTTTCACACCGCCACTGCCACATAGATATAACACTAGAAGCAGGACCAACAGACAAGCTAGCACAGCTATAACTGGAGGACATATATAACATCTACAAATAGATGTAAGTAATTGTTCTAATCTGGTTAAAATGGAGGATTGTTCAACTTTTCCAGGAGTTTAAAATTTCTTTCCATTTCATTTCATTCCAGAGAAACGACGTCCCATTCAACTAACAAATATTCTCTACGAAGGGCCTTACGTCCAATGCATCTATGTTGTCATCTACATTTCACCTTTTAGATAATTTTTAACAACAACTTCAGCTAATGTCTTATTCTATATATATCTCTAATGACAAACTTTGAATAAATAATAGATCACTTTTATAGCAAATTGCAGCTTGGGTATTCTAGGTGTGCCACCCTTCAAGTAAACTTTTGCATGTATATGCCATTGGCGATCATGTACACATGGGGTAAATTAAACAAAGTGACTTAATCTAATGAAACAAAAAAATCTACATTACAGATTAACTGAACACAAAGGAAAGCCTGGAATTCCCTGCACAAAATTTAAAATAATTAGTTTAATATGCTTATGCTTAAGTCCACACAGACTCCACCCATCCAAGTGTAACTGTAATCGATATAATTATGCCTACACATACTAATAATAATAATAATAATAATAATAATAATCATAATCATAATAATAATAACGCAAAAATAATAATCATTAAAAACAGAAAAATATTGACATAAAAGGTAAATAAAGAAGTAGTAAAATGACACAGAAGCAGTGAATTCACATCAGAGCATGGAAACGTGATGGATAACTATCAATACGCAATATTAGCTCATACTCTAGGGCACTTACAGGCCTAAAAATGACAACTAAGAAAGGATATGGAAGCTGCAGGAACCCTATGAGGTCCATGGGAAGGTATGGCGTTATGGGAGAGAAAAGACTTTCAGTCGTCACCTCGAAAATCATCATATTACGATAATCAAAACAAATATTACAAGAAACAAGTCATGACATAGCAACGGATACTTAATTCACAAATCAAGGGTGTTTCAAAGACTTCAACAAATACAGTTCCACAGCACAGAATCAAGACATACCGGTACTTAAGTAACTTAGAGAAAAACTCGATTTAACCTGGAAAGGTGATGCTACATTACAATGTATAGTTTAAAATGAAAGTAAGTGAAAGAACTGAAATAACGGCAACGGGAACTTAGGGCAAACTCGGACACGTTAAATTTAAAACTTTGAAAATGACATTAAGCAATGAAATACTGAAATACCGAAGTATTTAAATTAAATCAAACGAAACCAGAAAACATTGAGGATAACATTGAAATAACACTTACCAATGAAGTTCCTGAGGGAAGCCCTCGAGCGCGAGCGCTCACTAGGGCGGTCGGATGTAAATGGCGCTGATCACACGCATCATTTTTCTGAAGCCGGCAGAAGACTGGAAATGGCTCGATCACAATTAACCACTAAGATCAAATTTTCGCTAGATTCCTGTTTGCCAATACAATTGCATGACCATACACAGTCATTTCCTGGCCTACTGACACAAAAGGAATTACACCACCTGTTTCAATATCGGTAACCATGCATGTGGTATAGCATGCTTCAAAATCAAGCACCTTACAAAATTTTACATCAGATTATAATTTTGACGTACAGAATTGCATAAAACTTGCCTACAAAAAAATCACTGTTTGCATCTTGCTATGTTCATACTGTTCAATATCTTGCCTATTCTCTAAAAAAAAATTGTTACACACATATTTAAATTCCAGCAGAGTCCAGAGTTCGTATTTCTTCATCTTTCACAATACAAAAATATTACTGACAAAAAATGAAATCCTGCTGTCTTTTCTTGATGACCAAATTGCAATTCTGCTGTTCTTTCTTGATAATACACCTGCCACACCAAGTACTGAAGCCAGGAGAAGTTGCATTATGCACGAACTTGCTAATGCAAGGTGGAAAAGCTTTGAATTAACAGCTTCGGATGAAGGCCAGTCAACATGCAGAGATAGAATCCAGGTGCCCTTTCTCTCCCAGTCAGATTTAAATACATTCTTCTGTTGGTGGTCTAAGTTCTGGTTTGATCAGAGAAGATCAGCTTCCTCGCTAACATACAATGAAGATTCACACAAAGGAACAGTGGTGTCCCAAAAGTTATTATCCAATTGCACAATATTGTGCAACACTCAGACAACGCAGTACAATGACCATATATGGTCATATTTCCTTTCTTCACAAGATATATTTAAAATCAGTTACACTTCATGCAAAATTCACATGTGACAAGTACAGTCTGACCCACAATTTTGTATGCTATTACACAACATTACTTATCTTTTTTCCACCTGTAACAGAACTGTGATATTGTGCAGCACACTGCAATGGTCTTATCTGTCGTGCATATCAGCAAGTTCTACCTATTTGTTTTTTGGCCCATTTGCCATTTTGTCTCCTTGACTTATTATATCAATCTACATTCATTCTTCCTCTGTTGCTTCATTTCTTGTGCCTTACTTTATATGCTTTTTGTCATCTGCATATCGCAATTCTGTGACCCGGGTGGAATAGATTAATCTTCTGGCCTGGTTGAAACCCCCCCGTCATACCAGTATTTATTTTCCACACCTGTGTTGGTTGCAGGCATTGTCTCATGAAGTATAGCTGCCAGGTTCAGGGCAAAAAGTGTAGGCGTAAGTACCCATCGTTGCTTGAGTTCATTTGTGATCAAAATTTTTTTTGCGATATCATTCTGATACTGTATCTGACCAACCATACCATCGTGGACAGCTTGGAACAGGCCAACAAAATGGTTGGGACACCCATAGCGCCTCAAATCCATCCACATACCGTTTTGAGAAACCATATCAAAGGCCTTTACAAGTCCTGGAACACTAAAAACAGAGGTGTCATTTGTTCTCTGCACTTCTCCTGGAGTTGTCTTGCACAGAAAATCATGTCAATTGTTACCACGAGAGGCAAGAAACCCACACTGAGATTCAGGTAGTAACCTCTCAGGAACAACCTGAAGTCAATTCAGTACGATTATAGGAAATATTTTTCCAGCTGTGGAGAGCAGGGATATACCGTGGCAGTTTCCACAGATACTACGATCACCTTTCTTGAAGATTGTAACTATTCTATTAAAGTATATCATTTTTAAAAGAAAAGTGATGCCAAAAGGAAAAATCCTGTTGGAGTACACATAGGAGTCCAGCAAAAGTGCTGAAGGGACTTAGTTCTTATCCAGTCCAACATTAATTCTATTCGGAATAGGAGACTAGGATCACTGCTGAGAAAACCACCAATACTTGTTATGGTCAGTTCGTAAGACTACATCATGAGCAAAGTGAAAGAACTTCTGCAATATTGTAATAATCAGCAAGCTGTCATTCCTGGAGGTCTAACATCAGTTTTGCAACCACTTGATGTTTCCATAATGAAACCACTTGAGAGTAATTCACAGTTTGTACAATGATTAAATGAGGAAAGGTGATCCTAAACTTGAGTTCTGGAGGGGAAGTTAACTGTCTGTCACTGGAACTGATTTGTTCATGGGTGCTTCAGACTTCATATATCTTACTAGAGAATCATTAAGAGTTTCAAGAAGACAGGAATTTCCAATGCATCAGACGGTACCATGGATGATGAACTGCGGAATGGCAAGAATGCTGATACAAGTGGAGGTGAGGTGGAGATCACATCAGACATGGCAGCAGTGAAAGCAGCTGAGAATCATCCGACGCAGATGAATAGAACAGTTTTTCTGTAAGTTATTTCATAATATGCATGTAATTTTCACAGAGGGGCATGCATTTTACAATGAGTTACACTTCTGAGGTGTTTAAAATTTTTTTTTTAGGCCTAGACCAGTCATCTTTTTGCAGACCGGTTCAGTAGTCTGATATTATTGACTCCAGTGTATCAGCTGTACTCATACACGTAATTCAACAATACTGTGAATATTTTCAGCCAGTATAGTGTTCTAACTCAATAACATCACAGTGAGACATTTTCCATACTACCCATATGAACGGCCACAGCTATTGGCTTAAATATAGCATCATTCCCAGGATTCATAAGTAATAAACTTTGTTAAAAATTCCTCTACCTGTTTGCAATTCTTAGCATAGTATCAATTGCAATATTCCTTGCACAGCACATATAGATGTCATTATTAACTATCACATAATAAACAATCCTGAGCAAAAGAACTCTAACCTTTTGCAAATAAAGGAAATGAAACACACACAACTGTCCACTCACAATATATATTGTTTCATAAACAGTAGCATTGTGTGACCAACTGAATAAGGTGTTAGCAAGAACAGAGTATCCTCCTCTGTAACATGCCACTGCAATGCTCTTCAGCAGGGTAGATTGGGGGACCTATTCTGCACTTGTACCTTAATTTAATCTTCACATAATGGTTGCATAATATATTTTCATTTTAAAATAATGTTGATGATTATACAATGAAATATGGTAATATTGAAGGTAGGTTTTACAATTCAAAAGATGTATTCTGGTGATAAACTGTTAATTGTGTATTTATGCAATTCCTGTTATAACAGCGTGTGTTTTCAGAAGCCTGTTTTAATCAACACTTGAACAGAAGAGAGTCAACAGGAAATTAGGTTCACAGACTAATTGTAGAGATGTACTGCTCAGAGAAACTCTTGTTTTGTCCCTTTCTTATCACTTATATTGACCTGTTGGGTTCCTTTGTCCTGTGTTACTAATTGTTTATGAACTGAATTCGTTATCTTTTTGTCTTATTCCTTTTCTTGTATTTATCTTGCTTTCTTATTCTACACTTCTGAAGATCTGTCAAGATGGCCCCTTAGTTAGTGCTGAAGTCTCCCCTACCCCTTCTGCTGCTGATGAAGCCGATAATCAGAAATGAGCTCGTTGGGTGCCAAAGAGAAACAGATAAAAAGGAAGAGAGGTTGATGAGCCTAGCTACTGAAAGACGGTAGTGTATGAAGATTTTGAAATTTTCCTTGTCCTTTCGTGTTATTATGTAAAGTATGGCTTCCTTCTTAGCAAGGGCCGATGACCTCGATGTTAGGCCCCTTTAAACAACAAGCATCATCATCAGCAAGCCTTCTTAGCAAAGATCTGTCAAGATGGTCCCTCAATTGATGTTGATGACTGGCCTCCTGATGATGCATGGAAACTAACTCAAGCTCATTGGGGTTAAGCAGAAATGGACATAGAAGCGTGATTGATACGAGATAGCCAGTCTGTTTGAAGACAACAGTATATGATAAAGTAGAGATAGTCCTCATTTCCTCTTTCCGTTGCTCCTTCTTCCCTCACTGACTGGTCAGATGTGTATCCTGTTATATGTTCCTGTGAATTGATTTGTGTCAGTTGTTTGTCTCCATTTTTTCATTTACTTTTTTCTTCCATGTTTCTAGTCTTTTGTTATTTGTATTCATCCTTTTCTTTTTCTTGTCTTTATCCGACTTATCCTGTACTTCCCACATCAAGACTGTCAAAATGGCCCCTCAGCAACTACGGAAGCGTGCCCTCCTGATGAAGCTGGGAAGCAGAAATAAGCTCATTGCGGGCTGAGAAGAATTGGAATGGATGAGGAGGGAGCTCACCTACCTATAGACAGCCCTTTAGTATTTTCATGTTTGGCCTGGCCTCCTCTTTCTGTTGCTCCCTCCTCCCGCACTGACCTGTCTTGTTATCCTATTCATGTTTGTATCTTTCTATATATGGATTGATTTGTTATGTATTTGTTCTTCACCATTACTTATATTGACCCAATTGGATAATTTTGTCCTTCTGTGCCTTTCCTGTGTTCATAGTATTTTGCCACCTATATTCATCTATATTTATTTGCTCCTTTTCCTGTCTTTATCTTTCTTTCTTCTCCTACACTGCCCACATCAAGGCAAGATCTGTCAAAATGTGCCCTCAATTGATGTTGATGACTGCCCTCCTGACGGAGCTTGGAAGCTAACTCAAGCTAATTGGGGTTAAGAAGAAATGGACATAGAAGTGTTTAACATTGCAGTGTTTCAGTGACATCCAAGCGTTCACTAATTAAATGACAAGAATTGATAGGAGATAGCTTATCGATTTGAAGATAACAGTGTATGATAAAGTGGAGATAGTCCTTATCCTTTTGTTTTTTCATATTTGTTCTTAACTCCTGTTTCTGTTGCTCCCTCTTCTCACACTTTCTCACACTGGTCTGTTCAGTGTTTATCCTATTTAAGTGTTCATATTCATATTCCTTCACCAGTTGGTGTTTGAAGGAGAATGGTTGTTGGACGTCTTGAAGGGCCACAAAATGTTGATAAAAGACTCTGCTTGATAACAAGGATATCTTCTTCTTGGCTGTTAACCATATTACAGGTGCTAGAAGTTACAAAAGCTACATATATATTGTCCTAAGACTGGATGTTCTATGAAGTAAGGTAAAGTAAAATACTTGTTATCTGACCTAGTTACAACAGTAGGTGTGTATATTAGCTCTACATTTTTTGGACCTCTGTTTTTGTAGGTGGTCATCACTGGGCTTTGACTGTCTTATTTCAAGATAGAATTTTCCAAAATTCCTCCAGTATTCATTTGACAGCTGGTTGAATTGATGAGGAATTTGAGGGGAGACAAGGGAAAAAAAAAACCTTTGTTACTCTCAAGTCATTCAATATTAACATTCAAAATGTCCATAAATGTTAATAGATCCATTGATTGAAGTTACCCAAATCAAATGATAAATTATATTGAAAATATAGTTTGATTAAAAAACATAGGAATTACAAGTATCTCCTCCCAGACCTTGTGTTTGTTGGAGTCCAGTTACAAGACTTGTGTTTACTATTGCTTCTGGCATGTTCTTTCCAGTAAAATTTGATATCATATGAGCTGATTACTATAAAATATTTTATCTGTGGGTTTCTATAACATGGTTACATACTACCTCTTCCATGGCTTGTTCTCTTATTGCTTTCAGATGTTACCTGTAAATGACAATGGATTATATCCAGCACAACAGAAAACCAAGGCTGTGGGATTCACTCCTGGGAATTCCGAAATTTCAGACCCTATTCCTGCCATTGATTCTATAATAAGTCGCAGTGAAGTTACAACTAGCCAGGTTCTCAAACATGTGGCTGACTTCCAACAAAGGGGATATTTTGGAGGTACTGAATTTACTGCTGTTGCAAACTTGCTGTCTGTGAACATCTCTGTATGCTGCGCTAATGGTACCAAAATGACATACCATCCTAATGCTGGTCCTGCCTCTGCCACAGTGGAGATCCAGAGCCCCAAAATGTCTTCCCCTCCCATTGTCCATGGTACGAATCAACACAATGGCCTTCAGGGACTTGCAACATCTGCTTCGTGGGACATTTCCTACCCCTCTGTAGATGTTCAAATACAGGGCCACCAAGCCGACAACCTGAAACAGTCGTCATCTTACCCCAGCTTGGGTTCGAATAGCCCTTCTCATTGCTGGGAAAGCTCATGCAGTTCATTGCTAACTACGGGAGTACCTTTGAAAGCTCTAGAAACTATCAGGGGAACACCCACACATGGTGAAACCAATTGGCTAATTGCAACATGGAATGTTAGAGGAGCTAATTCCGTGGAGAAGCAATGTGCTATTGATGAAATTATGTACTCTAAAGCAGTAGCAGTAGCAGCTTTGCAGGAATCTTATTTACCTTCCTCATGTTTTGATACTTCTCACTATAAATGGCTTCTAAGTGCTAATAGCAGACAGTCTTCACAAAGTGGGGTTGGATTCCTAGTCAGAAGAGATCTTGCCTCCATGATCAACCGCTGGACTTCCATATCTGACTATCTGGCATGTCTTCATCTCCGAATTAATGGTCAAAGTATTGCTGTAGTGACGGTGTGCATTCCCTCTGATGACACTATTGCAGCTGCCACTCTGAAGAATTTGCTGTCAATAGTTTCAGTTCTCCCTTCTACCAGTCATATATTTGTTGTTGGTGATTTCAATGCCCAGATTGGTTCAGATGATTTGAAGGAAATTTCAAAAACATATATAGGGCATTGCCTGGGGCATTTGCACTCAAACAAGAATGGTGTTTGCCTGGTAAACATCCTACGTGAATGCCGCCTTTACCTCCTTTCATCTCTCTTTGGTAATAGTAGTACCATAGTCACATGGTCCAAAGGTTCAATGTCTGCTCAGGTTGACCACATTCTTGGCAATTGTCCTTCCTCAGTGAGTCAAGTTGGAGCTTGCTTTGTCCCCATGGTAGATACTGATCATAAGTTGATATGGGCTATTACATCAGTATTATCTTGCTCAGAGCATTCCAT
Source organism: Anabrus simplex (assembly GCF_040414725.1). NCBI lineage: Eukaryota > Metazoa > Arthropoda > Insecta > Orthoptera > Tettigoniidae > Anabrus > Anabrus simplex. The sequence goes on from NC_090270.1 coordinate 235,172,963, forward strand.
TACTGTAAGGGACTTTTCAAAATGACCAGGGGATTGTTGCTGTCTACCTGTCTGTAGAGACTGAATCAAGCTATCTTTGTTGTGCCATCCTTTGGCTTCTATTTAGAAACAGTAATGTTTTGCTTTTATGTTTCTCGAAATCCTGTTTGTGTAGTGCTGTATCTTTATCCACAGCATGAAATTATACAACTCACAAGATTACATAATTCATCTGCAAGTTTTTGGCATGTAATAATTGCTCATGAGTTTGATACAACAGTAGTTTTGTAAGTTTTTTATTGTAAGCTACTTTAGTGTTCAGTCCAAGTTATTTCTTCATTTATGTTGTTACTTTACATAAATGTATGCATAAAATAAATATAATTCAGTGTATTCTGTCTTTCATTACTTATTTATTACTCAGTGAAGGATCTTAATGTGCTCAAACCTTTCAAAATGAACAAGTAGATTTCTGATAGTATTTTGTTTAAGCAGTGACACTTAGAGTTGTAATTTTAAGTTATTTTTTTAAAATCCAGGCACCATTTGCCTTATCCACAGAACATTTTTAACATTTTTCTTTATAATTTAGGAACTAGTATTAGTCTGTTATCAATGGGCCATTATGAAATATTTTTAAATTGTAGTGAAAAATGCTAAGCTTTCTTGCAAGTTGAACCAAAGCCCCTTTAATTAATGAACCGATATGCTTGTCAGAACAGGTACGAAATAGCATTAGTCAGTTGCATAATGTCATTGGTTAGACATTTGCCTCCTAAGCTCAAAATTGTAGGATTTGCAGTTAAGAGTGCTTAAATATGAAACAACATTGTGAAAGCACATTTACTAGTACATTAATGAACTCCTTTTCCAAGCATAATTTCAAGCACTCCCTTTAAACATATACACTACCTGTACACACATCTGTAAATGTAAACTAATGCCTAGATATCTCTATGACTGCTGTTGGTGCTACAAAAGGTGGCTGAGAGCTCGAGGTTATTCAGTGTTACAAGATATCTGCAAAATCGGTGGAGGACTTAGAGCATGGAATGGTATTGTTTGCCACAGCAGTGAGCAACCAGTCTGGGCCACTCCCACCCGTCTCAAGTTACCCAAGCCTACTATCAGGGATGTGATTGTGAAGTGGAAAGGGGAATACATAACAAAACCATGGCCAGGTCGGCCACAGACCATTGAGCATTGTTTGGGGAAAATCGTGTAATACCATCATCATGGTTCTGCAGTGACATTAACTCTACTGTGCACCATTGGCGAAGCTATTATTTAATTAATGGGTAGGCAGGAAATATCACCTTAAAGTTTCTTGTAGAGTACTTCCAAACATCGAGTTTTCTTGGTTCCAAATGGTCAGTCACACGGTCCTTCAATACTTGATCGCTCATCAATTCCTTCACAAGCATTTTCTCGATAGAAATGGTACTAAGACTGCCGAGTCTTTCATTGTTCATTGAATTATGCAAGTATGTTTTTATCCTCTTCAGAGTGCTCATACTCCTTTCAGAGGAAGCTGTGGTCACAGGAAATGTTAATATTAAACGTGTCACCGGTTGGTGGGACGGAGAACTGAAACTACAGTGTGTTTGGAAATGTAAATTTTAATTTTTTTTTATTTGTCTGAAGGATTTAATTTTTTTTGCAACTCTGGACTCTACTGGAATTTCATGTAACCGCAAGAAATATTGAACTGTATGAACATTTCAACATGCAAAAGTGTTTTGAAGTGATTTTTTTAAATGTAGTTTTTATGTAATCTGATGTAAAATTTGTAAGGTGATTTATTTTGGAGCATCCTGTACCTGTACCACACGTGTGGTTTCCTATGATGAAATTTTGGTGTTGTAATCGTAATGTTCCAGAACTTGTGCAATTGCTAAAGTACTTAAGTATGTCTTGTTTCCGTGTCGTGGAACTGTATTTTGTAAAAATTTCTTGTCATTTTTAATATAGTTGAGCTAGAGGGTGTTTCTTGTAAGTCTTTTCTCCCCCATAACGTCATACGTTCCATGTACCTCGATAAGGGTTTCCCGCACGTTCCACTATCCTGTCTTAGTTGTCATTTTTAGGCCTGTAAGTGTTCCCTGTATTTGGTTTATATGAATTCTCCGCCACTGTGTCATATTTCTACCTCCTTATTCATATTATTAAGTATTATCTTATTTACTACAAGTATTATTATATTATTTACTATGGGTATAATTTTCCTATCTCATTATTATTTATTACTGGTTATTTCTATATTAGTGTTATTATTATTATTATGGTAACCGTAAATTGTCCCAAAATAGCGGTTACAAAACGCATCAATTTTGACACTTCCACATACACTGGCTCGAGGTCGTTGAGGATGTCGTGTGTCCTTCACGCTCCTTGCTCTGCGCCGCCTGCTCCGCGCACGCAACAGCCTGGATTGTTCTCGACTCTACGAGATGTCTGCACTGCGCTTGCCTGTTACATCAGCCAGCTATATAAAGGCGCTGCCTTCCAGCCACAGGCGAGGACTTGCCAATGCCCAGCACCAGATTACGCCGAATGTCGAACACGGAGGCTATCCCTCTTAAAAAGGTGTCTCGAATAGGTGGACTGATTCTGAGTGTTTGAGGTTTCACCTCGGGTTACTGCCTCCGCTCCCGTTTCCCGCAGCCCCGTCGAGCCCGATGACAGTATTCCCTCAGTCCCACCTGGTTCAAACACATCAATTAGTATTCTATTAATTATGCATTTTAATGTCAGTTCCTGACAAGTTACAGAAACAACTAATATTCTATTAGTGCAAGCTTTCGCTACTGATTACACTTGTGACGATATAGAGCAGATAGTTTTCAACTATCAAGAACTCTAGCTTTTCAATGGACTTTCGCATCAAGATAGATTCATGTATATATGTATATAAAGTGTACATTCTTTTGAACTTCAGTCTACAAGCAACGTTAACTGTTTATAATTTTCATACTGCTTCGAGGAAAGTTTTATTTGAATGTATGTATATATGTTGTTAAGACTATCTGAAGCAATAAAATATAGTTGTGTTCCTGTATACCTGTTCTTGTATACAACAGAGGACAATATAATGTCAAAGTTTTCGAGGGGACAAATCTTTTTCTATATCGGAATAAATGTTAATCAATTCATTGTCCAATCTTTCCATATTAAAAAGGGGTAAATGTTCAAAGACTGTTCAGTTTAATAGCAGGGAAGCTCTCTTTGTAAACTATGAACTGAGTTGGATCCAACAACTCAACAAACTGTATGCTTTCAAAATTGCCAAACCGTATTTCCATATGCATAATTAAGGTGCCAGAACTTCATATATTAACATTTTGAGCATTTGGAATATCCTGTCATCTACATTTATCTCGTTATTTGTTTTGCGACATTTTACAACGCAAGAGGATACTATATTTTCTGATTGCATGTCCTCGAGGATACCTGTGGTTTTTCTCATTTCAGTATTGCACAGAATTACATCAGATGTGCTTTTATGTTGCAGTAGAGCAAACAGATGGTCTGCATAAGTAAAAAATTTCTTTATAGAGACAGAGCAAATAAATGAATTGGGCCTTCTTGAGTATGGCAACCAACCCAAGAGCTGAATTGTATGATTCACCGTCCCAACCCTCATCATTCTCTGCAGTGTCTTCAAAAACCTGTCCTAGATCATCTGTGTGAAAATATTGTGTGGATTGCTCTGGAATGAAAGCTCCAATGGGCAGTGCATGCTTGTGGAAGTCTGAATCCTTTGGATTCCAGAAAATGAGCTCTTTTTGAGGATCTACTAAAAATGAATGAAACGCTGTCAGATTGAGAATGAAGAGCCTGACTGATTTTATTGTTTTGGAGCAGTGGAGAAGAACAAGGTTTAACTTGTGGGCATAACAGTGTAGAAACATTGCCCTTGTGCAAACTTGCTTAGCGTAATGCTGAACACCTCCATGTCTTCCTGCCATTGTGGAGCACCAGTCATATGTTCGACATACGACTTTATCAATCACTCCCCTCTTTCGCAGAATATCGTCAGTTAATTCTGATAAGCCTGATGCAGTGTTATCAATTGAAACATCATAAAAGCCTATGAATCTTTCTGTGGGACACTGTTTTGAGCAGAACCAGAATATTACACTAACTTGAGATCTGTTTGATACATCTAAGTTCTCATCTGCCTGAATACCAATGAAATCACAAGAATCTAACTCTGCTTCAATTGTCTCTTGAATTATTGTAGTTACAGACTCAATCAATTCATTGTGTATTTTGCCTGATGTGCCTTTAAATCCCGATGTTGACTGGAGATGTTCTTGAATGTACTGTTCCTGTTTTGAAAGAAGATCTAGCAACTCTAGGTATTTGCCCTTGTTGATCTAGTCTTCCCCTTCAAAATGACCTCAAAATCCAAGCTCCTGTTTCCCAAGAAAGGACACAATGTCAACAAGTCTCTCAACAACAAGCCTATTCTGTTTCATGGCTTCATTATGTTTAACAGTTTGAAATCTTGCACCTTCAGATAAAGAATGTTCTATCCTCCCATGCTTCAGTAAATGGAATCTCTCATTATTCTGAATATGTTTATTTGAACTTTGATGCTTCTCTGCTTTTCTAAGAAAGTTTTTTTTATAATAATTACCCCATTTAAAGTCCATTCCTTTTCACCACCAAACAAAACACACATATAACCAAAAAAAAACTTCTTGCCTTTGGAACAGGCTGTTAACCACGAATATCGTGTATGGTATGCCAAGAAAATTTAAATTTTCTCGCTACTTTACAGTCAAAATACTTTATATCCAAATTAGGCATACATCTTTTGTTTTTGGCTTCACACTTCTCTTCGTAAGTCCAGGATGAGAATGGCCTACATTTTAAAGAGTTCAGAAGACTCGTCGTGTTCCCGAACGGGTCTACTTCACACATTATTTCAACGCGATTTTCAACCGGATGATATCAGTCTCGGTTTACACAACTAACAGTCCATGTCTGAATTGTCACAAATAAAGCCAGTAATGCATGGATTGCCTACTAATTCAAAAGAAAAATATACACTTAAAAATAGGGTACCAGTACTCCATTGTCACCTTCACTCTGGGAGTTATTATGCTCTCAAATAGCACAGGCGGCTTGCCTCTCTGGAGTCTAGACCTTGCGGAGAGAGGAGTGCGGGCAGTAAACCTATCTTTCCTCCACCAACCCGCGCCAGTCACCAAGCTGACTGAAGGGAAACAAAACAAAAAGTCCTGGATGAGACAAGTTACAGACTGCCTCCCTGTCAGAACAAGTAGTCTGCTGTCGCCATCTAGCGGGGCAATCAGCGAAGCACATCATCTGCTGTCATCATGTAGCACATATCAAAAAGAGATTATTGTTGATTTAACACAACAACAACAGCAGATAAATTTGTTATGATATTTATGTTTAACCGTATTTCTTAGGGTAGGCATTGCCTCAAATGACTCCAAGTAGTTTCACCACTGCTGCACATCAGGCAGATTTGATGGTGAATATTAAATGCCATGTTCAGTGCCGCCATTATTCCGTGGACAACTTGAGACACATGATTTGAATTGAAAAATTATGCTTTTCCATGTAGTAATCAGATGAGAGTGTTTGATGGCCGGTTCCTAGAATGACAGTTATCTGTAGATGTGTGGTTATCAGTGACTTACCATGGTGATATGTTTAAAATAAGTTTCCAAAACAACAGTTATAGACTTCTTCACAGTTATCTTCCCAATGATTGGTAACTGCAGCTAGTGCTATAGTTACTTCTATGTTAGATAGATTCCAACAAACACCAATATGTGGTGCCATTTCATTACTGTTTCGTACAAGGTCTTATAGTAGTTTCATAGACATTAGTAAGTAATAATGAATTGACTATAATATAACTATAGTAATTCATTGTAGTTTTAACATACTTGTATGTGCTGGAGTAGACAATATTTCGTTCAGTGCGTTTACTGCCATGTTATCACTGTCTTCAGTCACTGATTCCATTAGTATGATGGCATGTGTCCCAGCTGTTTCAGTTACAATCTCCTCAGAGCATGGTGCGTCTACTGTAGGTATATCTTCCAATACAGGAACTGAATCATCAAATAAAATAGAACTCAAATCAAACAAATTTTCATCGGGCTCAAATTGATCTTTCAGTGCAGCTATAACATTAAGATTTCATCAGATTTTGAATCATGAGTCCCACCACCAGTTAGTGAATACCCAATCAGAAATGATGGAATATTTACCATTAATATTTACATTTTTACTAAATAATACCTCCCCTGCAAACCATGTGACCTTGCCGTGGTGGGGAGGTATGCATGTCCCAGTGAAGCAGATAGCCGAGCCACAAGCGCAACCATATCGGATGGATATATGCTGAGAAACCAGACTAAGGAATGGTTCATCGAAAGGGGGGTAGCAGCCTTTCGGAAGTTGCAAGGGTGGCAGTCTAGATGATTGACTGATATGGCCTTGTAATAATACTCAATATGGCTTAGCTGTGTTGATACTGCTACACAGCTGAAAGCAATGGGAAACTACAGCCGTAACTAACTCCCGAGGACATGCAGCTCTCTCTATATGAATGATGTACTGATGATGACTTTCTCCTGGGTAAAATATTCCAGAGGTAAAATAGTTCCCCATTCGGCTCTGCAGGTTGGGACTACATGAGAGGGGGTGATCATCAGGAAGATGGATACTGACATTCTGCGAGTTGGAGCGTGGAATGTTAGAAGTTGAATCATTGTGGTAGGTTAGAGAATCTGAAAAGCGGGATGGATAGACTAAAGTTAGATTTAGTTGGTATAAGTGAAGTACATTGGCAGGAAGAACAGGATTTTTGGTCAGGCAACAACCAAATTATCAACATAAAATCAAACAGTGGAAATGCAGGAGTTAGTTTAATAATGAATAAGAAAATAGGGCAGCAGATAAGCTACTGTGACCAGCATAGTGAAAGAATTATTGTTGTCAAGATAGACACCAAACCAATGCCCACCACAGTAGTGCAGGTCTATATGCCTACTAGTTCAGCAGGTGATGAGAAAATCAAAAAAATATATGAAGATATAGAAGAGTTAATACAATATGTAAAAGGTGACAAGAATCTAATTGTGATGTGAGACTGGAATGCAGTGGTAGGCCAAGGAAGAGAAGGTAATACAGTAGGAGAATTTGGATTGGGACAGAGGAATGAAAGAGTAAGTCGTCTAGTTGAATTCTGCACTGATCATAATTTAGTCCTTGCCAATACTTGGTTCAAACATCACAAACGACGGTGTTATACGTGGACGAGATCTGGAGACACCAGAAGGTATCGAATAGACTTCATTATATTAGGCAGAGATTCAGAAACCAGGTGTTGGATTGCAAAACTTTCCCAGGAGCAGGCGTGGACTCTGACCACAACTTGTTGGTCATAAAATGCCGTCTGAAGTTGAAGAAATTGAAGAAAGGAAGGAATGGAAATTCTAAGTTCCCATGGAGGGAATTAGATTCTTTTTCACCAATAGAGCATATCAAAAATTAGATGGATGGCTTTTCCGGCGTTTGCTCTATTAACCAGCGTTTCGTCTTAGGTCTGACACTAGACTCTTCAGAGTGGGATGTGTCAGACCCTACCCACTGACGCTGGGGTGTATGCAGGTGAACTTATCAGAAGCTTATTTATGAAGCACAGTCTGATAACTGCATACGGGAGATAAAACTCCACAATGGAATTAATGCCCGCCTAGCAATTCCAAATGGAAATTCTAAGTTCCCATGGAGGGAATTAGATTCTGTTCCACCAATAGAGCATATCAAAAATTAGATGGATGGCTTTTCCGGCGTTTGCTCTATTAACCAGCGTTTCGTCTTAGGTCTGACACTAGACTCTTCAGAGTGGGATGTGTCAGACCCTACCCACTGACGCTGGGGTGTATGCAGGTGAACTTATCAGAAGCTTATTTATGAAGCACAGTCTGATAACTGCATACGGGAGATAAAACTCCACAATGGAATTAATGCCCGCCTAGCAATTCCAAATGGAAATTCTAAGTTCCCATGGAGGGAATTAGATTCTTTTCCACCAATAGAGCATATCAAAAATCAGATCAAAAATTAGATGGATGGCTTTTCCGGCGTTTGCTCTATTAACCAGCGTTCCGTCTTAGGTCTGACACTAGACTCTATAGAGTGGGATGTGTCAGACCCTACCCACTGACGCTAATTCCCTCCATGGGAACTTAGAATTTCCATTTGGAATTGCTAGGCGGGCATTAATTCCATTGTGGAGTTTTATCTCCCGTATGCAGTTATCAGACTGTGCTTCATAAATAAGCTTCTGATAAGTTCACCTGCATACACCCCAGCGTCAGTGGGTAGGGTCTGACACATCCCACTCTGAAGAGTCTAGTGTCAGACCTAAGACGGAACGCTGGTTAATAGAGCAAACGCCGGAAAAGCCATCCATCTAATTTTTGATCTGATTTTTGATATGCTCTATTGGTGGAAAAGAATCTAATTCCCTCCATGGGAACTTAGAATTTCCATTTGGAATTGCTAGGCGGGCATTAATTCCATTGTGGAGTTTTATCTCCCGTATGCACTTATCAGACTGTGCTTCATAAATAAGCTTCTGATAAGTTCACCTGCATACTCCAGCACTACGCATGTCCACATATTTTTTCGGCTGGGTGGCGCTCTTTCTTGCTGTGGCTCAGTCGGCCCAAGAATAATCACATGGGCAGACGCCTCGTTGGCTGTCGCCTTCCCTCACCATGCTGTCTAACTCCTGTCTAGTTAAAAATGTGGACACTCATTATACTCCGGCTCAACTTCGCCAATGGCTGTGTGATAACAATACTCCCACTTCTGTGGTCTTGCGCCTTCAAGATGCCTCTTCGGGACAACCTTCACCGGACATCGTGGTGTTCTTCAGTTCATCCGCCTGTGCGCATAGCGCTCTCCGCTCCGGCTATTTATACCTCCTCTATTCTGATCATACCGTTCTTCCTACTCCGGCCCATATTCTTGAGCAACTCGCCTCCGATCCTGATTTCTTAACTAAGTTTCCCTCCCTAGCGCAGCCTCCCACAACCACCGTTTGTTCTCCCGTGTCCACCACTCCTCCCGTCACTACTGTCGTCACTACCACCATAACTTCCGTTTCTTCTTCCCCTTCTTTTGTCCCTTCTTGTGTTCCGTCTACTTCTCCCTCTACCGTCACATACAGTCACTCCTCCCCTATCATGTCCACCGCCCCGACCTCCTGCACTCCGTCCTTTCCTACATTTCACTCGTCACCTGCAACTCACATGGATGATACTCTCGCAGCTTCGTCTGTCTCTCAAGGCCCTGCCGCCCATTCTACATCGACTTCTCCGCCATCTGTCCCACCGAGCTGTGTCGTCCGTGGGATTGCACCTGACGTTTTGGACCAGGATATTCTTCAAGAACTGCAACAGGAGGGACTCCCTGTCCGCCGGGTATTTCGCATCCTCAACACCGATGGCCCGACGTTTATGGTACGCCTTCGCCTCGCCTCCACTGCTGATGTCGACCGACTTCTCACCACCGGCGTCCGTTTTCGGGGACGTCTCCATCGGGTGGAGCGTTCTCGCTCCCCCCCGCGGCTTGCTGGATTTACTCGTTCCACGTCTCCTCCTTCTCCCTCTCCAACCGTCCCCCCGCCGCCACCCATCCCCCCGCCAACACCCATCCCTCCCCCAATTCCCCAGTCTCCATTCCGCCTTCCGCCACTCTCCATCTTAGAACTTCTTCGTCTCCTGGCCACTTCCGTTACGAATCTCACGACTAATCTGTACTACCTCCTTCTTCAATACTAGCCCTGTCCTTCTCCTTATGCCTCCTTTTCGAACCCCCTCCCTATTCCTCCGCAATACTTGTGAATATTTGTCTCTTTTCTGTAACACTTTTATGTTCTGCTATTGCGCGCCCGAGATATACCACCTCCTCCCTCAATAAATATGTACCCAGTTGGGGTCCGCCCCGGTGTGTGTGGTGTGGGTCTGCCCTGTGGGCCCCTTTGCGGTTCACGGCCCCCTGCGCCACAGCTATAACCCGGTCCTTTACGTATGTACGATACATACTCTCTTATTATGTCTTACAGTTACATTTTCTTCTTTCTCATGGCCGAAGAGCTGCTTTGTTCAGCTGATGGCCCGCCTCCCCTTCGGGAGGAATGAAATGACCTCATGGACGACGGACGGACGACGTTCACCTGCATACACCCCAGCGTCAGTGGGTAGGGTCTGACACATCCCACTCTGAAGAGTCTAGTGTCAGACCTAAGACGAAACGCTGGTTAATAGAGCAAACGCCGGAAAAGCCATCCATCTAATTTTTGATCTGAAAGGAAGGAATGCAAGGAGATGGGATCTAGACAAGTTGAAAGAAAAGAGTGTGAGGGATTGTTTCAAGGAATATGTGGCATAAGAACTAAATGAAAAGGCTGAAGGAAACACAATAGAGGAAGACTGGATAGTCATGGAAAATGAAGTCAGTAGGGCTGCTGAAGAAATGTTAGGAAGGAAGAAAAGATCAACTAAGAATCAGTGGATAACTCAGGAGATACTAGACCTGATTGATGAATGAAAATAATACAAGAATGCTAGAAATGTAGAGGGCAGAAAAGAATACAAGCAATTAAAGAATGAAGTGGATAGAACGTGCAAGGTAGCTAAGGAAGAATGGCTGATGGAGAAGTGGGAGGATGTCAACGGTTGTATGGTCCTAGAAAAGGTAGATGCTGCATACAGGAAAATCAAGGAAACCTTTGGGTGTATGAATATTAAGAGCTCAGATGGAAAGCCACTTCTATGAACAATTTGTTTTCTTTGTGTTACACATTTGTTTTGGTCTTGTAAAATATCGGCTGTTGAGAAAGATTTAGGTTGTCAGCAGAGCAGTGGATTTAGTCTATGATGTTGCAAGTTTATGAAGCCAAGATTTCTGGTGTGAAATATGAAATCCATGTAGGCTAGCGGGTCGAGATATTTAGTACCTCATTGAATTGAGTATGTATTTGATTAAATATGTGTTACCTCATTGAATGGAGTGACTTAATTGTGTTACATGAGTGATAGCCCATAGGAAGGGTAATATGAGATTTAAAGAGATATTTGTTAAGAAAACACGCTATGGATTTCCCCTAGAGAGCAGTGAGTTATGCGGTTTTGGAATACCCCTTTAGGCTGCAGAGAGAGGCCCATGTTTTTTTCTTTAGGAGGGATGAGTGTTTTTGTAAAGTGAGGTACAGCAAGGGACCACAGTTTCTTTGACAGAAAGGCAGCATGTAGAACTGATTCATTGTGGAATATAAATGGGTAATTTTTCTCAGCCGAATTTAATTAAAGACAGCATGGCAAGACAAAGGTAGTTCACCACTTTTGAATATTATTAGTAGGGTATTTCAGCCCCATATTCACTCACTGGAGACAGCGTGTTCGAACCTCAACAACAAATGCATTTGGAGGGATCACCTGCAAGGAATGCACTGCAACCAGCTGTATTCATTGTATATAAGCTCACTGGACAAAAAATTAGTAACCCTCTGCATATGGGTCGTTAAGCCTGTACAGACAGCACAGCAAATGAGTTCCGTATGCAAACGCACAAGCACAGTCTCTATATGACCATAAGGTAGTAGCAATCAGTGAGACACTGATGTTTCAAGCAGACAATATACATCAGCATGAGTAGATGTAAGGATGTGACAGAGTGTCAGGAAGGGGCAAACATGTCTGACTGTGCCCATCGCAATACAGTGCGTGAAGTTGCTGGATTTGTTGGTGTTTTGCAGTGGATTGTTCAATGTGTCTACAAGCAGTGGTGTTCTACACTTGGCCACGAAACATAACGTCAGAAGTGTGGTCAGAAAAAGATCGTGACTGAGAGGGACCGGAGAAACATTTCACGGCTTGTGAATCAAAATTGCTTTCAAACCCGACAGGAATTGCTGCATTCAGTGAATGAAGGTCCATCCCAACCTGTTAGTGAGAGTACATTGGGAACTGCATGCATTGAACATTCAGAGTTGGTCACCTTGCAAGAGGCCATTGCTCACACAGGCACATCTTCAATGAGCCAGAAATCATTGAAAATTGACAGTAGCTGACTGGCAGAATGTAATGTGGTCTGACAAATCACGTTTTTGCCTGTATTCCAATGATGCACGTCGGTGAGTGCACCGAGGAACAAATTAAGCATTTCATCCTGGATGTGTGCAAGGTCAGGTTCAAGCCGGAAGTGGGTCTGTGATGGCCCCACTCACTGAGGTGACCACTAATATGAATCAGCATGTTTATTTAAACATTCTGAATGATCAGGTGTTGCCTTTCAGTCAACATTTGCATGATAAGTATGTTATTGATAACCCGATTTTTCAAGATGACAGCAGCAATGTTCATCGGGCTGGACGCATATATGACTGGTTTTATGAACACTCCCCCGTCTTATTACATCTCGATTGGCCTGAAAAATCACCCAACTTGAATCCCATTGAAAATCTGTGGGACATGTTGGAAGAGTGGATAAAATGCCAACATCAGCATCCCCGCAATTTGGTGGAATTGCACAATCAAATCCTTGTGAGTGGCTTAACCTGGATGCAATGTACCTGCACAATCTTGTGGACACATTTCCTAAGAGAATCCAGGCGGTTATCAAGTCCAAAGGCAGAGTTAGGTGGTATTAAATGATGCTCATAATGATTTCTCCAAGGGTGACTATCTTTTTGTCTGGCAAGCTTTTTTCCCATGTGTGTGACTAGCAGTTACACGCGGCTTCACTCGTGTGGATTTCGTAATTTAATAAAAGGAATCATTCCTTGGTACTGTACTAAGACATTATCAGAAAATCCCAAAGTATAAAAACTCATCGCAAAATTGAGTTTCATTTACCCCAGAAACTCTGTGTAAACCATGTTTGCAGTATTGCCTTTTCGGGCTAAGATGACCATGCAACATAGAACTGTACATGTGAGAAACAGTCTTCTCTCAAGTTGAAAACAAAAAAGTACATGTTTCTTTATTTTTAAAGGAGATTACAAATACCTCATTCCACATCTGTAACATCTTCAGCTTTTTGAGATATAAGTACCCTCATAAAAATTTATTTCAAACTCTTTTTTCACCCCCATTAAGTGTCTTTATTTTTAAAGGAGATTCCAAATACCAGTATTTGTGTCTGTAACATCTTTAGTTTTTGAGATATAAGTAACTGTCATACAAAGAATTCAACTAATTTTTCAATTCATTCAACCCCCTTAAGTGGACTTTCCAAAAACAAAAGAATACATGTTTCTTTACTTTGAAAGAAGGTTCCAAATATAAATTTTCATGTCTGTAACATCTTCAGTTTTTGAGATACAAGTATCCACATTAAAAGAATTAAACGCCTTTTTCAATCCTTTTTACACCCTCTCCCCCACTGAAGTGCTTTTCCCAAAAACAAACAAATACGTGACACTTTTTTTTTTTTTTTTTTTTTTAAAGATTGAAATACAAATTTTCATGTCTGTAACATGTTACTGTATATATGCTCATTTTAAAAATTTACCCCCTTTAACACTTCCCCTTAAGTGGGTTTTCAGAAAACAAATTATGCATGTTCCTTTACTTTTACAGGAGATTCCAAATACCAATTTTCACTTCTGTAATATGTTACGTTTTTGAGATATACTCATTTTAAGAATTCACCCCATTTGTCATTCCTGTTCACCACCCCATAAGTACATTTTTCAAAAACAAAAAAGTATATGTTTCTTTATTTTTAAAGGAGATTCCAAATACCAATTTTCATGACCTTAACATCTTCATATTTTGAGATATAAATATCCACGTAAAAGGTATTCAACAACTTTTTCACTTTTTTTCACCCCCATTAACAGGATTTTCCTGAAACAAAGAAAGTGTTTCTTTATTTTTAAAGCAGATTCCAAATACCAATTTTCATATCTTTAAACTATTCAGTTTTGAGATATAGATACACTCATTTTAAAAATTCATCCCTCCTTTCACCCCCTTAGCGATGGAATATCCAAAAATCCTCCCTTAGTAAGCACCTACATTGTAATAGGAATGTATCCCCAAAATTTCATTTCTTTATTCCAGTAGTTTTGGCTCGGCAATGATGAATCAGTCAGTCAGTCAGTCAGTCAGTCAGTCAGTCAGTCAGTCAGGACAAGTGATTATATATATATAGGGATTAATGTGCTCTTGGATGGCACTAGTTTTGCCTAGTGGTCATTTGTTTTGTTTGTTCATGTATCTTGGTTTCATTTCTGACCTATGGCATTTGGCAATTTATGTTGTTTATTTATGAATTGTGTAGTATATTCCAGAGGGAAACCTGTTAGATATAATAGTCTCCACTCAGAGTTGTGTATTTAATTATTTGTAATATCATCCCAGTGAAAAAGGGATTTGACTGATTTGTTTCTGCATGTTCACATTTGCTTTATAGTTGTACTCCATCTTGTCTTCGACCAATACAATTCACAAACTTTATTCTGCGTCTTGACTGTTATTCATTTGTATTCATTCAGGGTTTAATTATGTATCATTTTCTGTAATCGCCAAAAGGTAATAAACCTTTATTTTTAGCCAATATTGATTCTCATTCGCCATATTTAGCTGCAATCCTTCTCCTGCCCTTATAGGCCCATATGTATGTACGTTGGGTTTGATCCTCCACAGCTCCGCCAAAAGCTGTCATAAATAGCTTAGACGTCACTAAAGAGGCGTATACAAGTTTTATAATACCATCCAGCCCATGAGCCAATATGATCCTGAGTAAAATGCTGGTCCACTTTGAGAGGCAGGTTGAAGGGTGTAATATATACACTGATTGGCCAAAAGTCATGGGAAGGTGTGTCCCATTAGAAAATGTGTCTTATATGACCCCGGAGTGTTGTGGCTAGCTGCAGCATAGCTGAGCAGTCTGTTACAGACACCAGTGTTGTGAAGATGGCAACACATCACGAGTTAACCGACTTTGAACGTGGAATGATCATCGGCACACTGCATATGGGCCATAGCATTGTGGAGATTACACGCGAATTTGGATTTCTGAGGCCAACGGTGTCGAGGAGGGATCTTCAATATTGCAGAGAGACTGTTACCACCCGTGTAAACCACCACATGGGAAGACCACAGGTGTTTAATGAACAGACATCACGTTGCCTCCGCAGAACCTTACTGGGCGCTCGACAGGCTACTGTGAGTAGAATGCTAAAAGGTTTCTTTTTTCCACCTATTCAATACATATAAATTTTATAAATTAGGAATTTATTATTGATTCCACTTGAGACATGTTTCGCCCTTCATTGAGGGCATCATCAGTCAAAATATCACCTCAAGGTAAAAAATCAGGTAACTGGTTAGTAGTTGACATGTACAAATGAATACATATTATTAATACACATACAAAAATTAAGTATGGGAAATAGTTGTACAAAAGTGATGGTTGAACATATAGGTTTATAGATGAAAAGTCCGACCAATGCCTAAAATTAACATAGTAGAGTTCGGCAGTGGTGCTCTGGAGAAACAGTTTACGCAATCATAGGAAAATAAAAAGTTTAAAAATATTTACATATAACAATTAAGGGAGAAAAGGTGTAGTGTTCGGCGTCAATGTTTGTAACCAAACATTAATGTCAAAGGTTGGTAACTATACAGTATTTACATTGTTCAATTGAACAGTTGAGATAAAGTTTTAAAAATATTTACATTATAACATTCAGCGTAAATGTTTGTAATAAAAACTAATGTCAATGGTTGGTAACTATATAGTAATTACATTATCTAATTGAATAGTTGAGAATTTACAATTATATACATAATTACACAAGAGCAGCTGGTGCAAAGGCTACTGTGAGTCAGATCACGACCCAGTTGAATGTTGGGAGTCAGGAATCCATTTCTGCCAGGACTGTAAAGAGGCAACTGCACCGCGTAGACTTCACCAGCCGACTACCAACTCGTTTTCCTTTGCTGACACCTCGACACAGAGCTTAACGACGTTCATGGGTCCACGAGCGTTAGCAATGGACTATGGAACAGTGGTGGCATTTGGTATGGTCCGATGAATCCTGCTTCCAGTTGTATCGAGCTGATGGGTGCGTGAGAGTGTGGCATATACCCCATGAAGCTATGGATCCTGCATGTCAACAAGGTTATGTCCAGGTAGAAGGTAGCTCAGTTCTGGTCTGGGTGGCATTCTCATGGTCACAATTGGGCCGCATTGTCCACCTGCAGGGAGCGCTGACAGGTGCACATTATGTGGACATTCTTTTAGACCATCTGCATCCCTTTCTTCTCTAGAATACCCTGACAGAGATGCCATGTTTCAACAGGAAAATGCGCCATGTCATCGCTCTGTGGTGGCACGTAGGTGGTTGGAGGAGCACTCCAGAAAAGTTACGACCATGGATTGGCTTTCCAGATCCCCCAACCTTAATCCAGTCGAGCATTTATGAGATGCTGTCAATGCTGATGTATGCTCCATGAACCCCACACCAACTACACAAGACCAATTTTGGGTAGCAGTGCAAGATGTGTGGGCCTAGATTCCTCCAGGACAATACCAACACCTTGTAGAGTCGATGCCATGCCATATTGCTGCCGTTTTTAGGGTTTGTGTAGAAACAACTCATTATTAACATCACATTCAGTGTCTTCCCATGACTTTTGACCAGTCACTGTATATACATACACACACTGTTGTGCAAAACTTAAGGACAAGATGTGCTCAGATAGCTGGCTCGAGGTCAGCACGGCTATAGCTCCAAATGGGTCTGGCCCTGCAACACGAAGTAATTGAGGGAACGGGACAAGACAGTGTGTGTCAATCAGCGAGCTGTTATGGTGCACTATTGTGGTGTTCTTCATTACAACCTGGCCTGGAGACAACATTTGGATGACTTCACATGGTGAAGAATATCAGGAAACTCGAAGGACGAAGCGTGACGAGTGTAGCCCAGGAGTTTGGCATTACTCACAGCATTGTTTCACGTGCAGGGGGAGTGTTCCGAACCACAAGCACTGCTGCCCGAAGGAGAGGAGGTGTTCGACCATGGTCAACTACAGTAGCCAGTGACCACTACATTATGCAACAGGCAAGAAGGTACCCACGGCAAACAACAGGTGCAATTGCAACCACATTTAACAGGACTGCAAGGCATGCAATATCACACTCCACAGTGGTACAGCAACTTCATGGTGATAGTCTGTTTTCCTGATGACCATTATGTTGTAGTCTGTTGACACCCGCACATCAGGGGTGCTGTTTGCAATGGTGCCAAGAGCATCAGGACTGGACTGACAAGAAGTGGGGTCATGTGCTCTTCTCAGATGAGAGCAAATTTAGTCTAAATAGTGATTCTAGATGTACCCTCATCTGGCAAGAGGTGGGAACACGTAATGCACCAAGGAGCATTGTCGGACATGATCATTTTGGTGGTCCAAGTGTTATGGTGTGGGGTGGCATAATGTTGCGTGGGCATATCAACCAACAAATCTTTGAATGCAGTACACTTGCTGGTCAGTGTTATTGTGACAGTGGTACTTCTTCCCCCATGTGCATCTTTTCAGGGGTGCATTCAGCCCTGACTTTATCTTTATGGATGACAATGTATGACTGCATCAAACAGCGCAGGTGGAGGATATTCGGCGAATTATTGTCCTGGCCGTTCCCCCATCGAACACATGAGGGATGAGTTGGGGAGACATATTGCAGCACGTCCACATACACCAACGACCATCCACCAGTTGTCAACCGTGCTGGTGGAGGAATGGAACGCCCTACCACAAGAACTCCTTACCATCCTTGTGGCCAGTATGGAAGCACATTGCAGACCATGCATTGCTGTCCGTTGTGATCACACACTCTTTTAGGAACCATGTCCCTCCTTTTGTAATGTTCAGGGGGACCATCATGAGTCACGGTGACTTCTGTGTAAGTTATTGTCTTTGTATAAAAGAGTAATTTCTGTTCATCTCATCACGTATTTCTTTCAGTTGCCTACTGTACCATACTGTAGCAGTTCCTCCTATGTAAGGTTAAAGTTTCAGTGAGCTATGTAACTTGGCAGCAAGTGAACACAGCATATGAACGTTACTTTTATCCTTAAGTTTTGCAAGGCAGCATATATTTTTTATTTATTTTACATTTTATGGCCTACATTGGACCACTCTAGTCAATTATACGAAGGATTTCTTGATTTCCTATCATTCTGTTTCATTGTTTCATTCTGGGAGATGCTGCCTTCCTTTGTTCTGTTGTAAATACCCTCTCGTAAGACCTTTATTTGATCTTGATCTGTAGCCTGGTGTGTGTGTGTTGAATTATCTTTATTTTTTTGTTTTGTTTCTGAGATTGTCTATTGTTATTTTTAGTTCTTTAATGTCCTCCTTAATTTCTGTGATCCATTTAATCTTGGTCTTGCTATTCCATAATTTTTCAATTATCCTTCTGCTAATTCTGGTGTCATGTGTTCTGATAAGACGTCCTAAGAATGATATACGTTTTTTTTCCTATTCATGCTCAATACTAGTTCAATTTCCTTATAAACTGTTTTATTTGATGCTATTCTCCATTGTCCATTAACTTGATACTGTTTATTTATGCATGTTCTAATCATTATTCTTCTGTCATAAGTATTTTGTCTCTTTCAGCTGTATTAGTAGTTTTAAAAATGGTTTCACTAGCATAAGTTATTTCTGGCTGTGTGACTGTTTTATAATCTCTTAATTTTGCAGTTGTCGATAAGTGTTTTTTATTGTATGTAGTCTTGGTAATATAATTTGCTTTGTTTAATTTATTTATTCTGTTATGCCAAGCTGGTATCTCATTAAGATTATAAGTTATGTTTCTCCTAAATACTTAAATTTATCAACAAAAATGATTTCTTGCCCATCAGTTGTTTTTTTTTTTACCAGTGGGGGATGAGTAGACATGATCTCAGTTTTTTTCAAAGGATATTGTAAGACCTATATTTTTGTGCTATTTTCTGTAGAGATTTAATTTGGTGTCGAATTTCCTGCATATTGAATATTGAATTTTCACGACCGCATTGTGATCGAAACAGACTTTCAACGTATTAGGTCGTGTTACGTACATGTAGTACGTGTTGAAGAGATGTTAAGTACAGAACAAAACTGGCCAGCTGGACACCAGTGGGATCCGAACCCACAACCTCCCGATTTCGCGTTGGTTGCTCTACCAATTGAGCTATGGTGGCCTAGGCCATCTTTGTTCTGTTTGAAAGGATCTGAGCTACAGGTCTGGCACTGCAGCTAGCACACTGTAGAGTGCGTTTAAGTCGCCCGTTGTGGGGCATGTCAATGAATATTGAATTTTTCATGACCGCATTGTAATCGAAACAGACTTTCAACGTATTAGGTCGTGTTACGTACATGTAGTACGTGTTGAAGAGATGTTAAGTACAGAACAAAACTGGCCAGCTGGACACCAGTGGGATCCGAACCCACAACCTCCCGATTTCGCGTTGGTTGCTCTACCAATTGAGCTATGGTGGCCTAGGCCATCTTTGTTCTGTTTGAAAGGATCTGAGCTACAGGTCTGGCACTGCTGCTAGCACACTGTAGAGTGCGTTTAAGTCGCCCGTTGTGGGGCATGTCAATGAATATTGAATTTTCACGACCGCATTGTAATCGAAACAGACTTTCAACGTATTAGGTTGTGTTACGAACATGTAGTACGTGTTGAAGAGATGTTAAGTACAGAACAAAAATGGCCAGCTGGACACCAGTGGGATCCAAACCCGCAACCTCCCGATTTCTCTTCAACACATACTACATGTACGTAACACGACCTAATACGTTGAAAGTCTGTTTCGATTACAATGCGGTCGTGAAAATTCAATATTCATTGACATGCCCCACAACGGGCGACTTAAACGCACTCTACAGTGTGCTAGCAGCAGTGCCAGACCTGTAGCTCAGATCCTTTCAAACAGAACAAAGATGGCCTAGGCCACCATAGCTCAACTGGTAGAGCTACCGACGCGAAATCGGGAGGTTGTGGGTTCGGATCCCACTGGTGTCCAGCTGGCCATTTTTGTTCTGTACTTAATATCTCTTCAACACGTACTACATGTATGTAACACGACCTAATACGTTGAAAGTCTGTTTCGATTCCTGCATATTGTTGGACAATAGAGCAGGTCATCAGCAAATCCTAAAGAGTTTAAACTTACACTGACTGACAGTGACAATGCAACACCAAGGAGGAGTGGTTCGAAAGGGATGAAAGGTGGGGAAAAAACAGAGTCGGCACGGAAGAATAATTGATGTTTATTTCAAACCGATATGCAGGTTACACAATGCACACGGCATCGACTCAGTAGGATGTAGGACCATCGCGAGCGGCGATGCACGCAGAAACACGTCGAGGTACAGAGTCAATAAGAGTGCGGATGGTGTCCTGAGGGATGGTTCTCTATTCTCTGTCAACCATTTGCCACAGTTGGTCGTCCGTACGAGGCTGGGGCAGAGTTTGCAAACGGCGTCCAATGAGATCCCACACGTGTTCGATTGGTGAGAGATCTGGAGAGTACGCTGGCCACGGAAGCATCTGTACACCTCGTAGAGCCTGTTGGGAGATGCGAGCAGTGTGTGGGCGGGCATTATCCTGCTGAAACAGAGCATTGGGCAGCCCCTGAAGGTACGGGAGTGCCACTGGCCACAGCACATGCTGCACGTAGCGGTGGGCATTTAACGTGCCTTGAATACGCACTAGAGGTGACGTGGAATCATATGCAATAGCGCCCCAAACCATGATGCCGCGTTATCTAGCGGTAGGGCGCTCCACAGTTACTGCCGGATTTGACCTTTCTCCACGCCGACGCCACACGCGTCTGCGGTGACTATCACTGACAGAACAGAAGCGTGACTCATCGGAGAACACGACGTTCCGCCATTCCCTCATCCAAGTCGCTCTAGCCCGGCACCATGCCAGGCTTGCACGTCTATGCTGTGGAGTCAATGGTTGTCTTCTGAGCGGACGCCGGGAGTGCAGGCCTCCTTCAACCAATCGACGGGAAATTGTTCTGGTCGATATTGGAACAGCCAGGGTGTCTTGCACATGCTGAAGAATGGCGGTTGACGTGGCGTGCGGGGCTGCCACCGCTTGGCGGCGGATGCGCCGATCCTCGCGTGCTGACGTCACTCGGGCTACGCCTGGACCCCTCGCACGTGCCACATGTCCCTGCGCCAACCATCTTCGCCACAGGCGTTGCACCGTGGACACATCCCTATGGGTATCGGCTGCGATTTGACGAAGCGACCAACCTGCCCTTCTCAGCCCGATCACCATACCCCTCGTAAAGTCGTCTGTCTGCTGGAAATGCCTCCGTTGACGGCGGCCTGGCATTCTTAACTATACACGTATCCTGTGGCACACGACAACACGTTCTACAATGACTGTCGGCTGAGAAATCACGGTACGAAGTGGGCCATTCGCCAACGCCGTGTCCCATTTATCGTTCGCTACGTGCGCAGCACAGCGGCGCATTTCACATCATGAGCATACCTCAGTGACGTCAGTCTACCCTGCAATTGGCATAAAGTTCTGACCACTCCTTCTTGGTGTTGCATTTGCTCTGTCAGTCAGTGTAAATTTTGTTTGCAGCTTCTAACTTTTATGTTCTTTGGGTTGACCTTGTACCATTCCCTTATTATAAATTCTAATGCACAATTAAATAGTAATGGTGATAGGTCTCCTTGTCTTAAACCTGTTTTAATCAAAAATGGTTCAGAAACCTCTCCTCTAAACTTTACATTTGAATGGTATTAGTTAAAGTAAGTTCTATCAGTTTAATTAATTTAGGATGGAGTCCAAAATTCTGTATAATTTTTAACATTGAAGGTCTATGTATACGATCATATGCCTTTTTAAAGTCAACAAATGTATTACTATAGACGTGCTGTTTTGTTTTCTGTAGTATGCCATTATTCATTTTTGAGTGATGATCTGTTCAACACAACTTCTCCAGGGTCTAAAGCCTCCTTGGTGTTCTCCTAACTCTTTTTCTAGTTGTTCTTTAATCCTTCCATACAAGATCTTGGAAAAAATCTTGTATATGCAGTCCCCAAGATAGACAATCCTCTATAACTATCCAGATTACTCTTATCTCCTTTTTTATGAAGAAGGTGTATTAAGGCTGTTATCCAATGTTCTGGAAACTGTTCAGTGATCCAAATGTTTGTTAAAGCCATGTGTAAGCAAATCCAAACCGTATTACATGAATATTTCCACATCTCTACAAAAACTTGGTCTTCTCTGCATACCTTATAATTTATTTATTTTTTTGGTGCTTTTTCTAATTCTTGAATTGTTGGAGGGTCTGTGTTATTAAATTTGGTTTTTATTTGTATTAATTTGTAATAGTTCCTTAGGTTCTTCACAGTTCAAAAGTTTTGCCATAATCTCAGCATTTTCACTACTGCTATGTGCCATTTTTCCATTTTCATCTTTTAGCATTAATGTGGGAGGAGCATATTTCTGTAGTTGTCTTCCAAAAATGTATTATGATAATTAACTTCAATGGAGTTTATTATATCCTTATGAAATCCTCTCTTAATTTTTTGAATATTTTGCGAGAATTTCTTCCTGATATTTTTTAGGTTGGTAGCATTTTCTTGTGATTCATGGGCTTGGAACTTTAACCATGCCTGATGTGTCTCTTTATGAGGGTTCAGGGGAGCTAAATTTTCAGCTTGTTTTTTGAGAACTGGGATCAATTCTTCAAGATCATCTGTCAATTTTATTGTTTGCATGACTTCTATATATTTTTTTTAACTGATGTGGGTCATAATTCCTCTTTACTTTATTAGTTTCGATATTCTTCTTCTTTAGTGGCGTGAATTTAAGTTTAATTTTGACAATGTAGTGATCAGAACCAGTATCTATTCCTCTTAATACTTTTATATTATGAATTTCCTTATAGAAAAATTTATCCATACAAACATGGTCTAGCTGCCATTCCCCTTCCCTCCAATCAGGATGCTTCCAAGTTTCAAGCTTGTTTGGTTTCCTTTTGAAATATGTTGATTTAGATATGCAGAGTTTAACAAGTCGTCGTCCATTCCTGTTTGCATTTCAGTTATATCTCTAAACATTTTTCCCTTTCTAATTAGGCATTTAAGTCCCCTAATAAAATTTTAACATTACTTTTATTTACTTTGTTTATTATGTGTTCAAGGAGATCCCAAAATTTACCCACTTCTTTCTTTGTTCATGTTAGAACTCTTTTTTCATTAGTATGGGCATGGGCATTTATTATTGTATAAATTTTGTTTGTTGTTTTAAAAGTGAAAGTTGTAATTCTTGGTGATATTGCTTGAAAATCAATTATAGAATCTATTATTTTTAAATTCACCATAAATCCTGTTCCAAAGTGGGGACACTGATTCTTAACTCCTCGGTCAGGTATCCCATTATAAATTCTATAACCTTGTGATTCAAAAGGTTCTTCCATCGTGTTTCTCATTTCTTGAAGGCCCACTATTAAATTTTTTGTTTATCTAATTCATCTGTAAAAGTCTTAAGTCTTCCAATTTTACAGAGAGAGTTAATATTGTGTGTTGCAATGTAGTTAATTTGTTGATGCTTAATCCTCTTAAGTTTAGTTGGTTGCAAATGCTCCAACTCATTGCTGTCTCTCAGTTGGCTACCCACTGAATCCGAAGTAGCCTTCTCCTGAACCCTGACTGGACAGGATGGTGGAATTATTTGCCTAAAAGGCTTAGCCATATTGTCTATCAAAGGTAATGAACCTTAAGTGGAGCAAGCTCCGATTTACAGCTATGGTTGTTAACCACAGACGCTGTTGTGTGTTTGGACCGCAAGAGTTATTTTATTTCGCTCAAGTCCGCTGGCAAGCTGATGAGGATTCCCTCTATCCGCCACCTGGGAGGCGCCACGTCGGAGTATCACCTCTCCGCCTGCTACAACACTGTAGTAGGTTCGTGGATATAGATACATGAAAACACGGAGGTCCAATAATGGTGGCTTGCGGGAACCCCCCTCTTAATCATTACTGGATCAGGTGGGAATCTAAAATATCTGCTAATTGCTAGAATCCTACTAGCTGAACCTGATGGAATAAATTTTCCTAAACCCAAACTGCCTTTTATCAGATGGGTTAGTATCCAACTATCTTTACATACTGCTGATTAAATAATTCTGTCCTCAATAAATCTTCACATAATATACACTCCCTTTGATCACTCATAATTCCCAGAATGTCTTTCCTGGAACCAGTTTCTGCCTTAAAGTTTCTCAACCTTTCCTTTGTACACTGCGGCTACTACTGTAGCAACTCTGCATTCGATATAGTTCCTTCGTACAAACAGTAATCAAATATGTAATTCAGATATGGTACTATTGCCACTCCATTGCTTTTGAGCATATCCCTAAAAGTCCGTTCAATTCCAGCAAATTTTCTAGTTTACAAGTTGTGTATTTTTTTATTAATAATAAAAATAAAACATAAACCTGAAACAACTGATTATAAAACTTAACACGATAAACTGACTCTCTTGCTGTAATCATCAAAGCACAAATTCAAAAACTTAATCCATAAGATAAAATATCACAGCCAAAATAATAACTCAAATTATTAAAATCCCCTGTTAAAGTACATCTAAAAAAAAAAAAAAGCTGTAAAATACATTAAAGATTGTGATCATAGGTAAATTTCAGTACCAGTACTACATTAGAATTACCGAGCTCGATAGCTGCAGTCACTTAAGTGTGGCCAGTATCCAGTAATCGGGAGATAGTGAGTTCAAGCCCCACTGTCGGCAGCCCTGAAGATGGTTTTCCATGGTTTCCCATGTTCACACCAGGCAAATGCCGGGACTGTACCTTAATTAAGGCCACAGCCGCTTCCTTCCACTTCCTAGGCCTTTCCTATCCCATCATTGCCATAAGACATATCTGTGTCAGTGCGACGTAAAGCAAAAGAGCATTTTGTTTTTCTGTACTTCATTAGAATTAGTCACCTTCTCTACCAGAACATTATCTTTGTATCAAACTATCTTTACATACTGCTGATTAAATACTTCTGCCCTCTAAATCCTCAAATATACACTCCTGTTGGTCATTTGTAATTCCCAGAATGTCCTTCCTGGCACCTGTTTCTGCCTTAAAGTACCTATACAGTCCCTCTTATTTTTCACTAAAACTTTACAATTTGGTTTACGTTTCACTGACACATATTGGTCTTCTGATGGTGATGGGATAGGAAAGGGCTAAGAATGGGAGGAAGTGGCTGTGGCCTTAATTAAGGTACGGTACAGCCCCAGTGTCTGTCTGGCATAAAAATGGGAAACGACAGAAAAACCATCTTCAGAAACACTGAAACTCTTGAGCGCCAATTATGCTTGGCATCATGTTATCCTTAGCTGACGTGTTCACTAGATATACATAATTTCCTGATAGGGTCCTTCATTTTCTCCTTACTTCCACAACCCTTCCTAACTATATCTTTTCAACCTCCACTTCCTCATTAATCTCTTTATTTTTCTGTTATAATGGATTTCTCCCATTCCATACCACCTTTAAAGGTACATATCTGTTTTCATACTCGGCAACAGTTGCCTTTTTTATTTACCATTTAATAATATGGAAGAGCGCACAAACATGCAAAGCTCACAGAAATGTTCGCTGTCAATACAGTACTCATTCACTGACTTTGTTCTTCTTCTGCACAGTTGCATATGATATCTTTTACACTTACTGCAACACAGTTCACAGACAGTCTTCATCTGGTCTGTGAAATACTTTTCTCATACACATTTTGAGATGAAATCCATGGACTGCTAGCCTAGTCATAATATATCTCAGTTCACTCCCATCCATTCTTTG
Organism: Anabrus simplex; assembly: GCF_040414725.1. NCBI lineage: Eukaryota > Metazoa > Arthropoda > Insecta > Orthoptera > Tettigoniidae > Anabrus > Anabrus simplex. The sequence goes on from NC_090270.1 coordinate 235,198,859, forward strand.
CTTGTCACGGCATCTGTTGTAAAGAAGTCAGGTAACATAACACTTTCCTCCTCCTTTCTCTTTATGCAGTTTCCCAGGCAGATGTTGATGGTAGATTACTGCTGTAATCAGATGCTATAGGAAGAAAGTCTCTCTGACTAATATATACACAAGCCTCATTGGAGTGTTTTTTGAAAGACATAGAACTTTCTTTAGAATTGTGGCCTTCACTTTTTCCAGTGTCTTCATGTCTCATACAGCGAAGTGTTACCAGATTATCTCAAGTCTGTATGCAATTATGGGGCTGATTTTGATTGTAAAGTGTTTCTTTTGTCTTGAGGTATAGAGTATAGACATCATGTGGTTTTATCAGCACCACATCTTCAGAATTCTTCCCTCTAGTTGGTTCCATCACTTTCTGATTCAGTTGTCCTTCCCAGACTTATTTCCAATTTGTTAGTCATGGTTTCTGTATTTCACATTACCATCCCAGTTAATATTTGGTAAGTTTAGATCTGCTGCTACAATCACATTCCTTTCAGTGACATTTCCCACATAGCATCCTCCTATGAGTCGGAGCAGAAGAATAACACCTGTGGTATCCCGTGCCTGCTGTAAGAGGTGACTAACAGGGGCTCCAGGGTTTCTAAACTTGGGAGCATGGGTTGGCAACCACGGAACCCATAGTCGAGTTCTGACATTGCTTCCACTTACTTGTGCCAGGCTCCTCACTTTCGTCTACCGTATCCAACCTCCCTTGGTCAACTCTTGTCCTTTTCCGACTCCGACGGTATTAGAACACACAAGGCCTAAGGAGTCTTTCATTTTCATGTCCTTTGTGGTCCTTGTCTATCTTTGGCTATATCTTCATTTTTTGAAGTGTCATATCCCTTCCACTTTCTTCCTCTGATTAGTGTTATATAGAGAATGGTTGCCTAGTTGTACTTCCTTTCAAAACAATAATCACCACCACCACCACTCACCCTTTCCAGGTATGTATACCCTAGATCATCAAGATGCCTATTACATACCTGCCAACCCTTCTGATTTACCTGGAAACTTTCCATTTTTTAACTCGTCTTCTGATTTTCCGATTTATTCAAATTTCTTATTTTTGACCAATATAACCTCCAGTACGGTCAATAATCTTCCCCTAGGATAACAGATAAATTCTTATGTGTTTGTGTAATTTATGCAACCTTATTTTGAAGCGTATTTATTTGATGCTTTATTTCGCGAGTGTATCATCTTTGCCTTCGTGTATCGTGTTTCCCCGCTCACCACAGAAGCTTGTGTGCCTTACAGCTGAGGATTTGAGACAGAAATTGTCCTACAAGCAAGAGAGACTAGCGCACGCTAGCGACTCAGTTAATCGAGTTGAATGAATGAGTTTTTTTGTGTGGTTTGCGCACTGTTAACATCGTTTCTGCGCGTAGTTTCGTTGGAGTTGTAGGTCGTGTGTTTTTCTCAAGGTTATGTGCTTTTTCCCCCTGTCAATATCATATGATAATAATGTATGAGACACATTGATCTGTTTTGTATGTGGTAGTTTCACGTATTTTTGTGCATTTATGTTCATTCTTCATAATTTTAATGAATTGCATGTGTTTCAAGGAGTTGTGTCGGTGACAGTTTCTAGTATTCTCTCTTTACGTTATGGCCAACAAACATAACAAATGTTACCTCCAAGTGTTCAGAGATACCTATAAAGTTCATTAATTTTACAGTCTAACAAAGGGAACTATTATGCATTTTGTTGCTTGTGTTGGTATGACATAAATATTATTATTCATGTGTATGTGTCATAAATGAGAATCTAATCACACAATAACATACGGAGCATATTTGTTACATACTGATAATTTTACCTTTAGAAGGTACATTTTCTTGTAACCATTTTTATGGTTTTTTTAGTTTAAGATTTTAAATTTTATGGTCAATTCGCATTGTAACTGTAGATACGTATGCCTTCTGTCCTGTCCTTTTGTCACCTAGACCGCGGTGCAATATATGTGATGAAATGCAAGAATTAAAATTCTTCCTATTTTTGATTTCTAAAAGTTGGCAGGTATGCTATTTAAACCTAAGAATTGCATGTTTTGTCCGTATTGAACTGAGAATGGATGATAGGAAAACTTTACTATTATCATTAGAGATGAGCCTTACACCTAGAATTTCAAAATGGAGAGGTAACAAGAAATGAAAATGAAATATTACAGTAGCTCATTAGATTCTTTAATAACTTACTGAACTGAAATACAAAGAATGACCCTTCAAACTCTAAAAACATGAATGCAGGAACTCTGACCTGGCTAGAAGTGGAAACATCAATAATTAAAATAAAAAATCAACAAGTCTGCTGGACTGGATGAGTACTAGCTAGAAGAGTACTTTAATAACTGTATATATGTTCAACCTTTGTCCCGTTTCATCAGTACTCTGTGCCTCTGTGGATCAGTGGTAGAGTGTCGGCCTCCGGATCCCAAGATAGCGGGTTCAAATCCGGCAGAGGTAGTCGGATTTTTGAAGGGCGGAAAAAAGTCCATTCGACACTCCATGTCGTACGATGTCAGCATGTAAAAGATCTCTGGTGACACATTTGGTGTTTACCCGACAAAATTCATTAAATCTCAGCCATAGACGCCCAAGAGAGTTTCGGTTTACTCGGTCTGCCATCTAGCGGGCCTAGAGTAAAACGGAACGTCGAAATTGACAAGCAGACAGCCAGACGGCGTCAAATTGAAATGTCTGCACACGGTAGCTGAGGCCATACGATTATTATTATTATTATTATTATTATTATTATTATTATTATTATTATTATTATTATTATTATTACCATGTTTTTGTGGTAGTTATGCGTGAAAGAAGGTGCGGGGTGGTGAACAGGTCTCAAGCTACGAAAGTAAAATTAATTTAAAATTTAACAAGGTTATATTTTCTTTTAAAAATAAAGAAATAACAAGCATGGCAGGTACAGAGTAGCAAGTCAAAAGGGTAGTTACAATATTTACAGGATTTGGGCTTCGAGCCCTGACTTCACAATGCTTGGGCAATCAGCCCAACCTTACTTCAAAATAAGTATTAACAGAGGGGCAGAAAACCCCATTCATGCTCAGGAGCACTTGCTCCAAATTACACCGAAAAGCCTCCACGAGGCATACAACACTCAATTTTCGAAAAAGAGCCACTCGCTCTCAACTTTAAGCCTCTCAAAGGCCACACCAAACTCCACCTTCAAGTTGTCCTCACTGGACATAGACACAGGGGTAAAATACCCAACCTACTGAGGTCTATTAAATGAAAAGGGGTAATTACATGACCTCTAAAATAACAATTTGAGAGGAGGCGATCTGCACTCCTAATACACTTGTTTTTAAAACCTAATCTGGTTCTAGGCCACTAATGCAAGGGCTAATCCCATACTACAGAGGTGACTTTAGAAAAGAACAATTTGTTTTACGTTAACTAAGAATAGGTTGAGAAAAATAAGTTCACCTCAAAACAATATGATTGGGAGCTCGAGAGGGTAAAGCACTCTCTATCCCGATATGCAGTTTAAAAGATGGAATAGATACAAGTTCCTTTACATTTTAAGGAAGGTTACATAATGGAAAAACTTCGGACCCGCCCCGAGAGTTAAACTGCTGAGCAAGCAAGAAAAGAAGTAATTAATCGGCCATTACCTGGTTGTTGACCGCTGCCGGAGAAAGAGGCGCTTCCCGCCCCCTGCTATGTACTTTACACACTGAAAGATGGAACAGAAGTGGCTCGGAGACCCTAAAATCAGCAGTTTATATACTCTCGCGGAAGGTTCGAGGCGTTAGGGGAATGAGAACACCCTCCCACAAACTCTTTATTGGGTAGGATACAGCAACATATTCAAGTTGGGGGAAGATACATCCGATTGGTCAGAAATTAATAAAAGAAATTCGGGATTGGCTAAATACAAAACAAGGGGAAAGAGAGGGGTATACAGCCAACTTAAACAATAACAGAAGGAAATTTAACAAGAAACAAACTTTTGAAATAAAAATTTCTCCAAAAAATAGTTCTTTCACTCCGCACTAGGGTGCACTATTGTTGATCTTCAATAGTGTCCTCTAGAAGAGAAAGTTCACACTTCTTACTACAAGCAAAACAAAAATACGTCGAAAATGACACAGTTCAAAAACTCTAAAATTTCCAGGTAGTGACATCTTCTGAGAAACTTGAAAATTAATACCGTCAATAAAGTTCAGACTTCCTCCAGCAGAGGAGTTTCAACTGGCGCACATTTTAAATTAGCGGCGTGGAAGTGTACCGCCCGGTACAATTATTATTATTATTATTACTTTGAAGACTATAATAATAAAATCTAGTATCTGATTTGACACTTGGTTGTTCCTTTCAAATACTTAAACCTAGTACAAGCTTATGTTTTGGAATAGACTGTGGAAACATGTTTTATACATCATTAACATTATTCGTATGTGTGTTGTAAATATAAGGGGCGTTCAAAATGTTTCCATTCGATGGTTGTACAGTCCTGAATCAGGATGCCAATCAGGCAAAATTGCCATGAGCATTGAAGCACTCATCCCACCGACGCACCAGGTTGAAGATCCCCATGTGGCAAAACACCGTGTCCTGCTGCATGAGAAAATCCATAACCACCTGCTGCACATCCTCGTCTGACAGGAAGCGTCAACTCTTCATCGCCTTTTTGAGAGTACCGCACGAATGGTTGTGCATCGGTCCGCCGTAATCACCTCATCCATCACCCACTTATCGATGTCCGTAATGGATGAGGCTGGCCTCCCAGATCGACCGGCGTCTTGTGTTGAAACGCATCCTGCACAGAACTTGGTGCACCATCCCACAATGGTGGTTTTTAACAAACAGACATACACAGCCTTCGTCCTCCAATGAATGTCCACAGGTGTTCGTCTCTTCGGCAGCCAAGAACAGAATAACAGCTCTTTGGTCCTGTTCGGATGCATTTGGTAATAATGTTGCCATAGTTCACATGTTACCAATATAGTTAGTTCGTTATTGGACATTATACTCGTAAATATTCACCTAACTCATTCCTGGTTGCCAGTGTTTCGCCCCTGTTTGCTAAGTTGGTCTTATCAGTTGGTAAATAGCACACCTACCAAGACACATGGCTAGTGCATACCATGGAGGCATTATCATAATCATCAAACGCTTTCATTCCCCACCCTGAAGGGGTGGGGCTGGCCACCTACAGGGTTATGCGCTCTCTCTGGCCAAGAGATGCAGGCAGGTTGGGAAGATGTGAGGGAAGAAGGAGGTGAGTAAAGGATGTGAAGAAGTAGGAGATTAGAGGGATTTCTAGCCTCTTGGCTAAGTGTTGTATAGTTTTATTTATTTTGTTAGTTACAGTTTGGTCTGTTTATATATATAAATGAGGTGCCTAGTATCAAACATGGACAAAAGCCTTTTTTTTTAATTTTTCAGTAGAGCCACATTTTTGTTTCTCTGTGTTAACCTCCCGATACGAAGGTGGAAATTTTTGTGTGCCATATTGCCAACCCTATGAACAAAAAAACCATGTTTGACACTTAAGAATTTCATTCTAAGGCAATGTAAAACACGCTCAAATATGATGATGTCATTTTTTGAAACTAAGATAGGCTTTTGTCCATTTTTTAATACAAACATCCATGTAAGTGTCCACCTTTGAAACCATCTATCTCAATATTTGGAATCAAAGTTGTGGGATGACATGAAAGTAAACTGTTTTAAAAGAAATGTAATGAAAACATGAAAGAAATAAGGTTATTCTTATACTTTGTTAATAATTTTGTCATTCATTTCAGGTCTTTCTTCACTGTATTTCTGGGGAAATAACCTCTAGTTCATCACACGGGTCTTCAAAACAATCACATTCATAATCATTAACAGCTTGTTCATTTTCACTACAACTGTTCTTATTAATGACTTCGACATGCCACTTAAGAGAGGTATTTAATTTCCACTCTTTTCCGAAGCCCTTACCTCATAGCTTATCAACATCTTTTAAGTTTCTGTGGGTTTACATTCACACCAATGTCAATAGGTAAAGGATTCATTAACATTAGACTCGCCTGCCCTATCTTTGTGATCTTGCGCTCAATACCTGTGTCCAAATAGCAGCCTACCTCACTTTTAACTACAAAAATTGCCTCTTTTCATGAAACTGAGCACAGTTTTTTTTTTACACTGTGAAATCTTGAAATGAAGTTGACTTGCAAATTTCAGATAAATCTCTGCTTGTTCTTTCCAATTCAGTCGTTCCCAGGTTTGTCCAATCAGTTTCACTGTGCCGTACCTTTTAAACACCTCATGATATTCATCTGGACTTATTATGGTCGTCATCTTCTTCAGGCCTTTCTCGAAAAATCCTATCCGAGGGCAAAATTAGTGTCAAATAGGTGGGAATACCAGTTCTAATTTCTTTGCCTCATTCTCCAGCCACGTATAAACAGACACATAGTCAGTTCTCAGTTTGCTTTGAGATGTGCCTATTACAACAGACTGATTGTAACAGTAGAGTTGTCTGGAATAATAAGCTGACTGTTCACTCAACCCTCGAAGTGCTATAGTCTCATTACGAGACGATTTGGATCCCGGCTGAAGTGCTATCATCTTGCAGTGAGACAATTCGTAAAATCGATATAACAACTCCTAAAATCGGTATAACAATCGAGTTTAGGAATATTCTCGCTGCAAAAAGAAATTCTCCATCTGGTAGGAAGTGCAAGTTGGTCTTTGGTTGGGGAAATAAAGCAGTAAGCGGCGATCTTGTCAGCTGTGAACTGGTCTTTGTTTACGTCTGCTCAAACTTCGCTGTTGCTTCATGCGTTTGAAGGTTATTGTTTGCTAGCCAATTTGTGATTATTGAGTGGCTGATTCACTCTATTTTAATTGGTTTATTTTATTTAGTGGTTATTATAATATAAACATGAGTGAACTAAGTGGTTTCAGTACAATTAGAGCAGCATTGGAGGAGCTTGGGAATGATGAAAGTGAAGACGACATTGGTAATGTAGAAGATTTTCCTGATGATTTATCATTAGACGACTTTTATTCTGGAAGTGGGGAAGAATATGACCCCAATTTGGATACCCATGACTATAGTGATGCGTCAAGTAGTGATGTAGACAATCCAAACGTGTGAACCCTACCAGACACATCTAGACCTAATGGCCCACCACAACAGACTCTCTCCGAGTCTTTTTACCTGTGACTTTTTTATTATTCATTGAAGTTTCTATTATTATATATCATTGAGCGTGTAATGACATTTGGAACATTTTGTATATCTTGGAATTTAATTTCACATAATGTAGTGCTTGTTACCATTCTCAAAAATTGGAATATTTTTAAATTTGTTTCTAAAAGTATGACTAATCATCCATTATACTTGTACTGGATTCTTGTAAGTGAAACACTCTACTATTATCTTATTCTCTAATTCTTCCTGAACAAATTGATATATAATATGCCATATGTAGTTATGAATTTGCATTTATTATATATTTTTTTAAATGTATCTGCACGCTGCCTTAAGAATGCTCAGCACTTAAGAGTGAAACGACCAGCACTTGGAGGGTTAATTTTGGCAAAACAAGGTTCATTTGGCAATCATAGGACATTAAAAAACAGTCCTCCTCTTTTTCCTTCAGATGTCGATAAAAATTCTCTGCTTATTTTTTGTGGATAGTTCCCTTCAAAATTAAGGTTGATCTTTCCTCTTCATTCTTTTCAAACTTAATACATTGCTCTAGTTCCAAGCATGTAGTGCACTCATCTGGGCCTGGAGAAGAAAACCCTAAATTGAACCTGGTATTAAAAAGCCGAATGTAAGCTTCCTTTTCTTGCAATTCCACTTCTCTACCTTCATTATACATACACAAGTTCAGGTGGACACTCCGAAACATTGTCTTTCATATTAAATGAAAATATTTTCCCAAACACTTGTATTATAAGCTAAACATTGAAAAAATCATGAACATTAAACTTCCAAGCACGCTCTGACAAGAGAATGTAAACAAATGGTCGCCGTGACAGTTTGATGTCACTTGTAGCAGTCTGATTGGCTGAAATGGTCATGTCCATTTTTGATAGAAACTACGTTTGGAGGTGTCTGATTATGAAAGAAACTGCATATTTCTATGTTAAAAATGAAGTACCAATGTTCATTTATGAAAGACACGGGCCACTAATTCAGAGAAAGCATTAAAAATTCTATATTGATCGATCCTTAACTCAATTTTGATATAGGTGGCACATGTCCCTGTTTGATATTAGGCCCAAGTGCTGCTCTGCATTTTTAACAAGGAACTGATTGGTAGTTTTTCATTGAATCCTATGCCTGGCAGTACTAATACAGAAAGATACAGTTGAATGTGTAAATATTAATCATCATCATCTTCCTTCCAAGTATTGGGCCATGTGTCCCGTCGTGGTCTTGCAATTTCCCTCCATCTCTTCATCGTATGTCCTACAGATCTTTTTTCTCTGGGTTGATATCGAAGAATCTCTTTTGACAATCTACTAGGTTACATCCTTTGTATATATGACATTTCCAGCTTTCCTGATAACTGAAGATGTAATCATTTATCAGCTGTACTTTCAGTTCTTTTAGCACCTTTTCATTCCTTTTATGGTCCCATTTTGTATACCCTGCTGTACAACACATGAATGTCATTCCTTGTGCTGTAATTCGAGACAAGTCTTGAGATCTTAACGTCCATGCCTCACATCCATAGCAAAGTGTTGGTTTAGCTAGGGTATTTAAAGGCACAATCGAGTATGTTTCATGATGTTGTTTAATATTCCTGTAGTTTTTGTGAATTTATTCATTTTCTTGGTATATCTAATTCTGTTTGGTATGATAGGTTGTACCCGAGATGATTGAACAAAGGTGGTCTAGGCCATCATAGCTCAATTGGTAGAGCAACCAACGCGAAATTGGGAGGTTGTGGGTTCGGATCCCACTGGTATCCAGTTGGCTATTTTTGTTCTGTACTTAACAGCTCTTCAGTACATATTAAGTGTATGTAACATGACCTAATAGGTTGAAAGTTGGTTTTGATTACAATGCGGTCATAAAAATTCAATATTCATTAATTGAACACGTTTATTCTTTTCAGTGTTGCATTATCTAAACATATTTTACTAAGAATCGATTCTCTTCCCTTGAAGGCCATTATTTTTGTCTTTTCTGTTGAAATATTCAATCTGAGGAAACATTTCTTAGATTGAAAACTGATCTTTGTAGGTCATCTTCCGTCGTAGCCAGCAATGCAACATCATCAACATATAATATGGCATCTAGGTGTTCGAGGTGTCTATTTATTGATATTGATCCATGGTGTCTTTGTTTCCAAGTTTCCATTTTTGCATTCATATGTATTATAAAAAGTAGAGGGAAGAGTCCACAGCCTAGTCTTACTCTACAATTTATTGATTTCCACTTGGACTGGTTCTTGTTCAGTTTTACAGCAAATGAGATTGGATTTATAGATGTGGTAGATATTGTTAATAATCTGTTGAGAAACATTGTCTTGTTTAAGAATTTCAAGAAATTTGTTTCTGCTTACTCGGTCAAAGGCCTTTTTAAAGTCCACAAATGCAATGTGTGCTTCCAAATTGAATTCACTGTGTTTTTCTATTAATATCTTAATAGTGAAATATGCATCATTGTAGGACTGCCCTTTACAGAAACCTTGTTGTTCATTCCCCAATTTATCTTCATAATGTTGCTGCAACTTATCTATAATGATATTTGCATATACCTGTATTTTATAACCTGAGCTAACAATGCTAATTCCTCTGCAATTTTCACAGTTTTTTTATGTCACCTTTTTTATGAAGAGGGATAACTATTGCTTTCTGCCAACTTTCTGGTGGATTGTCTCCATTCCAAATTTGATTTTACCGAGCTCGATAGCTGCAGTCACTTAAGTGCGGCCAGTATCCAGTATTCGGGAGATAGTAGGTTCGAACCCCACTGTCAGCAGCCCTGAAAATGGTTTTCCGTGGTTTCCCATTTTCACACCAGGCAAATGCTGGAGCTGTACCTTAATTAAGGCCTCGGCCGCTTCCTTCCCACTCCTAGCCCGTCCCTGTCCCATCGTTGCCATAAGACCTATCTGTGTTGGTGCGACGTAAAGCAATTAGCAAAAAAAAAAAAAAAAAAAAAGTTATTTAAAAAGCTGAGGAATCTTTGCTTGAAAGTTTTATTGCATGTATTGCATGTATTGCATCCTCTCCAGGTGCTTTACCATTCCTTAGTTTCTTCAAAGTTTGGTCTAGCTCTTCTAATGTATAGATTCCAATGTACAGTAGAAATCCGATAGTCTGGCGCGTTCGGGACCAGCCTGGTGCCGGTTTTCTGAAAATGCCGGACTATCGGGCGGTACCTCTTACTACGATATAGGTTAAGGCGTACAGCAAAAACAGCTGTAATACGGCGTTTTGCAGTAAAATCTTTTTGTTTTTTATGTCGTAAATTTTTGATGAGTCAATATTAAATTCGTTCAACAAAATATTTCTATTCTCACCTTTCTCCAGGCGTTCGATGATTTCCAGTTTCTGGTTGATGGTCAGAGTTACGTGCTTACATTTCCCTCCTGATTTGAAACTTAAACAAGGTTTTGGTTTCGAGAACATTGTCACTGCTTAAATACCAAGAAAACTTCCACAGGGCACTTTGGTATGTATGTTCACTACACTACTGCGCTACTGTAATACGGATCATAGATCGCAAGAAAAAAAGTACTGTAGTGAAAAGTGCTTGCAATCAAAACAATAAACTGAACCTGTGTGTGGTGACAGCCAACAATGCAGATTGTGTCTAACAATAGCAGACGCGTAGTGGACACTTCTGTGTGGTCTCGAACTGCGCCGTGCGCTTTAACTGTCACAAACGTTTTAAAAAAATTTTTTAAATAAAAAATTCTGGATTGGTGCCGAACCATCAGGCGTTCCGGGCTATTGGATGCTGGACTAATGGAATTCTACTGTACTTGTTAGATATTGGCAAAGTTAACACTTTATTTTTTGAACTTGTCCAGAGTATTTGAAAATAATTCAGCCAGTCATTTGGTGGTAATTTTTCACATTTTACCTCTTCCTTAACTTCCCTGTATAATTTCTACAAAATTTTATAAGTTTATGGTTGTGGTTTCCAATGTAGATACAAAATTTTCCCAACTTTCTCTATATTTTCGTCTAACTTCTCGTTTATGTTCTCCTCTCTTATAATTGTACTTTATTTTGTCCTCTATTTCACCAGTTGACAGAAATATTTTGTAAGCATCTCTTTTCTCTGATATGACCATTTTTATCTCTTCATTCCAGATTCTCAGGCCCTTTTTTTCTCTTCCACTTTCTTTTTTATTCCTAAACTTTCAAAAGATGCCTGTTTCAAAGCTAAGCTAATATTTGACCATTCTTCCTCTACATTGGTACTTACTGGTTTTGCTTGAAATAGATTATTAAGTCTATTTTGTTATAGCCATTTTATGCTTGGATCTCTTAAATGATCAATTTTTGTTGCATGCAGGGTGCATTTTCCTTCATCCATCTTGGCTTTATGCAGACTGGTGAAACTACTAAAAAAATGATCTGTTTCCATTTCAGGACCTCGATATACTCTAACAACTAAAATTAATTCTGCTAGCTTTTGGTTGCAGATGACATAGATCGCTGATTCCTAGCTGACCATGCAAACTTATGGCTGTCTTTATGTGGAAACATGGTGTTCATAATTTTTAACTGATTGAAGAGAACAAAGTCAGTAAGTTTCCTTCCGTTACTATTGCAAGTTTTCTCCCCATTTGTTCCTATTTTGTTCTGAATTTTGCGATTTCCTACTCTGGCATTAAAATCTCCCAGTAAAAGTATCATATCTTGTTTATTAATTTTGTTAATTACTTTTTGTAAATTGTTATAGAAACTATCATTGTCTTCTAATCGTTCCTCTACGGGGGTATAAACACCTATGACCGTCAGACAGCCTCTGGATAGCTTTAGTCTTATCGAAATAATTCTTTCATTCCAGAAAGTGTAGTTATCTGTTCTCAATCTTAGTCTTTTATGTATCATGATCATGACTCCCGCTTGGACTCTATCCTCTTGTTTGACTCCACTATAGAATTGTAGGTGATTTACCGTTTCTTTTGAGTCTTCTATTTACGTTTGGTTTCAGAGATTGAAGCAATCGAGATGTCCTTTTTTTGAGAGAATGTCATGTAGTTGATTGTCTTTGTGTGCAGTTCCTTGTACATTCCATGTAGCACACTTAAATATCTTCTTTTTCTTCCACTTATTAACCTTATGATTAACATTATCCTTCCAATTTATTTTCCTTTTGCAAGACTTGAAAGCAATCAAATGTCCTTCCGATGGGTTGCTAGCCTGAAGAAAGTGAGACCATTGGTGGGACTGCCACCTCTCAGCTAATGGGCTAGCTGAAATTACAGCATTTCTTCCATAATTGATGTAATGGTTATACTGCCGTGATTCATTTGTCAGAGCCTCATCTGTGGAAACAGGTTTGTTCACCCCGGGAAGGTGAGGTTGGCATTTGGATAGGAGAAGTTATGTATTGCACATCACTGTCCCTTGAACAACCCTGTAAATAATAATACTTTATTAACAGTAATACCATTTTACACAAAATAGAGAAAAATAAACAAAACAAAACACACTAAAAGGAAAGGTCAGTGGAGTATAAGAATAAAAAGATGTACAAATATATACCCAGGTAAGCGCAGGAAAGTAGTCACTTCTGGAGATTGTGTAAGTGATTTCTAAATTTTGACAATGAGCAGTTAAATATATCAGTATCCACTTTGTTTAGAAATCTTGACATTCGTTCAATTGGCTCATTGAATGCATAGTTAGTTCTATGCCAATTTGTAGGCAATATATTCTTAAACCTCGTGTGTCTGTCTGGTACGCGTAAGTTAATTTTTTCAAGGAGTTGTGGGCAGTTCACCAAGGAAAGGAGCAATTTCAAAATGAAAAGTGTATCCAGGAATTCACAGCTTTGTGACAGACTATACAGATTTAAAGAGTGTTGTAGGGCTGTATAATCAACATTTTCATACAGGAATCCTGCTCTAAATGAATGTAAACAAAGAAATTTATGTTGTACTGAATCTAATCTATAGATAGAGGTCTGCTGAGAAGAGTTCCATACAGGTGTACAGTATTCAAGTCTAGGGCATACCATAGGTACATACAGCAGTAGATAGGTAGCTAAATTTGAAAATTCTCTGGAATATCTAGTAATGCAACCCAGTCTTTGTAATGATTTCTTACAAATATTCTCAATATGTTCTTTAAATGATAGGTTATAACTGAATAAAACACCGAGGTCATTAACTTGTGAAGCAGGAGATAGAATGTAGTTATTATTAAATTTGTATTGAAATGATATTTTCTTCTTGTTTTTAAAAACGATATTATTTTACATTTTACATGATTACGTTTCAACCCATTTTGAATACAGTACTTTTCCAGATGATGTAAATCTTCTTGAAGGTTTAAACAATCAAGTGGACAATTAATTTGCATAAATTTTTTTGCATCATCAGCAAACAAAGGTAATTCTGAATTCTTAAGTATATTTTAATGTAATTTATGTAGAGAGTAAAAAGTAAGGGGGCAAGGTGAGACCCTTGAGGAACTCCACTGGTGACAATAATAGGTGCAGAAAAATGATTCCTTATTTTAATAATCCGTGGGCGATTTTTAAGATACGATTCAAACCAGGAGAGGAGAGGCCCATTAATTCACAGTGCCGAAAGCTTTTGAGAAGTCTGTATTAATGCAGTCCATCTGAGAGTGGTTCTCTGTTGCATCTAAGAGGAACAGATAGAATAAAAGAAGATAGCTACAGGTTGACCATCCTGAAAAGATCCATGTTGCTCATCAATGATGATGTTTCTAAAGAGAGGTGTGTTCCTGTCAAGAATAGAGTCAAAAATTTTGGAAATTTGAGAAGAAATTGTAACTGGTCTATATTGTTTTATGTCAGTTTTATCACCATTTTTGAAAACTGGACTAACAAGTCCTTTCTTTCATTCCTCTGGGAAAACACCTGGTTTAGTGATAAGTTGAACAGATAAAAGAGTTCTTCACATAAAATAAATGAGCAGTACTTGAGCAGGTAAGTTGAAACGCCATCAGGTCCTACAGTTTTCTTTCATTCCAGAGATATCAGTTTGTTGTAAACTTCTGCCTTACTAATGTTGATATCTGACAGATTGACAGAAAAGGATAATCATATGCCATACTATTAATATTCTGATAAGAAGAATAAAGAGATAAAAAGTGTTTAGCACAAACATTGACAATGTTTTCTCCAGTATCTGCTGTAACTTTAATAAGATGCATTGTTGAAGGAATATTATTACATGACCTTTTAGAATTTAGGTATTCCAGAATTTCTGTGGATTGGAACTGATACTTTGTTCACAGTTGGAGACATAATTTATATAGCAAGATTTGGATTCAGACTTGCATTCATTTCTTATTTTCAAGAAATGCTGATAATCACTATTGAGACCTGATATTTTGTACCACTTGTGTGCTTTCTTCTTTTCAATAATCAGTGACTTCAATTTATGATTATACCACTTTGGATATTTGAGAGTCTTAAAAGTCCTTATAGCGATGTAAAATTCCATGCCATAATGTAATACTGAATAGAAGGTTTCTACTGCTTTATCAATTGGTACATTCTGAAACATCACCATCCAGCTGAACTGTGACAGGTAATAATTTAGTCCATAAAATCTCATTTCCTCATCCTGAGATGGTGCAGCTCTTTTCAGGCACACTCCCAATGGAGGTGAACTGCATGTACCATTTCAACCACATATTAGCCCTCCTGCCATTCTTAAATTCCTGGCACTACCGGGAATCGATCCCGGGCCCCCAAGGACGGCAGCTAATAACACTAACCATTACACTACTGAAGATTTAGTCCATTATAGTCACCAATTAAAAAGTCAAAATAAAAACTATCAGCAGGTAAGGAATTGTATACCTCATTTATAGGTAAAGAAATCTCTAATGTTGGGTGGTGTCTATCGAGGGGGACAATACTTTCTTTACTAGATTTTACTTCAATGGAACTGGAGTTACTGAAAACCAAATCAAGAGAGTGATTCGGAAAATTTGGGATTTCATTAAACTGATTTAAACAGAGATAAGAAAATGTGTCTATAACTAAACTGGACTGCACCGTATGGTTACCTCCTGACACAAGGCCAGAAAATGTTTCTTCATGTACTATCCAGTTAGGATGTGGTCATTTGCAGTCACTAACAAAAAGCAGTGAATAGTTGTCGAGATTTGACATAATTATTTCAACAGCAATGCAATGATCAAAATATTTTTGGACAGGAGACCTGGGTGGAATCTATACAGCACCAATGATTGATTTTGTAATGTTAAAAGTCAGGAATACAAACAACTGTTCAACTGTGTTAATGCACAGTATCAGAGTAGTTTTAAGCCTCTTGCTAATACAGATCATTACACCCACATGGGATGCATTCATACTCGTTAAAGAAGACCTATCACATCTGAAAGTTGAATATACCTCGAGTCCAAGTTCCTCATCACTAATTTAATCATTTAAGATTATTTTGGATAATATCATGAAGTCTTGGTCAGCTAAACATGAAGAAATTCTAAGTTCAGTTAGTTTGCTTTGAAGTCCATGTACATTTTGATAGTATCATCTGTAGTGTTCAACTAACCTTCTTATTGATGACTGGTGCTTTCTTAGGATTGTGTATTTGACTTCTGTGAACTGATTCCCTATCTACATGTTGTATTTCATTCCTGATATAGGTTATATTTTCTAAATCATTTATTGTATCACTTAAGTTTTGGCCGTTAGGATTTGCAGTCCTCCTCATTTTCTTAATTAGTTTCCCGAGAGATTCTTCTGGATATTCTATTGAGAAGTTTACCAAACTTAAAGAATCCTTTTCCATTAAGGTGTAACCCATCTTTTCCAAAATCACTGCCTCTAAGCCAACTATTAGCATTGACAAAAAGGACATCTCTATTACGGAATAACCAGTCAAGAGTGGAGTTTATAGCATCTATATAACAATAATTAGCATCGTGTCGATATAAAACACCACTGAGACAATGCTTTGCCACTGGAAACCTCATTTTTATCACAGTAATAAATGTATCAGCCTCGGCCATTATGTCACTGGGTGTTGACAAATTTTAAAGGTCTTTTGTGTCAATATAAATATGCTAGTATGTGGTACATTTGTTCTATTAGTAAACTTACATCCAAGGATGAACATAATATAAGTGGCAGCATTGGTGACTGTACACTACGTGGAAGGTGGAACTTATTCGTTAAGCTGAGATACCTGTTGGTGGGTTTAGATAAGCGTTTCCAGAAGTGTGAAACTAAAATGAGAATTTAATGCAGAATAAGTGGTTGAGAAGTGAAGGCTGAAAGCTTGATCTCCCATGGCTTGTAAGTGATGAAGGACTCAAGATCTGTTATGGGGACAAATACGGAGTAATGAAATGGTTAAGAAACGGATGTGATCTTTGATTGTAAGTAGCGAGAAAAGAGAACAGGTGGGCGGTGTGGGCTTGTCAGTGGTTCTAAAGGGCACTGTACCAGTGGGTACAACTTCCCTTCCTGATTGAATTGGGTAACATAAGTTTATGAATGCCATTTGGAGGATCAGGCCCAATATAAGATTGAGGAAAAGTCTCTATTTTGAAGTTGGCAAAACCTGTTGTTGTGCCATCATTTCTTTTGCATTACAAAGTTGTCTATTATATACCTGCCTCCTCCACCTTTTTTTTCCAGCCTATCGCAAGACAGTACATAAAATTATGAACCAATTGGGGACTTGCCTTCTAATATGTGCTGTCCAATCAGTACCTAGGGATTGTGAATGTCTAGAAGTTTCTCCCTCCATCCCTTTGTAACGAAAGTGTTCTGGGAACTCTGTGTCTACTCTGTTGATAGTGCGGGGCAGTGGGCATTGTTGAGGAGGATTAAGAGTGGCTCCTGTAGGAGCCCGAAAAGGAGGTGGGGTATCACGGCCTGAAAACTGTCCCAAAACATCAGGTATGATAGAATACCTTTAAATAAGTGATTGTTCAGTGTTGAAGTGCAGGGAAGACTTCAGCAACCTTCCTTTTAGAATGGAAAAGTTTGACTTTTCTTTTTTGTTCTGTCTTCGGACTTAACTTGTATTCCTCCTATGATGTAAGGGAGCATGAGTGATTACCCTCAGAACACTTCCCTTCTAATTGTATTTGGGTGACTAAATTTTCTTAATGTCTAAATCTTGGATCTCACTTTCGGCATTTAATATTGTAATGGTTATAGCGTCCGCCATGCCAACTGGCAGTGGGCCCGGCCCGGCACCGTATAGGTCCACCCCTTACGCTTCAACTGCACCAGTCACGAGCAGCACTTAAGTGCTAAGCCAGCCCCACTCGCTTCCGCCTG
This sequence comes from Anabrus simplex, assembly GCF_040414725.1. Taxonomy (NCBI): domain Eukaryota; kingdom Metazoa; phylum Arthropoda; class Insecta; order Orthoptera; family Tettigoniidae; genus Anabrus; species Anabrus simplex. Next base: position 235,216,353 of record NC_090270.1, read on the forward strand.
CGGTCCCGTAACAGAGGAGTATGGAAATGACTCCACGATTAATCTGAAGTGTTCCATCTCACGAGATTCCTGGATCCATCAAGCATCCGGACTATTCTCGAAGGGCCAGCGCAGATATATAAGAGAGGAACGACCTGCCTGGAGTTAGTGAGAGTTTTTTTTTTTTTTTTTTTTTTGCTAGGGGCTTTACGTCGCACCGACACAGATAGGTCTTATGGCGACGATGGGATAGGATAGGCCTAGGAGTTGGAAGGAAGCGGCCGTGGCCTTAATTAAGGTACAGCCCCAGCATTTGCCTGGTGTGAAAATGGGAAACCACGGAAAACCATTTTCAGGGCTGTCGATAGTGGGGTTCGAACCTACTATCTCCCGGATGCAAGCTCACAGCCGCGCGCCTCTATGCGCATGGCCAACTCGCCCGGTGTTAGTGAGAGTTAGACTGAGTTAAAAGTTGGTGTGGTTCAATCGTGAGCGACTGCCAGTGTAGTGAAGTATGTGAACTGCCGTGATTTTCGGACTAGTGTGCTACAGTGCAGACTGTCGGCGAAGGAGAGAACATGTAGCCGTGCGACGCGGGACCTTGTGTGTGAGTGTAAAACTGTGTAGTGTGAGAATAAGTGAGAAACGAAGGGAGAGAGAGTGTGCGAACTGCGTAAGTGTGTGTTATGAGCAAAAAATGTGTGTAGTCTTGTGTAATTTAGTGCCTAGCTAATAAATCTTAGTATTGAAGCTACCAGTCTAGTGTTAATTGATCCTACTACCCCGCCAACTCGTTACAATATTTTCTCTCTTTAGTCACCCCTGCATATTTTAGCCTTAAGCTCACTTAGATTTTATCTTTGAAATTTTCTGCCTCCATTCTTTCTCTTGTGTCCAGGCTTTAATTAATGTTCCATTTTTCCCTTTCTGTGGCCGAGTAGTACAGGCCACAGGCCTCTGTATAGGTTTGTTATTGAGGGTAACCTTTGAGTGTAGAAGCTGTTCTCTGCAAGCCTGCCTCAGGCTGTTATATTGCCCAAAAGGGGCATGCTTGAGTAATATGTGTCACCCACATGGTGATTGGTAATTTAGAAGCATATTGAGATAATTGTTCTTTTTTCCCTTTTTGATCAGTATCACCGTATGGGGCAAATAAATCTTTAAAATGAATTGTAACAGCTGGTTGGGAAGCTAGTGAACTACTGTACTTCACTTGTAGATTGGAGAAGATAGGGGATCCCTCCCATTATTACATGTAACTTCTCATAATTGTACCTGATTGAAGCAAAGTCACTTATTTCATACCTGTTCAGAGCTTTCAAGCTCCTTTGTAAAATTCCTGAGCTTCCAAGCTCCCTTGTAATTGTTAAGAGCTGATGAGCTCCAGTTGAATTACTTTGTTGATTGAAAAAAAATATAAGGAAAGAAATAAAATTTCTAAAATTTTGTTGGTTTAAATTATATTTTGATTTATTGCTTGTCTGCCCATTCAACTCAGGTGCTTCTTTTTCCTCTGTGAGCCACGGAAACATGATAACGGGTGCTATGACCTAAGGTTGGTTTGTGGGAGGTGCAGGGTGACATCGGCAGCGACACGAGGACACGAGTATACTGGGTGAGTACCCCCACAGTTGTGATACGGAATGGGGGGGAGTTGATGTGTGTTGCGACATTGGGGAGCAGAACGTTGTTGGCTGCAGTGGCCGCAGATGGGGATTTTAGCTGTGCAGTAAATGGTGAGGTGATTGTTATAGACGAGGCATCGCTCACACCGGATGGATTGTGGTGGAAGGGCTCGGTATGGTTCCACTTTGTGGTTATGTCAGGAGATGGAGACTTTGCTGGCCAATAAGTGGTTGAATTCTTCGGGTGATGGTAAAAGAATCTGCATCATGTAGGTGGGATCTGTTGTGTTCTTGATCTGGATCCTTCTTAGCAGGGATGCCTTCTGTGTTGAGCTCTGCAATGACAGTGTCTTTAGTAATGGAGGGTTCTAGACCTCATATAACACAGCTGAGAAGTCTATAGCATTGAAGAGGAGATGGAGTTTGGGGATGGAAGGGGGTGCTTGATCCTAGGAGGTGAAATCCTATTACAGTGGTGAGCAGATGGGCAGCAGCATATCCATTGACTTGGATGATGATTCCTGTAGCAGTTCTTTGTATATCTGCGATGTCCTCCAGGTGCATGATGAATCTGAGTAGAGTGGAAAATATGGCGTGGGGAGACTGGAAGTCGGAAGAGGGGTGGGAGAGTAAAAAAGAATGTCTGCATGATGGAGTAGATTAGAGGAAATAGAAGTGGTTTATAGAGCATCTAGTGCCAGATATAGCAGAAAATGAGAGCTGGGAAGGAGTGCTGGTGCTGGTGGTGGTAACAGTTGGAGGGTCATTCTGCATGGTGATATCCAAGGACAGTGGCGGGTGACTTATCAGGGCTGTTGGAAGTGCTGGTTCCGAGTGAGCTACCTGGCACTCGGAAGAAGATCATGGGGCCAGCCTTGTGAATTGAAACTTAAGTCTCGAGTTATCCCCTCGAGGAGCTGGTGTCGTTGGAAGGAATCTGGCTTGGTAATTAGGCGCCGCATAGCTGGACATCACAGCTGAGTGGCATGCAGCTGCGGCTGATTGGCGGAATTCGGTGTTGGTGGTGATAGTGGTGGTGCTAGTCGTGGCTGTTGCGATGGCCATACAATAAGGCGGATAAGGAATTATGGTGGCTATTTATGTCCCTGTAGAATGGATGGAGATCACAGCAGATTAATCCACCTTTGCTGGGGTAGTCATTGGCACGTCCTGAGGTCTCCCAAATTTTCTTTCATCTACCTGTGCAGATCACCTTTTCACTAGGGAATATCCTATGTGACCGACTTTTGGAGTTGAAAATCGTTGGACAGCAAAGGATGACCATGGAGCCATACATATCCCTACATCAAAAGTTTTCATTCCCCACCCTGATGTGAGATGTGTTGGAGAAGGGAGGTAGGTAAAAGGAAGTAACAAATGAAGGAGATGGAAGGGGGATTGTGCCTGTTGGTTGGAGGGTTTTTACAACATATTTTTGGTCTGCTTTGTTTTGAGAGTAAATGATGAATGCAAATATATACAATTAATGTTGTAGAAATGGCTGAGGAGGCTTTTAGCCTAGATCAGAAGAATGAATAGCTGTACTGCACTATTGGATGAATATTCAAGCCCAAGGGTGAAACCCCATGAAACCACTCAGTCTACCTGTCCTATATACCTCTTTAAGCGTCGATAAGACGTCATGCTGGACTGCGGTATGTGGGGACTAGATATGTACTACTTGCTTTGAGAATATGCCACTAGAAGTGCAGTGTCGACGAAGGATATGATGACCCCATGGAGGGTTTTTTTTATCAGGGGGGCGCCCGAAGCCCGCTCCACCTACGTGGCAATCATCACTATTCTACATTACCTCTGACATGCTATTAGTTCTAAGAAGAAAAAGATAGCAAGGAGGAGTGGGAGTGCGATACTGCAGGAGTATCTGCCTGTCCCCATGCTCAGCATGTTACCAGGCCAGATATGGTGATGGGTATCAGTAGCGGTGTAATCGGGTAATAAGGGTCAGGACAAAACCACATAAGGCAAAATAGAAAGATGCCTACATGTAACCTGACATTTTGTAAATAGCACATGCAAGGATGTGGTTCTTGATAGGTCCAGATAATTGCGTTAGTTGGGAATAGGTATCATGCACAAGTCATAAGCCTATTCCTCACCAGTCCAGTTATTCAGGAGATCAGTCCTTCTGGGCACTGCTGTGGCTAGCACAGGCCTTGCTGGTTGCCAAGCCATGCGGCAATAGCCACTAGGGCCTGTCACATCGCCCAACTCCCTTGGGGTCCTGTATAGTTATGAATTTCATTGTGTTCCATATTGAAGTGGGATTACAGTAAATTAAAATTCTTTCAAGGTCCACCTATTCAACACAATAACATTTTATTGTGATTCAATCACATGTCAAATGGTACTAGTTTTGGCCTTAAGTGCAAATTAAACAATTATATACATATGCCTAATACATCTCAAACACATTTTTAATGATACATGAAATAAGTTAAAATTATGTTACAATTGAATGCTGTGTTATAAAATTCTTAAAATCCCGGCAATTCGTTTTTGGATATATAGTCCAACCTGTGTACATCCGGGTTAAGTGAATTTGTGCTGTTTTATGCTATCTATATGGGTGACACTTACATTCACCACAGACAGATACAGATCATAAATATTGGTCAATGGTGTAACATGTTTTTATCAATATCGGTAACCAAATATAAACCTTCAATGTTCAAATTACGTTCAGTGTTTTAGATTTACCAGCAATTTTAACTGGGGCTAATAGCTTAACACTCGTATATGATATGGATTGCCATAACGGGGTATGTATTCGATTTTTCACGATTTTACGCTAAACTTTTAACTTCAAAGACTGAACCTTATTGCCTACAGGTCATGGGTACGTATTGCAGGGCACAAGTATACTTGCATGACCGTAGGTCGGTAATGTCTTTGAGGTTGAGCCAGAGGTACTCCTGAAGCCTGTGGTAATGTGATGGGGAGAGCCCACGTAAAATAAACGGTGGTTGATACTTGTGAATGTTGACAGGGTGGAAGGAGTACCTTCGGTTGCAGGGCTGTTTTGTCATGTGTTATGTAAAAAACAAGGCATCACTGGTATATGTGTTTAATTGACTGTACAGTTGAAGGTGTGCCGTAAAACTACCTCTGTCCACAATCTGTATCCATTTATACAGGTGAAAAGTTATATGTTGCCTGAGGGCAACAGTATGCAGTAAAAGTTTAAAAGAGGCAAAGAACGTGATGTTAAATCTGCCCAGCATCCTAAATTGGTAACTCTGCTCCTTAACTACACAAAATATACTCTCAAGGTAAACAAAATGAACTTCTCATATTTAACCACACGTTAGACAATGTCAAGTAATTTAAGAAGATTCCAGTTATTGTACCATGAAATATTTTGCTGTAATTACATTCACCACAGACAGATACAGATCATAAATATTGGTCAAAGGTGTAACATGTTTTTATCAATATCGGTAACCAAATGAAAATCGATGTAAAGCGATCTTGTCAATTTAATCAAATACAGTAGAGACAATATGCGACACTCAGTGAGATATCGAGGGACAGCTATTACAGCTCTCTCTAGTGGATTGACCTGAGAACTACTGATTCTGTCATAAGACCCCGTGTATTTGTGTGTGAAGGTTTTGGTGTTATTTATGTGTTATCAGTGAGTTGACATAATTAAATAGTAGCGTGTGTCATTCCTTGATATCCCCTCTCAACATGGGGGAAAGGTATGTGCTGTGTTTGGCTGCAGTAACTATGAAGTAGAGAAGAATGCGCGGTCTTCCTTCTGTATCCGTTGTGACAAGAAAATGTAGGTAAGTAATATTGTGTTTGCATATATATTTTTCTGGTGACAGAGATTTTTATAGTACTTTATAATCTTCTGACCTGCTTGACCCATATTTTAACTGGCTTAAAATATAATACGCATAATTATTTTATTGTATAGTGCAGCAATTAACCTTCAATACCGATGTGTTGTTGTACGAGTGATCTGTGGGTTTGTTTTAATTCAGGAAAATACATATGCATATGAGTGTGGCTGGTTGTATTCCAAGTTAACCCATTTGGAATGCTGTAATACGTTGTCAAGCAATGAAGAAAATATGGGTGATTTAAGAAATGTAATAACGATATCTTGTTGAAACAATATGATGATGCAAATTTGCTTTACCCGAATGGCATTATGGCAAGTATTGCTTATAGGGAAAGTTTGAAAGTTTTTGAGGCTAAATTTATAGATTTTCATTCTGTTAATAGGCTTCAAGTTAAAAGGAAAATTGTCCAGCTTTTAAATGTAAATTCATTGAATCATGTGTTATAAGGAATGTGGTGATATTTTTGTTGACAAGTGTTTTAATATGATGATGCAATGCTTTTAAATGAGAAAAAATAAAAATCTAGCCGTGAACGTTCAGGCAGGAATTCTAAAGCTAAAAATGTAATGTATAAATGAAAGATCAAGCCCTTTCACAGCAGTCCATTTCACATGTTGATTATATGTCTAATTTCAGTCTTTAAATAATAACCTGTTAAATAATTCTTCATTCATTTATCCAGAATTGCTGCAGCAATTTTGAAGTTAATATCTTAGTAACACTTTCTTTCTAGACGTAATTTATTTATCCATTTCCGTATATACATTTCCATTGATATTTGAATTTAGTGCAAAATTTCAGGTCAAGCCACTAGGAGCGCCACTTGTGACTTGTCTCCCATTTTAACAAGGCAAAATCCGGAAGTGTCGCGTACCGGTATTGTCTCTACTGTATTTTCTGTAAAGTAGCGAGAAAATTCCAATTTTCTTGGTATAACGTACACGATATTCGTGGTTAACAGTCTGTTCCGAAGGCAAGAAGAATTTTTGTCATACATGTGTTTTGTTTGGTGGTGAAAAGGAATGGAATTTAAATGGGATAATTGCTACAAAAAATTTTCTTAGAAAAGCAGAGAAGCATCAAAATTCAAATGAAGATATTCAGAATAAGGAGAGATTCCGTTTACTGCAGCAAGGGAGGATAGAACATTCTTTATCTGAAGGTGCAAGATTTCAAGCCGTTAAACATAACGAAGCCATGAAACAAAATAGGATTGTTTTTAAGAGACTTGTTGACATTGTATGTTTTCTTGGGAAACAGGAGCTTGGATTTCGAGGTCATTTTGAAGGGGAAGACTCGATCAACATGGGCAAGGGCAATTACCACACAGTTGCTAGATCTTCTTTCAAAATAGGAACAGTACATTCGAGATCATCTCCAGTCAACATCGGGATTTAAAGGCACATGAAGCGAAATGCAGAACGAATTGATTGAGTCTGTAACTACCATAATTCAAGAGACAATCGAAGCAGAGTTAGATTCTCGTGATTTCATTTGTATTCAGGCAGATCTCAAGTTAGTTAAATATTCCGGTTCTGCTCAAAACAGTGACCCACAGAAAGATCATAGGCTTTTACGATGTTTCGATTGATAAGACAGCATCAGGCTTATCAGAATTAACTGTCGATATTCTGCGAAAGCGGGGAGTGATTGATAAAGTCGTATGTCAGACATATGACTGGTACTCCACGATGGTAGAAAGGCATGGGGGTGTTCAGCATTACGTTAAACAAGTTTGCCCAAGGGCAATGTTTCTACACTGTTATGCCCACAAGTTAAACCTCGTTCTCCTCCATTGCTCCAAAACAATAAAATCAGTCAGGCTCTTCATTCTCAATCTGACTGCGTTTCATTCACTTTAGTAGATCCTAAAAAAGAGCTCATCTTCTGGAATCCAAAGGATTCAGACTTCCACGAGCATGCGCTACCCGTTGGAGCTTTCATTCCAGAGCAATCCACACAATATTTTCACACTGATGATCTAGGACAGGTTTTTGAAGACACTGCAGAGAATGATGAGGGTTGGGACGGTGAATCATACAATTCAGCTCTTGGGTTGGTTGCCATACTCAAGAAGGCCCAATTCATTTATTTGCTCTGTCTCTATAAAGAAATGTTTTACTTATGCAGACCATCTGTTTGCTCTACTGCAACATAAAAGCACATCTGATGTAATTCTGTGCAATACTGAAATGAGAAAAACCACAGGTATCCTCGAGGACATGCAATCAGAAAATAGGCCTACAGTATCCTCTTGCGTTGTAAAATGTCGCAAAACAAATAACGAGATAATTGTAGATGACAGGACATTCCAAATGCTCAAAATGTTAATATATGAAGTTCTGGCACCTTTATTATGCAAATGGAAGTACGGTTTGGCGATTTTGAATGCATCCAGATTGTTGAGTTGTTGGATCCAACTTAGTTCATAGTTTACAAAGAGCTTCCCTGCTATTAAACCGAATAGTCATATGAACATTTACCCCTTTTTAATATGGAAAGATTGGAAAATGAATTGATTAACATTTATTCCGATATAGAAAAAAATTTGTCCCCTCGAAAACTTTGACATTATATTGTCCTCAACGACCTCGAACCAGTGTATGTGGAAGTGTCAAAATTCATTCGTTTAATATCAACATCTCCTGTGACCTTGCCTTCCTCTGAAAGGAGTATGAGCACTCTGAAGATGATAAAAACATACTTGCATATTTCGATGAACAATGAAAGACTCAGCAGTCTTAGTACCATTTCTAACGAGAAAGTGCTTGTGAAGGAATTGATGAGTGATCAAGTATTGAAGGACCGTGCGAGTGACCATATAGAACCAAGAAAACTCGACGTTTGGAGCTATTCTACAAGAAACTTTTAAGGTAAGATTTCCTGCCTACCCATTATTTAACTAATAGCTTCGCCACTGGTGGTTGGTCGGCATTATCAAGGGCTAACTCATCAAGGGGAGTGAAACCATCCCTTGTTGCATACAACATCTCCAAAATTTTCTGAGCAATGAGATTGTGCCCATTGTTACTTTCCTGGCACATCCTTTCTATGTCAAGAAGCTTTCCAAAATAAAAATTATTTTTTCAATCAATCAATGGTACTTACTAAATCCATAACCTGCGCACTTAAAACATATGATTCATTTTGGTTGATGGGAGAGCTTGTAGCAATTCTGCCGCCAGTTGGAGGGGCAGCATTTTTCGGAAAACCAGCTTCCGCGGCTGACGCACCTAAAATTCTTGGAACTGGTTGCGATCTGGAAACCGATTTTGTTGGTGGTCGTTGTGCAGAAATTGAGACAGCTGTTTGAGTGAGTATTGCGCGTTTGGCTACCCCTGACATATAGGGGTGTAAATTACATCCAGTTAGTGATGGGCAACGCTTTCACTCGAGACTCTTGAGACCGATTCTCCTGTAGTACAAGCTGTGCGACGTACCATAACGACGACTGTAAACTTGATAGTATATCATTGGCAGTTATTGCGTGAAATAACGTTCTCATATGAAAACGTGTGAGCCAATACATTTTGTCAAAAGTCTGGTAAAATACTGCATGTTCAACTGTGAACCCGCTAATACCATTTACAAAAGTGAAAACACAATGTCACTAACTTAAACTGTTCACGACTTATTTGGGGTGGACATCTTAGCTGAATAACCATGCATAATTTGTGAATAACTGTAGATAGGATGTACATCTACTTCGATACTAGAGGCGTGCATTATTCGAACCTGAGACGGGGAAGATGAGCTTTGCTACATACGCAACCCCCATTACACATGAGTGGAACGTGTAATCTAAAATGCCCTACTTTGCTCCATTTCTTTCAGCAGGCGGTGATGGGCAACGCTCTCGAGATAGATTGTCGTGTGCTGCGAGCTGTGCGACGTCCCAGTAACTACGAGTGTAAGCTTGATAGTTACCATCAGCAGTTCTCATATGGAAACGCGTGGGACTATAAATTTTGCCAAAATCCTAGGAAGACACTGCATGTTGAACTATGAGCTCCTTAACCCTCTACTGCATGAATTATTTTTCGCTTTCGTTTGGTGAAGAAAATTTCAGGCTTTAATGTTCAACATACGTTCAGTGTTTTAGTTGTACCAGCAATTATTAACTGGGGCTAATAGCTTAACACTCGTATGTAATGTGGATTGCAATAGTGGAATATACACTGACTGACAGAGCAAATGCAACACCAAGAAGGAGTGGTCAGAACTTTATGCCAATCGCAGGGTAGACTGACGTCACTGAGGTATGATCATGATTTGAAATGCGCCGCTGTGCTGCGCACGTAGCGAACGATAAATGGGACACGGCGTTGGCGAATGACCCACTTCGTACCGTGATTTCTCAGCCGACAGTCATTGTACAACGTGTTGTGTGCCACAGGACACGTGTATAGCTAAGAATGCCAGGCCGCCGTCAACGGAGGCATTTCCAGCAGACAGACGACTTTACGAGGGGTATGGTGATCGGGCTGAGAAGGGCAGGTTGGTCGCTTCGTCAAATCGCAGCCGATACCCATAGGGATGTGTCCACGGTGCAGCGCCTGTGGCGAAGATGATTGGCGCAGGGACATGTGGCACGTGCGAGGGGTCCAGGCGCAGCCCGAGTGACGTCAGCACGCGAGGATCGGCGCATCCGCCGCCAAGCGGTGGCAGCCCCGCACGCCACGTCAACCGTCATTCTTCAGCATGTGCAAGACACCCTGGCTGTTCCAATATCGACCAGAACGATTGCCCGTCGATTGGTTGAAGGAGGCCTGCACTTCCGGCGTCCGCTCAGAAGACTACCATTGACTCCACAGCATAGACGTGCACGCCTGGCATGGTGCCGGGCTAGAGCGACTTGGATGAGGGAATGGCGGAACGTCGTGTTCTCCGATGAGTCACGCTTCTGTTCTGTCAGTGATATTCACCGCAGACGCGTGTGGCGTCGGCGTGGAGAAATGTCAAATCCGGCAGTAACTGTGGAGCGCCCTACCGCTAGACAACGCGGCATCATGGTTTGGGGCGCTATTGCGTATGATTCCACGTCACCTCTAGTGCGTATTCAAGGCACGTTAAATGCCCACCGCTACATGTAGCATGTGCTGCGGCCGGTGGCACTCCCGTACCTTCAGGGGCTGCCCAGTGCTCTGTTTCAGCAGGATAATGCCCGCCCACACACTGCTCGCATCTCCCAACAGGCTCTACGAGGCGTACAGATGCTTCCGTGGCCAGCGTACTCTCCGGATCTCTCACCAATCGAACACGTGTGGGATCTCATTGGACGCCGTTTGCAAACTCTGCCCCAGCCTCGTACGGACGACCAACTGTGGCAAATGGTTGACAGAGAATGGAGAACCATCCCTCAGGACACCATCCGCACTCTTATTGACTCTGTACCTCGACGTATTTCTGCGTGCATCGCCGCTCGCGGTGGTCCTACATCCTACTGAGTCGATGCCGTGCGCATTGTGTAACCTGCATATCGGTTTGAAATAAACATCAATTATTCGTCCGTGCCGTCTCTGTTTTTTCCCCAACTTTCATCCCTTTCGAACCACTCCTTCTTGGTGTTGCATTTGCTCTGTCAGTCAGTGTATATACGATTTTTCACTATTTTATGCTAAGCTTTTAACATTCAAAGACCGAACATTACTACCTACTGACCATGGATACGAACTGCAAGGCGCAAGTACAGCTTGCACGACCGTATGTCGGTAATGTCTTTGAGGTTGAGCCAGTGCTGAAGCCTGTGGTAATGTGATGGGGTGGGTCCACGTAATAAACGGTGGATGGTACACGTGGATGTTGAATGGGTGGAAGGAGTACCTTTGGTTGTAGGGCTGTTTTGTCTTATGTTGTGTAAAATACCAATTAATTGACTGTACAGTTGAAGGTGTGCCGTAAAACTACCTCTGTCTACAATATTTATCACCAGCAGTTCTCATATGGATACGTGTGTGACGATAAATTTTGTCAAACGCATAGGAAATTACTGCATGTTGAACTATGGGCTCCTTAATACATTAACGAAATTGAAGACAGAATGCCAGTATCTTAAATTGTTCACGAGTTATTTCAGGTGGACTTCTTAGCTGAATAACCAGTCTAATTTGTTAATAAGTGTTATTAGGATATAAACCTACCTGATTGCCTCACAATTATTGTCGGCGGGATAGCTTCTTGTGATTCAGACCGGGCCGGAGGTGTTCTGTGACTATTCCTCTTCATTTATATTATGCGTTTTTAAGTGTCGGATCATCCTAGAAGTATTTCTTCCGACGTATTTTACTTCTTTTGAATAAACAACACAGCGGGCTGTGCTATGTGGCATCTCCTCAAAATAACCGACATCCACGACTTAAGTTGCATTTCGGACATCGTCTTCAAGTTTTTGCGTACAACTAGTCACAATTACACATTGCACTGTCATATACCGAAGTAGGTAATTATTATTATTATTATTATTATTAACAAATACATCGCAAATGGGAAATATCCCGGTGACAATGCTCACTGACCGTAGTGTAATAATAACCAGCATACTGATGTGGGCAAGTTTTCCTTCATAAACAGGACCATAAGGAATTGGAATAAAGTACCTGCAGCAATCTTTGATAGATCCTCTTCCGGTATCAAATTGTTTAAGATGATGATTAGTGCTAGTGTAAAGTGAAAAGTAAAAGCTGTAAACAGCGGACACTGAATTTGTGATTTTCTTCTGTATTTAGAATGTTAAACTAGTAGTATTATTTCTAATATTTTCTCTCCATGGAATTGCTTGTTGTAGTAGTTGTTGGGTAGTTATATTTTAACTTTAGTATCACTTGTAGTGTTAAGCTAGTAGCAAGCTCACCCTATAGTATTGTAAGCCATAGTGTTAAGTAATGAAAATACTTAAGCTGTGTGTGAATTTGTGTATAATGATGCTGGATTTAGAAAGTTAAACTAGAAGTATTTCTTGTCATTTTTTTCTTTTGTTGTTGTTGTTGTCGTTGGTTTAACTTCACTTTTTTATCACTTGTAATGTTAAGCTTTTTTTTGCTAGGGGCTTTACGTCGCACCGACACAGATAGGTCTTACGGCGACGATGGGATAGGAATGGCCTAGGAGTTGGAAGGAAGCGGCCGTGGCCTTAACTAAGGTACAGCCCCAGCATTTGCCTGGTGTGAAAATGGGAACCCACGGAAAACCATCTTCAGGGCTGCCGACAGTGGGATTCGAACCCCCTATCTCCCGGATGCAAGCTCACAGCCGCGCACCTCTACGCGTACGGCCAACTCGCCCGGTAATGTTAAGCTAGTAGAAAGCTCAACCTATAGTTTTGTAAGCGGCAGTATTAAGCACTGGAAATACTGAATTTCTTTATGATGATGCCGGATTTAGAATGTTAAATTAGTAGTACTTGTAATATTTCCTTTCCATGGAATTGCTTGTTGTACTCTTCTTGTTGTTGTTGTGTAATTATGCTAACTTTACATATGATGCGAATGCTCTATAACATTGTAAGAAATTATTTCCTTCATCACCAAAATATCGGTAAACACAAGCAGTGGTCATAATGTGATATTGAATGTGGGGTCTGATAACGATATACACCTATCTGTCGAAAGAATTGGAGCAAACTGAAGCATTTTAGATTACACATTCCACTCATGCGTAATGGTGGTTGCATATGCGGCAAGGCGCACGTTGCCTCGTCTCAAGTTTGAATAATGCACACCTCTAGTATCCACGTACGTGTACCTACATAAGCCGTCAGGTTCTGTACTTAAACCACTCTTTCGTGTACCTACCAGTACACACAATACCAAAATGCGTATCCTTTACAATTATGATATACTGCGTAAAAATAGACTTCTGTAGAAATGAACGCCCTAGTCGCTTGTTGACGCGTATTTACGAAATGGAGAAGGCCCGTGGTTGGCTATTAGCATAGTCGGCACAGACAACATTCAGCTCTGACTACCTGTAGGCCTACGACACGCTGCTCGCCGCACAATGCGGGGACAACGCTCTCGAAATTTCTCACGAGAAATAGTGCCTGCGCTAGTCTCGAGACATAGTCTCAGACTGCCCATCACTACATCCAGTTCCTACCTGCTCCAGTCCACGCATGGTTAATGCATCATAATCTTAGCCATTATGGTTGGCGTCGAAAACCCTTTTGAACCACTGTAGGAATTCAAAATTTTCTTGGAATCTCCCTTTAGTTAACATCTGTGGGGACTATTTTTCAAACGCCAGTCTGTTTGAATGCATGTTGCAAGTGCTTGAAATTATGGATGTATTCATGTTCCAGGTTGGTTTTGAACTTCACCCTTTTAATGGCAATGCTCCAAGAGGAAAGAATTTCCATAAACCGGCAATATGCAATGCCAGTGCATAGTTCCTCAATTTTGGTGAAACTTGAACTCAAACAATCATTTACCCAATCCAGCATATAATGTCAGCTTAGATTTTCTGTTGTCGCGTTTGTTGAATACATTTACAGCCATAATAAAGCTACGGTTCCAGTTAAGAAGGAAGTACGCTGAGAATATTGTGCCCTAATACAGGCCGGACCTGTTCCAAAAACGATCAAGGAATAAATAGTTTAGATGACGTAGTTTCAAGTAACACGTTCAACGTCACTGGCCATAATATCTTTGTTTATATACACCCTTTTCATTCAGAAAGAGTAACTAAAGACTTTCTTCATTAAATGCCCAGATCTTATGCACGATATAACAATCGGCTAGTAATAACAGAAAAAAGAGCGAAGTGTGTAATTCTGCCTCTATCCTCTAGGAAAACAACAGATTGGGAATCTGCCACCTGGGCGACTGCCCTAAATGCAGATCAGTAGTGATTGATCCAAATGCTTTCACAATTCTGTGCAGATGTGCTTCATCGTGTATAGGATATTACCTTTTCTTTCCTAATTATCAGTTTTGTACGAGTTTTCATATGGAAAGGTTCCTAGATATATACAAGAAGGCCGCATTAGAAAAGACGCATATTACGTCATGTACTGTCTGTCGTATGTAATAATTCAAGTGGTGTCATCCTCTGGGGGTGGGGGCGGTAGAATAACACCCACTTTATCCTCTTCCTGTCATAAATGCTTGACAACAATGTATTTTAGTGTACCATTTGTCACCGAGGTAGACACCTCATTTGCAAATAAAGAGATTTTGATTTGAACTAGAAGGGGCCCCGTGGGCTCTGAACTTTGAAGCGAGGGTTGACGGCCACGGGGCCCTTAGCTGAGTCCCAGCCCTGTTTTCACTTACTTGTGCCAGGCTGCTCATTTTCATCTATTCTATCCGACCTCCCTTGGTCAACTTCTCCAACTCCGACGGTACTAGAGCACTCCAGGTCTCTGGATGCTTTTATTTTCAAGCCCTTCGTGGCCCTTGTCTTCCTTTGGCCTATATGTTCATTTTTCGAATTGTCCGATCCCTTCCATTTTCTCTCTGATTAGTGTTATACAGATGATGATTCCCTACCTGTACTTCCTCTTAAAACAATAACAAATCCACCACCACTTCAAAAGGTGTCAAAACTCGTTTACAAGCACAACATCCTAATTTGGTAACTCTGCTCCTTAATTACACAAAATATTGCCTCAAGGACTTGTCGCATTTAACCATACGTTAGACAATGTCAAGTAATTTTACAAGATTAACATTATTATAGCATGAAAATTAATGTTTTGCTGTAATTACATTCACCAAGGACAGATACTGATCATAAATATTGGTCAATTGTATCCCCTTACAATTGCTACTTTTTAAAATATAACGGAGAGCTATGGTCACCTGGTATGTCTACGACTACACGATGGTAAAAATCACATATTCATTGGGGAAACATACATTAAAATAAAAATTGAAGACGGTGCTCAAATATCTAGTCGAATATCTCGCAGATGAACAACGAAAAAGAGAAATAAATCCTTAAAATTCCTTATCAATAAGCAAATAGCAAAAGGATATCGATACGGAAATAACTATGTGCATGCATCCTTGCGTGTATTTATTATTTCATTTTCTAATGAGCACATTTCATTCAATAACTTTTTATAGCAAATTTGGAAGGAAACCTGCATCACTAGTAAAGTGTGTTCCAACTTGAAATTAACAAGAGCAGTCTATAAGAATAGTGTCTTGGACACTACGGAACAGAAAGGATTTGATAAGGTTCAACATAGAAGAGGCAGTAGTACCTATGTCCTCCATCAACCTGTGGCAGATAAACGAACAGGAAATGTACATTTATGGCTTTTCTACAAACACACGAGATTAATATACACATTATTAGAGCATTTTAACACACTCAAATTAGGATGAGACATTCGAAGGTTAATTCTACAGAGAAGATAACGAAAATTTCACACAGACGACCCTAATTGGTATTATTTCCTCATACAGATCTACTGCTATGTCAAGTAGCTAACTGTCATCTCTTCATATCCTCACATACGTTCTCGGTTTTCCTGATAAGGCATGGTACAAAGGAAAATCTCTTTTCCAAAGTTGTTAACAGAAAGTTTATGAAAATTTGTTTGAACGACTCGCTTTATATTTGTGTATATAGTATTGCACCTCTCTATTAGCCATAATGTTAACCACAATCCCTCTAAAAATGACTGCAGTTATATTTACTGCCCCTGAAGTTTAACTACCTTATCCAATAAAAGTTATTACCGTACTTATACATGGCGGTTAAAAGATGTACTACAGAAGTACATGAGAAATGTTCACTGTAATTGATAATACCGTCATGAAATGACTCAACCCCTATTAATTTAGGAGCACACAAAAATTCCCAACTATTATGGCATGATTGTTGAAGGTAGTCAATTTTAGATGGATTGTATTTGACATTAAGGTATCAAATAGTGAAACGGTTAACATTTGTTACAATAAATATATGTGCTATTGTGTTCACTGAAGAAATGACATTTTCTAGCATTCAGCGCCCAGGTAATTGGTACCTAACCTCAAACGTCGGAACAAATGCCTCTCTTTCTCTCATTTTTCTTTAAGTGTTCGCTTCCACCACAGATTTTAACAAATGTTAATCTTCGATCTTTTCAATTTAATGTTCTTCTTCACGTGGAGGTGGCTGTTCGGCTTTGTCAACGACCAATTCATCAGGAAGAGTGAAACCATCCTCTGTTGAATACAATAACTTCAAAATTTTCTGAGCAGTGAGGTTCTGCCCATTGTTACCTTCCTGGCACATCATTTCTATATCATGAAGCTTTCCACAATAAAAGTTTCGTTCTTTCTCCAAGCCATCAATAGTACGTTTCAAATCCATAACCTGCGCACTTAAAACGTCTGATTTATCTTGGTTGATGGGAATGCTTGTAGCAATTCTACTGCCAATTGGAGGGGCAGCTTTTGTCGAAGCACCAGTCCCCACGACTGACGCATCTGTAGTCTTTAGAACCTGTTTCGATCTGGAAACCGATCTTGCAGGTGGTCGTTGTGCAGCAATTAAGCCATCTGTTCGAGTGAGTATTGCGCGTTTGACTACCCCACAGGAATGTAAATTACCACCAGATCCTAGCTGCTCCTGTCCGCGCATGGTTAATGCATCATAATATTGGCCATTATAGTTGGCGTCGAAAAACTTTTTGAACCACTGTAAGAATTCAAAATTATCTTGGAATCTCCCTTTAGTTAGCTTATCTATGGGGACAATCTTATCAACGCCAATCTTCTTGAATGAATCCTGTAATAGCTTAAAATTATGGATGTATTCATGTTCCAGGTTGGTTTTGAACTTCACCCTTTTAACGGTAATGCTTCCAGGGAAGAGCATGTCCATGAACTGGCAATATGCAGCGCCAGTACATAGTTCCTCAATTTTTGTAAAACTTGAACTCAAACAATCATTTACCCAAGTCAGCATATCATGCCGGCTTAGGTTTTCTGTTGTCACGTTTGTTGAATATACATTTACAGCCATAATTAAGGTACGGTACCTATTAAGAAGGAAATACACTGAGAATATCGTGCCCTAATACAGGACGGACACGTTCCAAAAACGATCAAGGAATAAATAGTGTAGCGTAGATTCAAGTAACACGTTCAAAGTCTCTGGTCAAGGCATCTTTGCTTTATATACACTCTCTTCATTCAGAAAGAGTAATGGTAGCCGAGTAATTAAGCACTTCTAATTAACTGTCTAGATCTTATGTACGATATAACATACAATCAGCGAGAAATAACAAAAAAGAGCACCAAGTGTGTAATTCTGTCCAAATGCGTTCACAATTCTGTGGGGATGTGCTTCATCGTGTATAGGACATTACCTCTTCTTTCCTAAGTAACAGTTTTGTACGTCTTTACACATGAAGAGGTTGTTGAATGTCTATAAGACAGGTCGCATTTAAAAAAAAATAGAGACAAATGACGCGATGTAGTATCTGACGTATGTAATAATTCTAGAGGTGTCAAAACTGGTTTCCAAGCACAACATCCTAATTTGGTAACTCTCCTCCTTAACTACACACAATATTGTCTCAAGTTAAACAAAATGGTCACATTTAACCACACGTTAGGCAATATCTAGTAATTTAACAAGATTAACATTAGATATTCAATAATGAATTCCAACTAGCCAATGGCTCATACAGAGGAATTGTACAATGAATAATATATTCAATGGCGGATCTACAAACTCTGATACTTACAATGATATAATCAGGTGGCAAACAGTAAAAGTAGAAACATCAATGCAGAAAGTGTTAAAATAACATTGTATAGTTCCCTTCATTATACTAAGATACTTAAACTATTTAGTACTAAAAGTGAGTAACAATACAACAGGATGATTGACAAAGCAGGGTGGGTGGTTGTTTTAATATTACCTATTTATATACGTTGATCTATGATGTAACTATTCCATATACAGTACGCGAACTTTTTCTTGAGCCCTAGTTCCCATTCAGCACTATGGAGCTCGGGGCTCAAGAAAAGGTTCGCGTACTATATATTCCTTAGCCTTTCGTTGGAAAATTATTAAAATAGGGGCAATTTTTCGTCAGCGGGAAATTTGTTGTATGCTTGAATTGCTGAGAATTTACAACTATTCTTCTCATATTTTGACGAATGGATGTGATACAAGCCCAAATCATCTGCATGTCTAGTTTGATACCTGTGGTTTTTGAATTGGTTATTGAAGAAGTGTTGTGAAAACTATGTTTCTTTTTATTTTATAATAATAATAATAATAATAATAATAATAATAATAATAATAATAATAATAATAATAATAATAATAATAATAATTGTTCCGTAAATATTCTTCCAATAGCAGCGTTATAAGAAGCGGTAGGCCTAGGGGCTGGATATTAAGGAGCCATGAATAAAATTTGCTCAAATTTTTATTTTGCAAATAAATTAATTGACTTCCTCCGTTTTCACAGAATTGACGTTATTTAACATCATTAAACCACTCACATTTAAGTAATGCTATAACACGATAATACATAATAACCACCTTAAAACCACGAGGGAACCAGCCCTCATGAACAGGTATCAATAAACGAGGGAAAGGTTTCTTTCTGTGAACAATTAGGGCATACTCTGGCTATCTGACCACATTACAACAGAACTTACAAGGCGCTCCAAACTAAGCGGAGAACACTAAACAAATTGCATACCAAAGTGGAACCAGGGTTTCCACTGAACTAGTTAATAGCCTCCGTTTTTTGACCTTCAATTATCCAAGGCATAAGTTTACAGTAAATAACATTCTACACTAAAAGGGACGTTCAAAGTTACACGACCTAGCAGAGGGTTACTCCTCTACATACGGAGGTTATAGATTGCCCATAGCGCAGACACTTCCCTGAAGGGGAAAACCTTAAAAATACCAGTTGTTTCTAAACACCAATGAGTTTATCCCCTTAGAGCACTGAAAGAATAGCTAAAAACGTTACCAGTTTACAATAGATACACGTTAATAAAAGGCGTTTTCTAATACCTCAGGTCTATCCAATACGTAAACATTACCAGGAAGGAAACGAAGTCCCAGAGAAAAGAGCCCGTCAAGGGAGCTCACAGCTCAAGTGCCAGCAAGCAATTGCACGAGGCAGAGGCTACACCACAAGTCGCCGCCAAGGTCAAGTCTGACGCCACTCCTCATGGGGCGAGGAGAGAAGGGAAGAGCCGTAAGGCACAGAGAGGGGGACCTCGATCCAAGGGCGGCGCTTCAGAGCGAGAACTTTCTCGATTACTCTGAAGCCATGCGGGGGGGGGGGGGGAGGGAGGACAAAATGTATTATTTCAAAGGTAACCCCATAGCTGAATAACAAATACATTTAAAATACATACAACAAGTACACAATACACAAGGCAGCTTGCAAGCATTATAAGGCACATAGAACAACCAAACGATGGGAGGGGAGAGTAAAAGTTTGTCATGGCATCATAATAATAATATTAATAATCGTATGGCCTCAGCTACCGTGTGCAGACATTTCAATTTGACGCCATCTGGCTGTCTGCTCGCCAATTTCGACATTCCATTTTACTCTAGGACCACTAGATGGCAGGCCGATTAAACCGAAGCTCTCTTGGGCGTCTATGGTGGAGATTTAATGAATGTTGTCGGGTAAACACCAAATGGGTCATCAGAGATCTTTCACATGCCGAAATTGTACGACATGGAGTGTCGAATGGACCTTTTTTCCGCCCTTCAAAAATTCGACTACCTCTGTCGTGTTTGAACCCGCTAAGTATGACAGAATTAAGCTCTGTAATTATGCTGAGAGGCAGAATTTTGGTCTGAATGTACAGTTCTTTTACTGGGGTGTATAATGGTAAGTTTAATATGTTCCTTATTGCCCTGTTTCGTATCACCATTAGTTCATTCAAGGAAGGCTTTTGTACCACGTGACCTTATTACACATAAGTACTGCAGGTGGCTATGTACTAATGAATATTAAATTTGTAGGAAGAGGTGTGTAGGGATTAAATATTTAAGTATTTTTCGTAACCCAGCAACTGGCGCGATTTTCCTATTTATGTATTCAACCTGATCATTCCAGGGCAGGTTCTGATCAATAATTAATCAAAGATATTTCACCTTATTTACTTTGTCTATTTCCCTATCGTTTATGAGTAATTTGTCACTATTTGTGTGAAGTATTTTCTGTTTTAAAATAATTATGTATTTAGTTTTCTGCAGATTCATTGTCAATTTGTTACACTGGTACTAGTGTAAGAGAGTGAGTTCGTTCTGCTGCAGGTTTTCTAAAACTGTGTCCTTACTTTTTCCCGTATAGAAGATATTGGTGTGGGACATCATTGGTTACATAATTGGCAGAGCTCGAGTAATTATTCACGGTAACAAGTTGCTTTCGTCCTGTTTCAGGGCAGGCAATCAATCAATCAATCAATCAATCAATCAATCAATCAATCAATCAATCAATCAATCAATCAATCAATCAATCAATCAATCAATCAATACTGATCTGCATTTAGGGCAGTCGGCCAGGTGGCAGATTCCCTATCTGTTGCTTTCCTAGCCTTTTTCTAAATGATTTCAAAGAAATTGGAAATTTATTGAACATCTCCCTTGGTAAATTATTCCAATCACTAACTCCCCTTCCTATAAATGAATATTTGCCCCAGTTTGTCCTCTTGAATTACAACTTTATCTTCATATTGTGATCCTTCCTACTTTTATAAACGCCATTCAAACTTATTCGTCTACTAATGTCATTCCACGCCATTTCTCCGCTGACAGCTCGGAAAATACCACTTAGTCGAGCAGCTCTTCTTCTTTCTCTCAATTCTTCCCAACCCAAGGCCACGAATTCAAGCCTTTTCTAATTTTCTTAAAAGAATACTATGATCAACAGTATCAAAAGTTTTGGTGAGATTAATAAATAAGCCTGCTGTAATGTTGTTGTTATCTACGGTGGATTGTAACATTGTAATGAGATAAGTAGTAGCTACCTTGATACTAGACCTCTCCCTGAACCCATATTGGCCTTTATAGAATAAATTATTTTACTTTTATTTTTAGAAAAACCAAAATTCTTTTCTTCACAACTGATTCCATAATTTTGGAAACAATTGATAAATCGAGATTTGACTATAATCATTTGGATTTAGTCTATTCTCTCCCTTAAACACAGGGATCACTTTAGCTATCTTTAGCTTATTGGGTATTATACCGGTAGTTAGGGACTCATTACTGATCTCTACCAGTAATTCTATAATAGGGTCTTTACCTTTAAAAAAAAAAAATTGTCAGCTGCATGCAGCGAATTTCTTCTCCAGCCGTAGCAAGTCCCTCTTTGATCTTAATTTGCTTCCAGGACCGAAGATGCCTTCGATACCTACAGTCATATTTTGTGGCATTCCTGAAAACTGTTTCCGATTTTGTGTCAGCCGCAGCCCGCTTTCTCCCTAGAAAGAAACTATTAACAAAACTCATGGTCATTTTAAGAGTAAGATTTGAAAGCTTCTTAAAAAAGAAATACGGTACTTGAAAGCAATATTAAATAATATTATGGAAAATCATTCCAAGAAGTGTGAGAGTGCAAAGCCACTGTGTAACAAACTTCTCAGTTGAAAAGTTAAGAAACGGGTAGTTCTCCAGTTTCATAGTATGTCTACATTTAAATACTATGTTGGCTCCATGGCTAAATGGTTATCGTGCTGGCCTTTGGTCACAGGGGGCACGGGTTTGGGAATTTTAAACTTCGCCGGCACGGGGGCTGGGTGCATGTGTCGTCTTCATCATCATTTCCTCCTCATCACGACGCGCAGATTGCCTACGGGATTCAAATCAAAAGATTTGTACCTGGCGAGCCGAATTTGTCCTTGGATACTCCCGGTACCTACTAAAAGCCATACGCCATTTCATTTCATTTAAATACGACCATTTTGTATTATTAGAGGCGAGTATTGTTTAGCACAGTGCAGGCTACATAATGTTTGAAAAAGTTATGTTGTCATATCTTTATTGTTGTTTATTACGGTATGTAGATGGTTATATGCATTGTTTATTTCCGCACGAGTAAACAACTTTTTCGTTTGTTTTCGCACAAGTAGCGTATTTACTTATTATGCGATGGAAACCTAGCATATTCGCGATTTTACATCTACTATTTGTAACTTTGTGTGCAATGCATTTTTATTTAATTTAATTTTTTCATTACTTTGTGCAAATGGAGTCTGTACGTTACATGTATTTAATATTGTAATTATGGGGTGTCATAAGTACCTCAGGAGAAGTTTTTGAGAGGAGGCTAGAATTTATGTTTACTCTCGTTATATTTCGGAAGAGCGTGCTAAATACTTTTTAATAACCTAATTAGTTTGCATTGTAACGTGTTACTACCTAAAAATCCGGAATTTAGTGTGTAAATGACGTTAGGAAACCTTAAGACTTCGGACTCCCACGTCAATGAGTATAAAACGGATACATTATATAGTACAATATAGCTAAAGTTCACATGAAACATCTGCGTCTAACACGCAAAATTTCCGTGGTCTCTGCGCGGTTGGGTAGGTGGTCTTTAACCTTGATAATTTTTATGATTCTTCTTTAATTGTTATTATTTATGCATTCCCTGTTCATCCCATAAAACTGAAGTAGTTTATGTCCAAGGGTATCGTTGATCCTTGGCAAGTATTGTTGGCCGTAATTCCTGAAATTAGCATTCCCGCTACTGTCACCAGTCCAAGTACTGTCATTTTGAAGATCTGTCACTTACGATTGTTTGTTTACTTTGTGCTAAATTATCCATTATTTTCGATTTCTAGGTGATGATTCCATACATCAGCTCAGTGACACCGATGGCTTAACTAATGTTTAACGACTCGGTTTCTATAAGGTTTGTAATTGTATATTCATTTTTAACAGAGTTGAAACATTACAAACTAGGGATCAGTCTCCTTCGTTATATGAAATGCGATTTAGATTCTGTCGGCATTATTTAATCGGTAAGTCAATTATAATTAAGTAATGGCATGTGAATAGCTGTTGCCGTTGTTCCTGTTTGATTGATGAAGCCAGTGACTTTTGCTTAATAAAAATGGTAATAGGCCTACTACGGTTTTGTTTAAATCTACCAGGGAGGGCGCACCTTCTGTTCACATGCATATGACATCTTCCAGAATGAATATGGAAACTATGGAGACGGTCGTTGCAGTGGCGATTGGTGTTTTGGCTGCTGTGTTTGTTGGGGCATTGGTTGTATTGGTGTTGATTTGCCGTCGTCACAAGGGAAATGAAGAGTATTTGAATAAACACATTACTGATGCACGGTACGTAAGTTTGTTCTAATTTCTATTAGCACATGATAAGATGTTGAAACTGATGTTCATGTTAAAGAAAAGAATATCTCTCTCTCTCTCTCTCTTATATTATGTTTCTACATACTAGGAAGTTTAATGTAGGCCTAGCAACTTCAACAAAAGTCATCATCATCATTTTCATCATCATGATGTAACCCTTCCAGCTTGTTCTACTCTACTCTCGATGCCTGTCTTCACTTGGTTCAGCCATCATTTCCTTGGCCATCCGACAGGTCTCCTTCCTCTGACTGTTCCATGTATGCATGTGGCGTTTGAATGCCTGGCATTCTCTTTACATGCCCTAACTATTTAGGCTTAAGACTTGCAGACCTTAGTCTTTCTTCCAGAGGGTGCTCCACTCCCAAAGATGATCTGACATCCTCATTTCTCACATCATCATGCTTTGTTTGCTGCATGGCATTTCCAAAAAAATTCATTTCTCAGGTGTGCAGTTTTGCAAGATGCAACCTGCCGTATGTGTGGGAATATGATACCATGTTCCCAATGTACCTGAATTCTTGTACTGTTGTAGTGTATTGTCCAACAAGTTGCATTTAGCAACCAGTATTATCTCACTCATTGCAACAGTTTTTATTTTGCTCACTTTCATCATAAAATCATTGATCTTGGCTATCCAATTGTTGAGTAGGTCATGTACCTTCTTTTTATCTCCCCCAAATAGCAACATCATAGCAAGGCATTTAACTTCTTTCTTAAAGCCCTTCATTAGGGCATAAGTGAATGCTACAAATAGCAAAGGTTAAAGGGCACTCCTCTGTTGTACTCCCTCCCCCTCTGGCTACGGGCATCAGAATAACACCCACGGTATCCCCTGCCTGTTGTAAGAGGTGACTAAAAGGGGCTCTCAACTTTGGACCGTCGTTTGGCGACCACGGGGCCTTTAACTGAGTCTTTGCATTGCTTCCACTTCTACCAGGCTCCTCACTTTCGTTTATCCTATCTGACCTACCTTGGTCAACTCTTGTTCTTTTCCGACATTGACAGTATTACGTATGGAGGCCTGGGGGAGTCTTTCATTTTCATGCCCTTGGTGGCCCTTATCTGTCTTTGGTCAATACCTTCATTTTTCAAAGTGTTGGACCCTCTGTGGGTGGGGGACGCAGATGAATACACCCATCGTATTCCCTGTCAATCGTAAGAGGTGACTAAAAGGGGTGGTGAGGTACTTTGAACCATGAGATTACCTGTGATTAGTACAGCATGCAAGGAAAACCATGATTTGACTTTTGATTAGTACCACTCTGTGAGGAACACCATGGGTCTGTGATTAGTATCATCGTGGGTGGATCGTTATGGGTTTACAGTACCCGTGATTAGTACCACTATATGCGGAACACTATAAATTTATGTTGCCTGTGATTAGTACCACTATGTGAGGAACACCACAAGTCTGTGAGAAGTCTGTGATTATATTCCACATGGCTCTACTTCTAAATTGACGTTTTGGCAGATTTTGGCTCTGTCTGGTGGATATGTGCTGGAGCATAGACATCCAACCAATCCCAATCTGCCATTCATATCGATTTATATCGGCAGAGGACGATCTCGCAACCCAGTTCCAACTCTTTTGCCACATGGTTAACCTATCTTGCTCAGCGTGTAGGGTATTCGGTAGGCCCTGCGCTTCGCGATCTTTTGCATTTTCCTTCAGTAATTAGTGTGTTTTTCATACTGTTGGAGGGTTCTAGTGACTGAGATCAGTGGAGTGTTCCCTTTGTAGGCCATAACCTCCTTCCTGTGTCAGCCATTAGCGTTGAGTGATGTTTTATTTTCTGGGTGTATACCGATATTCATGGTTGCCAGCAGCCATCCAGTCGATACATTTCCGCAAATTGTCTTTAAATTGTTTGTTCACTGACACGTCCAAAGGTGCAAGATCAATATTAGACCACCTGGAATTACAGCAAGGTCGGTTTTATTAGGTTCGAGCTATTGCTTTGCAGCATCAGCAAGATGATGATCTGTAAAGCTGTTCGGCACAAGTAAGGCTTGCATTCAGAGTAGCACGCCGAGTCTCCCCTGCCACACGGAAGCATCCAGATGCACATAATTCTCTCATTCATCAAACCTTTTACTCTAGCAAGTGTGTGGATACCATTTGGAAATGTGATGTTCTTCGGTAATGTCTTGCTGTTATATATAGCGTGCGGAGGTAGTGTGTCACACCTAATTACCTTCATATTTTACTTTCAGATATCGCATTCTTTATGATGTGATAGATCAGTCGGTTGTGACTGGTTAATGTTCTCACCGGGCTGAGTGACTCAGACGGTTGAGGCGCTGGCCTTCTGACCCCAACATGGCAGGTTCTATCCTGGCTCAGTCCGTTGGTATTTGAAGGTGCTCAAATACGCCAGCCTCGTGTCAGTAGATTTACTGGCACGTAAAAGAACTCCTGCGGGACTAAATTCCGGCACCTCGGCGTCTCCGAAAACCGTAAAAGAGTAGTTAGTGGGACGTAAAGCAAATAGCATTATTATTATTAATGTTCTCTGACTTGACGTGTAGTTCATCCCGATTAGACACATGGCACCTCATGTAATGAAGGATTGCCGAAGCATTTCTTTCTAACTTATCTTTGATTCGTTTGCTCTCTGCTCGGGAGACAAGAATGGTTTGTGTTAAAAAGATGGAGGCACTGAGCTACGAGATAATTCTCATCTCTTTTAACTGGTATTTTAAAAAGATTCATAATTTACCCTGTATGACTCTCTGTTTTGAGTCAATTTATATGATATCTTAGAATTTATGGATTCTGTTCCTTCAAGCTTCAGGTATTTATCTTATTTTCCTTTCATTGGCTTGCTGTAGTTATGCTGGTTTAGTGTTCTGTGAAATCCCTGTTCTGTATATTATTCTTTTATTTATTTGCTGCAGGCTTATTTAAGTGTCTTTCCTTTTCTTCATGTCTGCTTGTTATGTATTCATTCCTACATAGGGACAGAAGGTAAGACTGATCTATTGGATCCATGTGTGTGATGAGTTTGCTTGTAGTTTTTGAATTAGAGACCTTTTATATTCTCTTCGGCTTCGACATCTGGCCTGAGCTTATGTTCTGTAATATGGTTTGACGCTGATGCTATACGATTCATGTTCGCCTTTATGTGCGATGATGGTGATGATTATTGCTTTTAAGAGGAAGAGTCGGGGACGTAGCCAGCTTTATAGTTCAGTTGTAGTGTTGGTGGGGATAGGACATCCAGTTTTTCAGAAGCTACATCAACATACCTACCAAAATCATAATAAGAGATATAGCCTCAAAAGCGAGTATGTTCATGACAAGGTTCTAGCAATCAAATTTAAGATGCTTACATTTTTATGTGAAATGGATACTATTTTTAAATAAAGGTGAGTTGTTTGTTAGTAAGTGTAGTTTTTGTGAATTTGTTTTCAATCCATATTCATTAGTTTTTCTGAGTACGGTATTACATTTTACAAGGGCTGTTTACCGCGGTCGTTTTGCATCAGCTGTTCTCGCGGGTGTAGCGCGCTGGCAATGCTCATTTGATTGCGAAACTTCAATTTAGAAGTAAGGCCGTGCGGTCTATAGTACCAGTATGTGAGGAACGCCATGGGTCTGCGTTACCTTTGATTCATACCATTATGTGAGAAACACCGCGGGTCTGGGCTGTGTCTGTGATTAGTACCACTGTGTGAGGAACACCATGGGCCTGCGTTGCCTATGAGTTACATGTTATAAATTTCATTCCGTATTGACATTCTCACTTTCACAAAGAAAGGTTTACTAAATCCTCCTGTTCTTCTTCTTCCTTTGTTTCACCCTCTTTGGAGTATGTTGAATCAATCACTTCTTTGTGTGTTGTTCTTTTCTTAGTGCCCGGTATTTCTTCATTCTTTCTGATCGTCTTTTCCTCTCGTCTTCCGAGATAATACTGTAGGTTTGGCTTTTAATGTAGATTTGTCTTGGAACCTTATATTTTCATCTTTAGTTATTACTTTAGCTGTTCGATCAATGATATAGATGTTGATTCCCATAGGAAACCTGAAATATTTGTCCCGAATAGCCTATGTCATGTAGCGTGTGTTATTTAGTTATGATGGTGATTGGGTGAGCCTGGCCTATATTGCGGCAACCCAGATATATGATCTATGCTCTCAGATCAAGCTCATAAGCCATCGACTGACTCTTGTCATGCTGTTACGGTTCTCATTGTAACGTGTTTTGATACTATATTTTTTATTCTACTTTGCATTTTTGGTCTCTGCGTGTGTGTGTGTGTGTGTGTGTGTGTGTCTGGGGGGGGGGGGTGTAGGCATTTTGTGATTGGCAGATCAGTTTTATTTTTCAGTGCCTTATGGATGTTGCTTTTATCGTTATTATCATCATTTTATCTTACTATTGTTCGCGGCTTGCTCAGCCAATTTATTTGCCTGTTTGGGGATCTTACTCTCAATTGTATTTGTTTCATTTGACTCATGTTTATTTGCTTCCGTAACTATGGCAACTCCTTTTAAACTCCTTGTGTTCCATATTTCCTCTTTTTTTGCCAGCTATGCTTCTCTGGCATTTTGATTTCTGGGGGATAGAGTCTCTTTGGAGATTGTTGGAAGCTTTGTTCCTTTTTAAAGATAATTGATTTAAGCCTTGTTATCTGGGGGTTGTGATAATTTTTTTTAGTGTGTGTGTGTGTGTGTGTGTGTGCGCGCGCGCGCGCGTGCGTGTGTGTGAGAGAGAGAGAGAGAGAGAGAGAGAGAGAGCTGCTACTTTCACTTCTTATTATTGACGTCTTGCCCTTGAGAAAGAAATGCTTTGCATCGAATTGAATATAACTGTGTCGCTTTTCATCATACCTCTGTTGCGACAGTGTATAATTTCATGAGATTGAGTTTGAGTCAGACTACTCTATTGTGATTAAGATACTCTCACGGACTATGTATGCGAGTATCCGTCTCCCTGTATCTCCCCATTTTGCTTGTTTTGTCCCCACATTTTAATTCTTTTGCCTATCTTATGTTAATAAACCTTATTCATTTTTAATTGATCTCTGCTTTGGGCACATGCCTTTTATACTTTATTTCTCTAGACTGAGAGGCCCGGATTCAGCTCCTGGCGTTTTCTAGCCAGTTTCAATCGGTTCACAGTAGATAGGTAATTGGGTGCGTGGTGTAAATGGTAGCAGAGCATACCACGGTTTCGGTGAAGCAGGGCTGAATTCATTCATGACCCAGATTTCCCTCACGTAGTGTTTGTACGTCACTGTCAT
The DNA here is from genome assembly GCF_040414725.1 of Anabrus simplex. Lineage (NCBI taxonomy): Eukaryota > Metazoa > Arthropoda > Insecta > Orthoptera > Tettigoniidae > Anabrus > Anabrus simplex. Next base: position 235,245,389 of record NC_090270.1, read on the forward strand.
CGTATTTCAAACCAGCAGAGTTTCTCTGTATGTGTTTCGTTATGTCCTGCACATAATCTTCGTGCTTTTATTTTGGTTTTCATTATTGTTTTGTGATATTCCCATTGTGCTGCCCCGCCCACTTTATCAGTGAACTATGAAGAATGAAAGTGGAACAATAGCGAATAGTCCTCGCAGTGTTGATCCACATAAGAATAATGATATCTCGAATGATTATGCCTCCCCTCAATCCAGTGCAGATCACATCAATGCTGATGTCGTGGTTAACGATTGCTGCAATGAACTTATCTCTGAAAGAATTCTTGGAAATGTCCCTAGATCTATTTGTTCCCATCATTCTTGATATGTTAGAAGGGTGTGCTTATAAATGGTTTTGGTTGCACAGCTACAAAATTTGATGCTGGGCTGATTTTGCAAAAGAACTTAAGGTTGAGTTTGCCCTATCTGATATGGACTTCATCCTTAAACAAGAGATACTTAGGAGAACGCAAGGTCAAGAAGAACCCATTGACAAATACGCCACTGGTATTCTAACTGTATTCAATCGCCTTGATGTTAGCGTCCACAAAGCAGAAATTTTCAACACTTTCTATTGTAATTTAGCCCCCCCGGTACAAGCTCTTTCATAAAGAGGTCTGAGTAAATTGTGTAGACGACATAATCAGTCTTGGGCGTGAATTAGAGTCAAATCTTCACTTGAACAATCTATATCAACCTCCTCCTGCCAGTTGCTCTTTTCCTGTCACTGCTTGCCTTACCGTGTCAAAATCTGTCTCCTTCATTAGGTCTCCTACCCGTGTGCAATATGCTGATAGGTCTGTTGATGCCTTTGAATCACCTCGTTCCTCTGATCACATAGCCGGTGCCCTCCTGAATCAGAATGTATCCCGTAAGATGGCGAATTTGGTCAAGTGTTGGAACTGTGAGAAGGATGGACATGTTTTTAGGCATTGTAACTCTGAAGTCTTCTGTAAAATGCAGTCAGTGCAGCTTGACTGGTGTGTTCCACAACGTCTGTCTGTGGTGTAATGAAAATCAGGGAAAACTGACTTCACACCAATGTAATGGCCCACCGTTGGTGCCCAAAAACTGTTCAAATCGTAGAATTTGTGGGCATCTTTCAGCCTCACCCTGGGCCAAAGTTCTTTCTGGTTCACGCTCAGTATACGCTCTACTTGACACTGGGTCTTGTAGTTCTTTTGTAAATCAGTCTTTGGTAAAGGGGATGATCTTAAAGCACCTTCGAGATTGTGATTGCTCTGAAACTTACTTGTCTGATGATGGTCATCGCGTACATCCTATAAAGCGTGTCAGAATTCATATGAAAATTCATAATTTCTCGTGGGACTGGAAATTAACCGTCCCAGAGTTGACTGTTCCTCTCATTCTGATTTTATGTTAGCCACCGGATTATCTATTGATTTCATTAGTCAGTCCTTTTCCTTTCGTTTCAGATCCAGTGAAAATTTCCCGTTTGAAAATCCTTCTGGGAACAAACCTTTATGCTTTCTATCGAACTGCAGTCCCCTTATCGATCAATCTGATCTATCTAAAAACCAAGCCCTTGTGCTGAGCAATCTTTTTGTAGAATTTCCTGATGTGCTTACTGCAAAACTAGGATGTGCTAAAGAGTTCTATTATTGCTTCAAATTGAAAGACCGTATGCCGGTCTGACATTCCCCTTTCAGTTGTTCAGCAGCCCCGCTTTCTTAATCCCCAAGAAAGGCAGCCAACCTCATCTTGTGGTAGATTATAGATCTTTTAATCGCCATGTTGTGTTCGATAGTTTTCTTCTACCCACTATCGAGTTTACTTTACAGTCCTTCGGAAAAGCGCAGTTCTATTCCATTTTTGACTTGAATTCGGTGTATTTTCAGATACCTCTTGATCCTAGTTGCCGTAAATTTACGGCCTTTGCCACTCCTTTCGGCTTGTATCAATTTTACAAGGTACCCATGAGCATTTCTATAGGTGGTCAGGCGCTGAGATGCATACTCGATTCAGTCTTTGGAGATCTAAAGTTCTCCTATCTGCTCGCCTATATGGACGACGACGTAATTTTTTCTAATACGTTTGAGAAACGCGTCACGCATTTTTGCGAGTTTTTCACTAGATTGAAGAGACATAGGTTCACTGTCTACCCTGAGAAAGTATCCTTGTGTTCTAGGCAGATCAAGGTTTTAGGGCACTTTGTCTCCAGCTCTGGCATCTCCCTAAATCCTGAGAGGGTAAAAAATATTCGCGAGTTTCCCAGGTGTAAAAGTCTCCGAGGTGTCTGCAGATTTCTTCGCATGGTGGGATTCTACAGTAGATTCATCCCCAGTATTTCCGATATTTCGGCTCCTTTAAATCTGTTATAAAAGAAAAACACTAGTTTCAATTGATTGGAGTGACGCTCAGAAACGTGCCTTGTGTAGACTTAAAGATGCTTTCTGTCAAGCTCCTGTGTTGCACAGTCCTGATTTTAACAGTGACATTGTTCTTCAATGCGATGCCAGTGACATTGCTCTCTTTGCTGTGCTAAATCAGAGGATAACAGTCTGGTGGCCCCTATTGCATATTTCAGCAAGAGATTGCTCGACTCTGAAGTCAAGTATTCTATATACGAAAAGGAATGTTTAGCTGTTGTCCTAGGACTTGAAAAATTCCACTCGTATCTTGAGCATCGGCAGTTTTGTGTTCACACAGATAACCAAGCACTATCCTGGATGTGCGCACATGTCAAAATATTAGGGAGGACAGCTCGTTGGATTCTTCGATTATCATCCTATAAGTTTATTGTGGTGCATGTAAGAGGTAAAGACATTATTAATGCCGATTGCTTATCATGCATGTTTGAAGGTGTAGAAACACCTGATTGTGTCGTTGGATGTGATGATGATGATGATTATGATGATGATGCTTGGAGTTTAAAGGGGCCTAACATTGAGGTCATCGGCCCGACATCGGATGTAGTCCAGACTCTCACCTTCCCATGTGTATTCTTCAAAATTACCCCTTTAGCTTTACTGATCTGGCTGAATTTCAAAAGAAGGATGATGGATGTGTTCGTTTAATGGACAGAATATCTAGGAATGAACAAGACTTGGAATCTTTAGAGATGAAGAAAGATCTGTTATGTCAAAAGAGTCCTCGTAACAAAACTTCAAAAATATTCGTTCCCTATGCCTTAAGGCCTATGCTTTTAATTTACCATCACAGATTCTCATTTGGGTGCTCATCTTGGGTAACTAAAAACCTTCCATAAAATTGCACGGGTCTATTATTGGCCAAATTTAAATAAGGATGTTTTCGAATATGTTAAAACTTGTGATGTTTTTCAAAAATGTAAGCCTGTTCAAAATGGTCAAGTCGGCTTTCGCTCCACCGATGTTGCTAATTCTCCTGGGAGGAAGTTGTTCATCGATTTTTTTTGGCTGTTAACAAAATCTCAAAATGGTAATATAGGTATATTATCTGTTATTGATGGTTTCTCCAAGATCATTTGGTTGTTTCCTGTTCATAAGATTAATTCCAATGTCACCATAAATATGGTAGCTAAACATGTGTTCGGCATCTTTGGGCCACCCAAGATTTTAATATCAGACAATTCTTCTGTTATTACTAGTGCCAATTTCCAAAATATGTTTTTTCGTGGGGAATTAAACACGCCCGTCTCAGCACTCACCACCCCAACCAAATCTCGTCGAGAGATTTCATCGTAATCTTAAAACATGTTTGTCTGCCTTTCACCATAATAATCAATCCCGTTGGGATTCCTATCTGTCTTTTTTTAGTCTAGGGTTCAACACAGCCATCCACGAGTCCAGCCGATTCACTCCTGCTGAACTGGTCTTGGGCAGCGTCCTCAACAATCCGCTCGTACTAAAATGGAATATTGGATATCTCTCTGGACCTTCCCATCACAAGGATGTTAGAGAAATGTAAAATAGCTTCCGAACACCTGATCAAAGCCAGAGATAGAGTTGCCCAAAGATACGAGAAAGGAAGAAGACATGTTCCTTTCCAAGTTGGAGACCTGGTCCTAACCAAAAGATTTTCCGTTCTGCTATGGACCACGTCAGTGAAAAACTATGCTAAAAATGGTCTGATCTTAAGATCGTTGAATTTCTGGGGCCTGTCATGGTCAAATTAGAAGATGTTGCTAGCCATGTTTTGTCCAAGGCACATGTGTCCTTGTTGAAACCATACCATTCGAGGAGCTCGTAATATTTAATTAGTCTATTTCTTCTAAATTATTATACCATTTTGATTCTATTGAATGAAAGTAGAATAAGTCTGTAGTAGAAAACAATGTGCTCAGACCTTTTCTGTTTCAGGTATATAAATTATTTCTTCAAAGAAGCGCTACGATAGAACGAGACACAATCTAAATACTACGCCAAATCAGTAAATGAAGATGAAAAGGAGGAAAAGAAAATCGGAGTAAGACCGAATTTGACTTGTTCGAGTTTTGTGATTTATTGAACTACAACAATATATTTAACTGGAGATACCATCAGTCTTTATGGCATTATATTGGCCTTAGTGAACGGACACTTGTACCTGCATATTCCTTCGAGACGCATGCATATTTGTATAATCACTTGTATATTCGCCTTCCTGAATGTCTAGATTACTCTTCATTGTAAGCTTAGTTATAGTTGCACGTGTGCATTTCCCTTTAAGTTTCGACCCTTATGTAAAATGAGTCATCCTTGCTTGATCACCAAGAAAAGGACTCATTTTCTAATTGGTAGTGGGAAAGTTGTGCCACACCTAATTACCTTCATATTTTACTTTCTGATATTGCATTTTTTACGATGTGATAGATTAGTTGGTTGTGACTGCTTAATGTTCTCTGACTTGACGCGTAGTTCTAACTTATATCTTTGATTCGTTTGCTCTCATCTCGGGAGACAAGAATGGCTTGAGTTGAAAAGATGGAGGCGGTGGGCACGAGATGATTCTCATCTCTTTTAACTGGTATTTTAAAAAGATTCATAATTTACCCAGTATGACTCTCTTTTGAGTCGGTGTATATGATTACTGTACTTAGAATTTATATATTCTATTCCTTCAGACTTCAGGCATTTATCTTATTTTCCTTTCCTTGGCTTGCCATAGTTATGCTGGTTTAGTGTTCTGAGAAACCCCTGTTCTGTACATTATCCATTTATTTATTTATTTATTTATTTATTTATTTATTTATTTATTTATTTATTTATTTATTTATTTCCTGCAGACTTATTTCAATGTCTTTCCTTTTCTTCATGTCTGCTTGTTATGTATTCGTTCCTACGTAGGTGCGGAAAGTAACACTGATCCATTTGATCCGTGTGTGTGTGATGAGTTTTCTTGTGGTTTTTGAATTAGAGACTTTTTATATTTTCTTCGGCTTTGACATCTGGCTTGAGCTTATGTTCTGTAATATGGTTTGACGCTGTTGCTATATGATTCATGTTTACCTTTATGTGCCATTAGGATTGCATTGTTGGATGCGCTTGAGAACGGTTGGCTGTTGAGAGAGCTCTTGCATTATTGTAGTGATAAAGTAGTGAAAACCTATTGAAATAGCTTAATTTTGTGTATATCTGATTCATTTAGTGCTGTTTATATAGTGGTGTTTAGTGCTTGTTGGTAGAAATTGGGAGTAGTAATAATTATTTAAATTTTGTAACAAGTAATTCAGTTGGTCTTCAGTAAATTACGTTTTCTAGGTTAAGTAGGCTAGCTAGGTGCACCTTGTTTCGAATTTAGGTTTAAGTAATACTTTAGGTAACAATATTAACTTTAAAAATATTTGTAAATATCTGTAGATTCGTTGGTTGTACCTACAAAGGCAGATTATCATAAGGAATAGTACCGTAACTTCTGCAGCAACTTCTCCGGTATTTCGTATACGTTCAAACTATCGAGAAGGTAATAATTTACTACATTAAAAAACACGATACGCCTGTAAACTTCCATTTAAAAAGAAGTTAAAAAGATTACACGGTAATAGTTAACAGTCGTATTGTTATTGATTATTGTCGCTCCTCATATTCAAATATTGCATTGTTGGCTACAGTCGTGAACAAAGGGTGTAGTCAAGTAAATATAAATAAAAATCAGCTGACCTTGTATTCCATTCATTTGTACTTCTGAGTAGGTAGTTAGTATCCGTAATTTATATTTCGCTCCCTCGATCTTTCAGTATTTATGAGCGGTTAGCTAATAATAATAAAGTTCATATATCCCAGTAATTGCAGTTCAAGTCCCTGGAGTAGTAGTAGTAGTAGTAGTTGTTTTGATAGAAATATTTGAGAAATTATTGTAGACAACCTCGTATTTTTCAGTAGGCCTAATTAAGGACACTTTTTTTTTCTCCGTCTCGTGGAGTAGGGAAAATAATAGTAATCCACCAGCTGTAATAATCACATAACCACATTTCAGTAGAATTGTAGTGAAGATAAGGTATAATATATTAGATAGTATCTTGCCAGTTATATTCGTGTTTTTCTTCGTGTACGGCAATCCTTTTGATACTTAAGCATTTAACCAAACGCAGTGTAGTGTAGTGTAGATACATTGTAGTATAGATACAGTACATTTAGATAGTGCCGTATGTTGCGTGCTATATTCGTGTGTTATCTTTCGTGTATATCTATTAGACCGTAATACTAATAATAATTTGTCTAAGCATTTAGCTTCGTTGGTAATCTTTGAGTACAGTAGTTCTTGCAAATTTCATTTCTGTTGTGCTTAGTAGTGACATACGGTACGGTACCGGTATCGTAATTAGGATACTTCTGAAAGTAGTTTAAAAATTACTGTAGTGTACTGTACAGTAGTATACGAGTAATATCCTATTAGAATTTAGTGTGCTTATTTATTACTGTAAAATATTTCTGTAGTACTGGTGTGGTAGAGGTATCCGTAGAAACTCTTACTAAAATACTGTTGTTGTAATTAGGATAGGCTTAATTGCAGTTTGGAATTGTGTAGTTCTTGTGTATTACTTTCGATATTCAGTAATTAACAGCAGCTTTTATCCTGTTAGGGGTTGTAGGATAAAAAAATTTTAAAAAATAATAATAGAGCACGACTAAGTAGTATTGTAGTGTAGTCGTATATTAATTACCTTATTGGTGTGTACTATCCCAGACAATATATCCCTCCGTTCATTTATTTTTTTTGCAAATAAGTTTTTTTTTAATTTAAAATTTTCCCCCCGTAAAGAATGGCTAAGGAGCGCGAGTGTACTTATTGTGGGTGTGGTGAGGCATTGAGGGGTATGAGGGAGGAGTTGGAAAGTTTGAGGGAGATAATTAGGATTCTCACAGAAGACGGGAAGGAAGATAGGACTCCCTCAAACAATGTACAGGTTACAGTAGGTGTACAAGAGGGAGGGGAAGGAAAGGGAGGAGTTGTAGAAGACAGGTGGTCTAATGTTCTATGGGGAAGGAGATTGCAGGCCAAGGGCTCTATTCAGGATCAGAATTCAGGACAGGTGTCTGTGCGAAATCGGTACGAGTCACTCCAGGTAGAACAACAGAGGGAAGATGAGGGACAGGGAACTGTTGCTGAGATGCGTGGAAGTAGGAGGAAGGGAAAAGGTAGGAAAGGGAAATGTAGAGTAGAGGATAGGAAAAGACAGGTGGAACAGGGTCATGGGAAGGAGAAAAGGGAGGAGGAAGTAGCTTCTGCAGCTATCAGGAGAGATAGGGCTGACCAGGAGGGGAGGGGATCAAATGAGGTGGGTAGGGTTGAGGCTCTGGTCATGGGGGATTCCATCGTTAGACACGTGGGGAAAGTGTGTGGAGGAAAGGGAACCAGGGTAGAATGTTATCCAGGAATTAGGTTGAGGAAAGTAGAAGAGAGGGAGGAGGGGAAGGAGAAGGTGGTAGTGTTTCACGTTGGTACCAACAACGTAAGGCAAGCTGATATAAGTACCAACATAGTTGGAGATGTGTGGGATCTGGTAAATGCAGCACGGGTGAAGTTTAAGAAAGCGGAGATTGTTATTAGTGGAATACTGTGTAGGAGGGATACTGACGGGAGGGTGATTGGGGATTTAAATGAGACTATGGAGTGGGTATGTGGGGAAACTGGGAGTGAAATTTCTAGATCCTAATGGGTGGGTAGGAGAAAGGGATCTGCGTTCGGATGGCCTTCATTTAAACCGCAGTGGTACGTATAAGTTAGGAAATTTGTTTGGAAGGGTAATAGGGAGGTACATTCAGGGAAACGGGATGGCCTAGGGAGCGGTGATAAGGGAACAGGGAACTGGAAATCAAGTAGGGATGACATAAAATTGTTAGTGTTGAACTGTAGAAGTATTGTAAAGAAAGGAATAGAATTAAGTAATTTAATAGATATATATTTACCAGATATTGTAATAGGAGTTGAATCATGGCTGAGAAATGATATAATGGATGCAGAAATTTTCTCACGGCACTGGAGTGTGTATCGTAGAGATAGGATAGGAAAGGTGGGAGGGGGAGTTTTCATTCTGGTGAAAGAAGAATTTGTAAGCTACGAAAAAGTTAAAGATGAGACCCATGAAATTCTAGGTGTAAGGCTCATTTCTAAAGATAACAGGCAACTTGATATATTTGGAGTGTACAGATCGGGAAAGGGTAGCACTGATGCGGATTCGGAATTATTTGATAGGATAGTCAGCTATGTGGGAAACGACATGGAAAGAAATGTGATTGTAGCGGGAGATCTGAATTTGCCAGATGTCAATTGGGAAGGAAATGCGAACGACAGGAAGCATGACCAACAAATGGCAAATAAGTTAATATGGGAAGGACAGCTGATTCAGAAAGTGATGGAACCAACCAGAGGGAAAAATATTTTGGATGTGGTGCTGATAAAACCAGATGAGCTCTATAGGGAAACTGAAGTAATAAATGGTATTAGTGATCATGAAGCTGTTTTTGTGGTAGTTAAAAATAAATGTGATAGAAAGGAAGGTCTTAAAAGTAGGACTGTTAAGCAGTACCATATGGCTGATAAAGCAGGTATGAGGCAGTTTCTAAAAAGTAACTATGATCAGTGGAAAACGGTAAATAAAAATGTAAACAGACTCTGGGATGGGTTTAAAGAAATTGTTGAGGAATGCGAAAACAGGTTTGTACCTTTAAGGGTGGTAAGGAATAGTAAAGACCCACCTTATTATAATAGAGAAATAAAGAGACTAAGAAGGAGGTGCAGACTGGAAAGAAATAGAGTTAGAAATGGCTGTGGAAGTAAGGAGAAATTGAAGGAACTTACTAGAAAATTGAATCTAGCAAAGAAGGCAGCTAAGGATAACATGATGGCAAGCATAATTGGCAGTCATACAAATTTTAGTGAAAAATGGAAGGGTATGTATAGGTATTTTAAGGCAGAAACAGGTTCCAAAAGGACATTCCAGGAATAATAATTAATGAACAAGGGGAGTGTGTATGTGAGGATCTTCAAAAGGCAGAAGTATTCAGTCAGCAGTATGTAAAGATTGTTGGTTACAAGGATAATGTCGAGATAGAGGAAGAGACTAAGGCCAAAGAAGTAATAAAATTTACGTATGATAACAATGACATTTACAATAAGATACAAAAGTTGAAAACTAGAAAAGCGGCTGGAATTGATCAGATTTCTGGGGATATACTAAAGACAATGGGTTGGGATATAGTACCATATCTGAAGTACTTATTTGATTATTGTTTGGCCGAAGGAGCTATACCAGATGAATGGAGAGTTGCTATAGTAGCCCCTGTGTATAAAGGAAAGGGTGATAGACATAAAGCTGAAAATTACAGGCCAGTAAGTTTGACATGCATTGTATGTAAGCTTTGGGAAGGCATTCTTTCTGATTATATTAGACATGTTTGTGAAATTAATAACTGGTTCGATAGAAGGCAATTCGGTTTTAGGAAAGGTTATTCCACTGAAGCTCAACTTGTAGGATTCCAGCAAGATATAGCAGATATCTTGGATTCTGGAGGTCAAATGGACTGTATCACGATTGACATGTCTAAAGCATTTGATAGGGTGGATCATGGGAGACTACTGGCAAAAATGAGTGCAATTGGACTAGACAAAAGAGTGACAGAATGGGTTGCTATATTTCTAGAAAATAGATCTCAGAGAGTTAGAGTAGGTGAAGCTTTGTCTGACCCTGTAATAGTTGAGAGGGGAGTTCCTCAGGGCAGTGTTATCGGACCTTTATGTTTTCTTATATATATAAATGATATGAGTAAAGGAGTGGAATCGGAGGTAAGGCTTTTTGCGGATGATGTTATTCTCTATAGAGTGATAAATAAGTTACAAGATTGTGAGCAACTGCAACGTGACCTCGAAAATATTGTGAGATGGACAGCAGGCAATGGTATGTTGATAAACGGGGCTAAAAGTCAGGTTGTGAGTTTTACAAATAGGAAAAGTCCTCTCAGTTTTAATTACTGCGTTGATGGGGTGAAAGTTCCTTTTGGGGATCATTGTAAGTATCTAGGTGTTAATATAAGGGAAGATCTTCACTGTTGTAATCACATAAATGGGATTGTAAATAAAGGGTACCGATCTCTGCACATGATTATGAGGGTGTTTAGGGGTTGTAGTAAGGATGTAAAGGCGAGTGCATATAAGTCTCTGGTAAGACCCCAACTAGAGTATGGTTCCAGTGTATGGGACCCTCACCAGGATTACCTGATTCAAGAACTGGAAAAAATCCAAAGAAAAGCAGCTCGATTTGTTCTGGGTGATTTCCGACAAAAGAGTAGCGTTACAAAAATGTTGCAATGTTTGGGTTGGGAAGAATTGAGAGAAAGAAGAAGAGCTGCTCGACTAAGTGGTATGTTATTTGTTTGTTTTAGTCTTGTCAATCTTATGTTAATTTTAAGGACACTTCCTCTAAAGCATTACTTTGTCAATTTTATATATTTTTCATCTAAACAGTATTATGTGGCTGAAGATGTTGATAATATACGAAACATGTACCACTTTTGACCATTAAAAATTGCCTTAAGCAATCATTGTATCGACTAGGTGGAAAATAAATAAATACTTAATTGTGAATCTAAGTGGTATGTTCCGAGCTGTCAGCGGAGAGATGGTGTGGAATGACATTAGTAGACGAATAGGTTTGAATGGCGTCTATAAAAGTCTGAAAGATCACAATATGAAGATAAAGTTGGAATTCAAGAGGACAAACTGGGGCAAATATTCATTTATAGGAAGGGGAGTTAGGGATTGGAATAACTTACCAAGGGAGATGTTCAATAAATTTCCAATTTCTTTGAAATCATTTCGGAAAAGGCTAGGAAAGCAACAGATAGGGAATCTGCCACCTGGGCGACTGCCCTAAATGCAGAACAGTATTGATTGATTGATGTAGCATATGTTGTTATTTGGTTATGATGTTGTCTGGGTGAGCCTGGCCTATATTGCGTTGACCCAGATATCTGATCTGTATTCTCAGATAAAGCTCATAAGCCATCGACTGACTCTTGTCATGCTGTTACGGTTCTCATCGTAACGTGTCTTGATACTATATTTTTTATTCTACTTTGCATTTTTGGTCTCTGCGCGTGCGTGCGTGTGTGGGTGGGTGGGTGGGTGGGTGGGTGAAGGCGTTGTGTGATTGGCAGATCTGTGTTATTTTTCAGTGCCTTATAGATGTTGCTTTTATCATTATTATTATCATTTCATCTTACTATTGTTCGCAGCTTGCTCAGCCAATTTATTTGCCTATTTCGGGATCTTACTCTCAGTTCTACTTGGGTTTCATTTGACTCATGTTTATTTGCTTCCATAACTATGGCAACTCCTTTTAACCTCCTTGTGTTCAATATTTGTTCTTTTGCTGCCAGCCCTGCTTGTCTGGCATTTTGATTTCTGGGGGATAGGGTCTCTTTGGAGATTGTTGGGAGCCTTGTTCCTTTTTAAAAATAATTGATTTAAGCCTTGTATTATCTGGGGGCTGTGATAATTTTGTGTGTGTGTGCGTGCGTGCGTGCGTGCGTGCGTGCGTGCGTGTGTGTGTGTGTGTGTGTGTGTGTGTGTGTAAAAGCTGCTACTTTCACTTCTTATTATTGACGTCTTGCCCTTGAGAAAGAAATGCTTTGCATCAAATTGAATATAACTGTGTCGCTTTTCATCATACCTCTGTTGCAACAGTGCAAAATTTCATGAGCTTGAGTTTGAGTCAAATGACTCGATTGTGATTAAGATACCCTCATGGACTATGTATGTGAGTATCCGTCTCCCTGTATCTCCCTGTTTTGCTTGTTTTGTGCCCACATTTTATTTCTTTTGCCTATCTTATGTTAATAAACCTTATTAATTTTTAATTGATCTCTGCTTTGGGTACATGCCTTTTATACTTTATTTCTCTAGTTTAAGAGGCCCAGATTCAGCTTCTGGCAGATAGGTCTTATGGCGATGATGGGACAAGGAAGGGCTAGGAGTGGGAAGGAAGTGGCCCTGGCCTTAATGAAGGTACAGCCCCAGGATTTGCCTGAAAATGGGAAACCACGGAAAACCATTTTCAGGGCTGCGGACAGTGGGGTTCGAACCTACTATCTCCCGAATACTGGTTACTGTTACTTGTACTGGATATTGGCCGCACTTAAGCGACTGAAGCTATCAAGCTCGGTAACAAATATTTACTAACAAACTGGACGTAGGTAGAGTTCAGCTGTGCGTGGCAGTAGCTTTTTCCTTTTGTTTCTGCAGATGTTGCATTCCTGCTCCAGCTTGCAAATTGGATGTGTGGCTCTTAATTGGAGCGAAAATTAGGGATTGACTAATATTCAAATAAATACAGTAATTAATAGGGAGTTGAAAAAATTAGCATCTGTTGGTTTTAAAATTAGCATCTATTTTTTTCTTTCCAATATTAACACTTTCAGTACCTGCTTCTGAGCGGGACACTTGAATGCCTGGACTAGCCACATTCATGCCCGGCCCTCTTAATGTGCATCGCTTAATACAATTTACAATTACTCCTAAACGATAAATGTTAGAAAAATGATACTTTGTGCTTACCTGTAGTAAATATTTGGGGTGTGATTTCTGGTGTCACAGGTTTCAAAATACGTCTAATTTTATACAGCCTATCTGTATTTTCGGCATAATGATTACTGTCACCGAAGTGAAGAAATGAAAGAATATGAAGGAAGCATATTCGGAACATTGTATTAGAAAATATCGGAGTATGGAAAACAGGGTCTTCGGTCCAGTACATTTTTATATCAGGATTTTGGACTAATCGATTTCCACGACTGCATGATCGAATTCTTTGTGAAAGGCCGGAGCATCGCACTTATCACTTGACTCGCGTATAGATTGGTCTGCTCACACACATACTGATAAAATTCATCATTCATGAAAATACTCACGTTACTCAAAATAACCTGCTTATTTTCTATTTGAACGTTTATACCTGAATTCTCTGTAAATGATGGAACGGGTGTACAATAACTAGGATGATATGTATCTGGCACTTCACTTTTCTCTATAGGCCTATCGGATTCGGGAATCGGAATTTCCTCGTCACTCTCACTTTCACTGTCTGAGTCTATTTCAGGAATAAGTTCATCACCAGAATAATCATTGTGAACAATATCTAATAATTAATCTTCCATAAGAAACTTTGTTTTATAAGCCATTATACTACACTCGGTAAGAAAAATGCACTGCATTGGAATCTCGAGTACCATCTTGACGCGCGAGAAAGTGCTGAGATATTCCCGCTAAAACAGCTAAGATAAACATGAGCTCACTCAATGCAAGGATTATTTCAAAAAGGTCAGCCAACTTCCTGCTACAACCAGTAACGCTGACTGAGGTGTAAGAATGCATAGATTACTAATATAAACAGCATTGCTTCGTGCAGAATATTAAACGTCTTATGCCATCCACGGCCCACAGCATAGGAGCAAGCTTAAACGTCTTACGCCGTCCACGGTCCGCAATGAGTTAACATTTTTTTTTTTCTTCTTTCCAAAATTAGCATCTATTAACACAGTTAAAATAATTGCATGTTATTATTAATTTTAACTATTCCAAGTTTATGAAGTGCAATTATTGTCCTTGGTTCACACACAATGCAAATTCACTGTTCAAACAAAAGCAATGTCAGTACTTCGGCATTGATTTTTTTTTTTTTTTCAAATTGTACCGTCTGTCTGTAACCACTGTGTTGTAATGAGACAACACGTGCTTGCTATCCACATTGTTCATTGGAGTCCACAACAACTCAAGACAGTATTTAGCAAATATGCTGAACTCTGTCTGAAATGCAGTTAATGCAAGCATGACATGACATTCTTTCACTTTCTTTCATCTGGGTTTGAATTGCACGTTTCAGAGAACAGTAACCAGACCAGTTATCATTTTGTGAAAGATCTGTTACTCCAAACAATTTCTCAAGCTCATCTAATTTATCAGTGTTATTCAAAATTATATTTTTTGGATACAAAGCTTGAGAAATTGACACCAAATGCTTATGGTTGCGGTCTTTAGCTTTCAATGTGGTTGCTTGCACTGTGAAGAAGGAGCAGTTTGACAAATGTGTCTCTTTTTTTTTTTTGTTTTTTTTTTTTTGTTAGTTGCTTTACGTCGCACTGACACAGATAGGTCTTATGGCGACGATGGGACAGGGAAGGGCTAGGAGTGGGAAGGAAGCGGCCGTGGCCTTAATTAAGGTACAGCCCCAGCATTTGCCTGGTGTGAAAATGGGAAACCACGGAAAACCATCTTCAGGGCTGCCGACAGTGGGGTTCGAACCCACGATCTCCCGAATACTGGATACTTGCCGCAATTAAGCGACTGCAGCTATCGAGTTCGGTAAATGTGTCTCTACATGCAGCCTGCTGTAGAGGAGTGAGCTTAATCAAAGCATCATTAGTTGCCGCAGAAAAATTCCCCTCACAAATTAAGGTAAAACTGGCGTCAAGGTTATGCAGTTTGGGGTAAAGGGGATGAGAGGTAGGATACAGAGACCCTTCAAGTTCAGTAAGGAGGTCAACCAATCCATCTGCATGATCTGTGACAAAAAATTTGTGGGAGTGAAGCCTATTCACTTCTCGCTCATTCAGATCAGTTGTTGATGTCTTTCATGTCAGACATCTTGAAAAATGTAACAACATCATAGTAAGTACTCAAATAGAAGGCAGCCTGAAGCTTTGGATGCATTTCTTGAAGCAGATACAGTTCTTCAAATATTGAAATATACCGTTGGTTATGCATCTCTTCTCGGCATACTTTCTCTGAGTGGATATGCCAGGTGTTTTGTAAATTACCATGAGTGAGTCTCAGTTCCACTGTCAGTTATGGAATCTGAAGTTACGTGTTTTGGGTACTAAACATTATTATAATTAAACAGAACAATGACAATTATTCCTTTTTGTGTCATTATAATACTCATTTTTAAAGTTAGTGAACTGTAAGTCTGTAGAAATAAATTGTTGCTGATGTTGATGTTCAGAATATCATCTCTCCCTGTTTCCCGAGCAAGTGCTTAGCGGGTCGTTAACAACCCACATATTTATATGGGTTCTAAACAAATAAATATGGTTTTGTTCATTTCTACATGAATAGTGGGTCATACTAAGTGTTTATATATACAAGTTATCAGTATTGCAAGAAAAAAAATTGGGCATAAATGGGTTAATACTCTACCTCTAGGTACTTATTCTGCCTCTCCTTCCACCTATCCTTCAGAAACCTATTATGTAGACTTGGTAGGCCCGATTACCCATTCTGCGCGGGGTAATATTTATATCTTTACCCTATTGGATGGCTTTTCAAAATTTTTAATTCCTCGTTCCTTAAAACATCTAACCTCTACTTCACTTATTACTGTTTTGCAAGAGCAATTATTCCCCATAACTGGCATTCCAAAATATTTGGTCTCGGATAATGCTACTGTCTTCACCTCTACAATCTTCGATGATATGTCTAATGTGTTTTTCCCTTGGGATAAAGAAAGATTTTACTACTCCTTACCATCCTCAGAGTAATGTCGTGGAGCGTTATTACCTTAACTTGAAAGTTGTATTATCTATTTTTCATTCCGACCAGCAAAAATATTGGGATACAGAACTATCATCCTTTGCTCTTGCCTTTAATTCCAGTATTAATTCTGCTACGGGGCATCCCCCTGCTGAATATCTTTTAGGCCGTGCATCGCAAACCCCTCTTTCTCTCTCATGGGATCTTCCTTCATTGCATTTTGACCCCCCCAGTAATAATACTAAACATTTATGGAACTCTGCTTTACAACAGTGGTATCGTGCACGGCAGGCATATAATAAAAAGCATACGTCCATTAAAGTCTCTGATTTGGTTCTTTAACGTAATCATCCTGCCTGTTCCTCTTTGCAACAGATCTCTGCTAAACTATGCCATTCATGGATTTGGCCCTACAGGATTATCTCCTTTTCATCTCCACTTCTTCAAGGAGTCTCTGATCCTTATGATATCAGACGCTCCCATGTGGATCAGTTAAAGAAATTTCATAAATCGCTTTGAATCTCTCCCCTTCCCAATTTCTTATCTTGCTTATTAACATGGTTGCAGTCTCTTACTGACGCCTTACCACTGACCCTCCCATTAATTTGTAAGGGAGTCTTAGGTTGTTTCCTTCTTCAAATGATTATATAAATAATTGTACACCGGGCGAGTTGGCCGTGCGCGTAAAGGCGCGCGGCTGTGAGCTTGCATTACATGTTATAATTCTCATGTTAGGTCCGTATTGAAATGTACGTAAATACAAAGTATGTTACAAGTGTTTATTTATATATCCACCTATTCAATACAAAGAGATCTTTTTAGAAATTAAATATTATTATAAAATGTTAAGGGACATGTTTTGCCCATATTAAGGGCATCATCAGCCTCAAATTCAAACCTGTATGGTGAAAAATCAGGATCCTGATTGCTCTTACAAGCCATAAAAAGAGGATATCATTATAGGTGTCAGTCTAAACATACAAAATATTAGAATGTCCTTGGCTAAAATTGCAGTATCAAGCTGCATGTCATAAGTTCACATGAATATAATTTCCGGAGCGTTGAAAAACTTGTTGGGGTAGGGCAGTAAACAGCTCAGTCTTTATAATGAAACAGAAATGTGCCTCCTTGAAGATAAGGAAAAGCAAAGCTGATACACTGTTACAGATGTCAATATCGTATGTTGTGATAAGACATAACCTTTCCATAACTGATTTACATCTTCACAGACGAAAGGGTAAGTGTTTTTATACATTTTCCATGTTTTACCTTTCTTTAAACCCACATTCTCTTCAAAAATACCTTCCTAAGCATTCACTCTCCTCTTGTTACAGACTTCACACCAAAGAGCTCTATCAACGTCGATAAACCTTCGACTTTCGTCCTTCAAATAAGATAAATATATCTATAGACAACCGAATGCTTTTTCCTTGCTCCCACAATTACGTAAGGAAGACTGTTATCTTATAACACATTCGACTTTCACTCCTTCAGCTAAATAGACTATAGGCAGCTGAACAGCCATTTAAGAGATCTGTTGTCTTATCACAACATATGATATTGACATCTGTAACAGTGTATCAGCTTTGCTTTTTCTTATCTTCAAGGAGGCACATTTCTGTTTCATTATAAAGACTGAGCTGTTTACTGCCCTACCCCAGCAAGTTTTTCAACGCTCCGGAAATTATATTCATGTGAACTTATGACATGCAGCTTGATACGGCAATTTTAGCCAAGGACATTCTAATATTTTGTATGTTTAGACTGACACCTATAATGATATCCTCTTTTTATGGCTTGTAAGAGCAATCAGGATCCTGATTTTTCATCATACAGGTTTGAATTTGAGGCTGATGATGCCCTTAATATGGGCGAAACATGTCCCTTAACATTTTATAATAATATTTAATTTCTAAAAAGATCTCTTTGTATTGAAAAGGTGGATATATAAATAAACACTTGTAACATACTTTGTGAGCTTGCATCCGGGAGATAGTAGGTTCGAATCCCACTATCGGCAGCCCTGAAGATGGTTTTCCGTGGTTTCCCATTTTCACACCAGGCAAATGCTGGGGCTGTACCTTAATTAAGGCCACGGCCGCTTCCTTCCAACTCCTAGGCCTTTCCTATCCCATCGTCGCCATAAGACCTATCTGTGTCGGTGCGACGTAAAGCCCCTAGCAAAAAAAAAAAAAATAATAATTGTACCGTATCCTTTTTATTTTTGGAGTACTCCAAACCCTTTGCTTCCCCCCCCCCCCCTTTTTTTCCCTACTTTCTTTCCTCGCTTCTCTTGTGTATTATCTTCTTGTTGCACAAATTCTGCGCTAGTTTATTTATGTTATAGCCATGCCACACACTGACGACTTCTGTCTACTTGTGGGAGCTTCATCGACTCTGGATATTTCATCTTCTGCAACATGTTCTCCTGCTTAAGGCGTCAACTTGGGACTACCTACTGCTGCATACCTCCAGACTTCATCTCTCCACCATACGGTCTTCTACCCTGGAAAAAAGACGTTTTGCAAGATATACTTGTCTGTAATCTGTGCAAAACAAAAACAAACATTTTTTTCCTCTCTACGGGTGGCGGATATTGTAATGTTCTTTTACCGTCCGGCACCAATATACCATTGCACATGTTTCTAACCTCCTTACTTCCTTTCCCGGATCTCTACACTTCTACTTACGCTACACATGTCTTCAACTTCTTCTGTATTCTGAAACTTTCCAGTCTCTTGCCCCCTCTCGCCCCTACCATTACGTCTGTTCACGTCACACTCTGCCGACTATAAAGTCTCAGCTGTCATTTCACTCTTCGTCAGTGTGCTTCGGATCAGCTCGGGACTGGAACCTATTTCGACTATGTCTGCATGACGGCTCTTTACTTCATTCCACCTGAAGATTCATCTATGACCCAGGTAGGGGGAGAGACCTTTCAACTTTCTGGGTAAGCTGGTTCTTCTCAGTTCAGTTTTTTCTTATGAAGTTATATCTATATTGTGGCCTTCTCCGAACTGCTAGATGATCCTAGGGACCTAATCCATGGAGTACTAAAATTTTCTGCTCTTCTTTATTTGTCATTATACCACCCCCCACCCCCGCTTTTTTTCCCCCCTTTCTTTCTTATCTTTGATTTGTGCCTTTGACCAAAAAGCATTGTATAGAACTCTGGATTTGGCCTGTCATGCCGATGCACTGAATCTAGTGAGCTCCGTTCTTCTTCTTCTTTTTTTGAACTGTTTGAAGATCTGTATTTCGTGTGGTTTCTCTTTTGAATATGTTCAGATCTGACTGTAATTTTCCTAATTCTGCATTGTCTATACACTGTGAGTAGTTAAATTGTCAGTTCTATCATATTTTCAGGTTCCTAGCCTTGTTAAAGTTTTAAATTGTAATTTTCTTTAAGGAAGTGCTAGCCTTTTGATCATTACTTTTTATAAGCCATTGTTTGATTACATTTATCCTCCCGGTGAGGTCAATTTTTCAATCGTTTATGTATCACAGTTCTTAATATTATCTTTAAAAATAAAATCTTGTTCCATTTCAAATACACTCTAATCATTGTCATTAATTAAATTTAATATTCCTTGAAATATTTCGTTTATTCTTTTGTACATCCACGGATCCTCCTCTGGTGAAGGCCTAGAAATAATGATATGCTTAACCCCTCCTGATGAATATTGCTGGAATTAAGCATTTATTCTATTGTATACTTTTCTGTAGATGACATATCAACTATCACCGTAGTGCGTCAGTTTAGAAGTATCAAATTTATTTCTAGGCAGGTTGTGGATGGATCTTTTTGGTTTGTAACAGATTGAGATTTTCAACTGGCAAAAAAGGAGCTTATGATCTGTCCAGCAGTTATCGACATTTCTTGTAGTCCTTGTAACAAAGATATCTTTTCCATCACATTGCCTGGTGATGATATAATCAAGGATGTGCCAGTGCTTTGACCGAGGATGCATCCAAGTGGTGTTGTAGCGTTTAGGCAGGCGGAACTTAGTGTTAGTAACAAAGAGTTCAAGTTCAGCACATAAACCAAGGAGCAGTAGACCATTGGCATTACAGTTGCCAAGTCCATGATTTTCCATCACATTCCCCCATAATTGATAATCTTTACCAACTCTGGCGTTGAAATCGCCAAGTAGTAAGAGTTTGTCTCTTAGTGGTACTTTGGTGATGGTAGTGCTCAGCAGGTTGTAGAATTGGTCTGTAGCTTCTACATCAGCATCCAAGGTGGGAGCATATGCAGAGATGAGTGTCATAGATTTGGCTCCAGAGAGTGGGATTCGGAGAGTCATAATTCTTTCGCTGACAGCGGTTGGAGTTAGCTGATAATCATTCACCAATGTGGTCTTTACAGCAAATCCAACACCATGAATGCGGTGTTCTCCCTCATCTTTTCTCTTCCAGAAGATTATGTAGCCTGAGCAGAACTCTGTAAGTTTACCTTCGCTAGACAGGGTGGTAAGGCAGCAATATCAATGTTCATTTGTCCAAGCTCATGGGTGACAAGTGCTGTTCTCTCTCAGGTCTCTTATTGTCTTTCAAATCAAGTAGAATTCGAACATTCCAGATTCCTATAATCAAAGTTTTGTTAATCTTTGTTTCTCGACTGCACAAGGGGTGACCCGCTGGGTGTGGCCTACCAGCCGGCTGAAAGTATGACTCGTATTCTATAATCATTTCCGTATTGACGAATTGCACAATTAGAAATAGGAAAGGATTTCCATCTATCAATACTTGTTTATTGCACTTATTATGCTACAGGACCAGTTTCAACCCCTTACATAAGATCATCTTCAGCTGAACCATACATTCATATTAATGTGATGAAACTATGATTAAGATTGTATTGTCTAAGGAATGCCATATGATAATAAACATTTGGTCACATCCAAATGGGGCATGTCGTAACGTGAACTGGCGTATATGTTACTATGTGCAACAATGCAATTGTATGTCTAAAATAATATGTTTAAGGTCTTAAAAATTAGTTTATAAAACACATCTCTACTTAAAACTAACTTATGTATATATATATAAGATGAATACAATATATAGGAACACTTCATGCACATGAATGTTCATGTCTTGCATGTTGTTCAATTCATCTGTTGACTTCTGTGTTCAAGTCTTATTTACATAGTTGTAAAGTTGGTTGCTGTTCCTGGAGTTTAAATGGTATGATTTGCTTGTAAAATTGTATGAGTAAAAGATTTTGTCTTCACGTATATACACAGAATAAAACACTTTCCAATTTTAAAAGGGTCCCAGACGTATGGATAGAATTAGGCTAAAATATGTTCAGTTCTGCTGTGTGTTGAATCTTTTGCCTTATGTTAAAATGTTTGATGTTTTTCTGTCGCGTGTTGTGTTCTGTTTATTAATTATCTTAAGGTAAGAGTTTTTTAGAGTGGGAATAACTGTATTGAAGATGATGTTAGTTTTTTTTGTGATTTCACGTATGTTGTAATTTGGATTGGTATACTGATCTAGAGTGATGTAAAATTCTTCTGTTATGTTGAGCAGGGGGCCTTCGGGGTTTATGTTCAGGATTTGCATGTCGTTCTCGATGTTTGTGAAACTGTGTTTATAGTCTACGACATGTTGGCCTATTGAGGAAAAATGGTTGTGTTTTACCGTGTTTGTGTGTTCATTATATCGGGAAGTTAGTTATGGGGTATATATGTACATTTACATGTCAGGTCAGGGTCACCCTGCTACCGTATGTGACAGTAGACGGTACTACCTGCGACTGTCTGGCCGAGGGTCAGGCGGCCAGTACCAAACCTGGCAAACTAAGGGAGAACCAACGGCTACGGGCGGATGAGCTCTCCCTTAGTAGGTTTGATGAAGCCTTTGTGTAGGAAATGACACATAAATTCATCAAGTTCAGGGCACTCTCTTGCCCTTGGGGTGGAAAACTTCCCCTAAAGGCGGATGAACCATATTTGGTCAACGGCATAGAAAGTCCTCAACGGCGGACCAGGCGTAAGGACAGGAAGTCCCTCCTCGGCTGGAATGGCGGACGAAGGCTGCAGTGACTAGGAACCCTTCAATCGTCTTGCATCGGCTTGCCATTGAAAACAGTTCTTAAGTCATCAAGTACAGTGCGTTTGTTGAAGTGCACCAACACTCTCACTCTAAAGGAATCTCACGCACAGCAGTCTTCCAACAACAGATTGACTCTTCCAAAAGTCCTGCGGCGATCAGGAAGTTGCGACGGGGGCAGGATTGTGATGTCTGGAAGCCTCTAGTGATAACTTGGCACGTAGGCGGTAGATGTGTGATCGGTCGTCTTGCTTAGGATTGTGGCTGTAGAGCAATTCGGTTGCTGCATCTACGACTGAGCAGTCCTATTTAGGGTCCACTCTGCTCACCTCACATGGGGAAGGCTAGAAAAGGTGCCCTAAACATAGTCAGCCACTTCTAGTACCGATTGGATAGCTGCGTCCAATGGTATCGCCTCAATGCGGTCGAACAAGAAAGAAATTATATTTTGCTACATGGAATGTAAGAACGCTTAATGATGACCCTTCAAATGAGAGACCCGAAAGGAGAACAGCCCTTGTGGGTAGAGAGTTACGAAGATACAATATCGACATAGCAGCACTCCTTGCTGAAGAAGGTCAGTTGAATGAAAACGGAGCAGGATACACTTTCTTCTGGAAGGGTAAACCTACCAGTGAACACCGAACACATGGAGTAGGCTTTGCTATCAAGAATAAGCTTCTCAGAGACCTGCAGGAGCTTCCAACTGGACGTAATGAACGCATCATGACATTAAGACTTCGATTAAATGGCGACCAGCATGCCACAGTAATTTGCGCATATGCCCCCACATTAGACTCTGATGATGACATCAAAGAAACATTCTATTCAGATCTGGATGACATCCTATCAAACATCAATCGACTAGATAAAATCATCTTGCTTGGTGATTTTAATGCCAGAGTGGGAAAGGACCATAAAGTATGGAATGGTGTCATTGGCAAGGAGGGAGTTGGCAGTGAAAACTCCAATGGTATTAGACTCCTCTCAAAATGTGCTGAGTATGGGTTGATAATCACCAACACCATCTTTCGCCAAAGGGATCGCTTCAAAACATCGTGGCAGCATCCTAGATCGAAACACTGGCACCTCATTGACTATGTGATTGTCCGCAAGCAAGATCTATGCGATATTCTCATCACCAAAGCAATGACAGGGGCTGATGACTGTTGGACAGATCACCGACTTATTAGATGAGTGATGCATTTGTCACTGTCCACCCAGAGGAGGAAACAACGGAAGAGCTTCAGACATACTTTTGACACCGAGAAGTTTGGCAATGCAGAAATTACTTCAAAATACAGAGAGCTCCTTCATCGGACTTTGCCGAAGGAATATCAACCTGATGTAACGCAACACTGGGAGAGTCTGAAGACCACTATTCAAGATGCTTGCAAAGAAACAGTAGGATGTAAGACCAGAAAAAATCAGGACTGGTTTGATGAAAATGATGAAGAAATTGAAGCATTGATCTCACAGAAGGAAAAGCCTTGCAAGCATGGCGAAGGGACATGAACTCCCACTCCAAGAAACAAGCCGTAAATATTGCCAAAGCAAATGTCCAAAGAAAAACCCGTGAGCTCAAGAATGGATGGTGGACAGCAAAGGCAAAAGAGTTGGAATATCTAGCAGATAAAGATTCACGACAGTTCTTCCAAGCAACAAAAGCAGTTTATGGTCCCACCACCTTTGGGAGGAATCCTCTTTGGTCCAGCGATAAAAGTATACTTTTAAAAGATCAGCACTCCATCATGAATAGGTGGAAAGAGCATTTTGAAGACCTCTTGAACCAGGATTCGATTATTGATGAACAGGTGTATGATATATTAAAACAAGCTCCCATCAATGATGAACTTGGCTCCTCACCAACATTAGATGAAGTTAAGCATGCTGTCAATCAAGCAAAGCGTCACAAAGCCTCTGGTCCTGATGGTATACCAGTGGAAGCTCTCAAAGAAGGTGGTGAGGTACTAGTAAGACATATACATGAACTGATTGTCAAAATTTGGAGCACAGAAGAAATGCCTCCTGATTTCAGAGACAGTCTGGTAGTTCCCATATTTAAGAAAGGGGATCGAACAAATTGCAGTAACTATCGGGGAATATCCTTACTGTCATGCCTGGGAAAGCTTATTGCTCGAATCTTGGCAAATCGTATTGTACCCCTGATGGAGAAAATACTTCCAGAGAGTCAGTGTGGCTTCAGGCCTTCTAGAGGAACCACAGATATGATATTCACAGCTCGTCAACTCCAGGAAAAATGTAGAGAACAAAATAGACCTCTTTATATTGCCTTTATTGATCTTACTAAGGCATTTGACTCTGTGAACTGAGAAGCTTTGTGGAAAATTTTAGCTCTATATGGCTTTCCGCAGAAATTTATTGCCATCTTGAAATTGCTCTACAATGATATGATGGCAGCTGTCATTGGCAACGGCTCTATTGGAGAGCCATTCCATATCAATACTGGTGTTAAGCAAGGCTGTGTGATAGCCCCCACTTTGTTTTCCTTGTATGTTGCCACTGTCATGGAACTTGTCAGAGATGATCTCCCTCCAGGAATTCATATAACTTACAGGATGGATGGTAAACTTTTTAATTTGAGCCGTTTAAATGCAGGAACTCGGACATCGTCTGCAGCATTAGTTGAGTTACAGTACGCTGATGATAATGCCGTCGTAGCTCAGACACAAGAAGAGCTTGTGAGAATCCTGAATGCTTTCTCTGATGCGTACAACAAGATCGGACTGAAACTGAATACCAGCAAAACACAGATCCTATACTAACCAGCCCCTGGGGAAGGTCAAAGAGATATCAATGTCACAATTGATGGAGTGAGCCTTCAAGTTGTAAACACCTTCCCATACTTTGGCAGCACCCTCTCATCAAGCGCAAATATAGATTCAGAAATCCAACACAGAATTAACCGTGCAGGAGGATCCTTTGCTAAGTTAAGATCTCGAGTTTTTGACAATCACGATGTCAATATCACAACAAAGATTCTTGTGTACAATTCTGTTGTAGTTCCAACCTTACTCTACGGATCTGAATCCTGGACATGCTACAGTCGACACCTAAGAAGCTGGAACAGTATCATCAACGTTGCTTGAGGAGAATACTGCAAATAACTTGGCAAGACAGGCGCACAAATATCAGCGTTCTTGAAGAGGCACACACCACCAGTATAGAATTGATGGTTTTAAGACGCCAGCTACGATGGACAGGCCACGTAGTTCGCATGCCCAATAATCGCATTCCCAAACAAGTGTTTTACTCTGAGCTATCAGTAGGTAAACGCTGTGTAGGCGGTCAGAGGAAGTGATTTAAAGATTTAATCAAGGCTAACTTGAAGAGATGTAACATTGATTTTGACAACTGGGAGAGCTTAGCGCTTGACCGTTCATCCTGGAGATCACTAGTCCATTACGGCACACTGTCTTTTGAAGAAAACCGCCGACGTACAGCGAATGACAAGAGGCAACGTAGGAAAGAAAAAGAAATGCTGAGAAGACATAGAAATAACATGACTGCTCCACCTGGGACTACCTGTCATCACTGTGGCAAATTGTGTAACTCCCGCATTGGACTGTATAGTCACCTCCGAACACATAGATGAAGAGACATCCTACCTGGAAGACAAACCTACTCGATTGCGAGTGTTTGCTATCATCATGTACATTGTTGAAGGTGAATAGTGCGTAATCTTTCTTGGATTTGTCTGCTTTTGTTAATTCAGTTTTGGGTTGGGATTTTATTTTGTGAATGATTTTGTTGACCATTTCCTTCTTGTATCAATTGTTTTTAGCTATGTCATGAATTAGTTGTAATTCTTTGTTTAAATCTTCTTTTGTTAACGGTGTATTGAATGCTCTGTGTATCATGCAGTAGTAAGCTGCTCTTGTGTGTGTGTGTGTTGGGGTGAACGGAATCTATTTTGATTGTATTTGAAGTATGCGTGGGTTTTCTGAATATTTTGTAAGAAAGGTGGTCTTCATGTCTGGTTATCGTTATGTCCAAGTAGTTCAAGTAGTTCAGAATGTTTTCGGTTTCCATGGTAAATTTTATATGGGGGTCTATTGTGTTGAGTTTATCTAATATGTCAGTTTGATTTGTGGATCAATTGTCGATGATGACGAAAATGTCATCAACAAATCTATTTATTTATTTTATTTATTTTTTTTTTTTTTTGCAAGTTGCTTTACGTCGCACCGACACAGATAGGTCTTATGATGACGATGGGACAGGGAAGGGCTAGGAGTGGAAAGGAAGCGGCCATGGCCTTAATTAAGGTACAGCCCCAGCATTTGCCTGGTGTGAAAATGGAAAACCATGGAAAACCATTTTCAGGGCTGCCGACTGTGGGGTTCGAACCCACGATCTCCCGAATACTGGATACTGGCCGCACTTAAGCGACCAACAACAAATCTACACCAAAAAAATTTATTGTCTATTTTGCTAATTGATGTGTGCTCTAAATGGTCTATGTAAATTTCGGCGAGTATACCAAAGGCGGGAGATCCCATCGGTAAGCCTTGTCTTTCAAATCAAGTAGAATTCGAACATTCCAGATTCCTATAATCAGAGTTTTGGTAATCTTTGTTTTTCGACTCCACAAGGGGTGACCCGCTGGGTGCGGCCTCCCAGCCGGCTGAAAGTGTGACTCGTAATCTATAATCTTCATTTTGCCAACAAGGCTTACCGATGAGATCTCCCGCCTCTGGTATACTCGCTGAAATTTACACAGACCATTTAGAGCACACATCAATTAGCAAAATAGACAATATATTTTTTGGGTGTAGATTTGTTGATGACATTTTCGTCATCATCGACAATAGATCCACAAATGAAACGGACATATTAGATAAACTCAACACAATAGACCCCCGTATAAAATTTACCATGGAAACCGAAAACAATCACAATCTGAACTACTTGAACTACTTGGACATAACAATAACCAGACATGAAGACCACTTTTCTTACAAAATATTCAGAAAACCCACGCATACCTCAAATACAATCAAAATAGATTCCGTTCACCCCAACACACACACACAAGAGCAGCTTACTACAGCATGATACACAGAGCATTCAATACACCGTTAACAAAAGAAGATTTGAACAAAGAATTACAACTAATTCATGACATAGCTAAAAACAATGGATACAAGAAAGAAATGGTCAACAAAATCATTCACAAAATAAAATCTCAACCCAAAACTGAATGAACAAAAGCAGCCAAATCCAAGAAAGATTATGCACTATTCACCTTCAACAATGTATATATATTCCCCATAACTAACGTTTTTAAAAAACATAACCTAGTAATAGCATTTAGAACTACACACAACAGTACCAACATCATACACAACGTCAGGACAATCAACAGCAACAACGAATACAACCACTCAGGGGTATACTGTATCAAATACAATAACTGTGAGACAAGCTATGTCGGATGCACTGGTAGAAACTTCCTAACCCGATATAAACATAAACGCGGTAAAACACGATAATTTTTCCTCAATAGGCCAACATGTTGTAGACTATAAACACAGTTTCACAAACATCGAGAACGACATGCAAATCCTGAACATAAACCCCGAAGGCCCCCTGCTCAACCTAACAGAAGAATTTTACATCACTCTAGATCAGTATACCAATCCAAATTACAACATACGTGAAATCACAAAAAAAACTAACATCATCTTCAATACAGTTATTCCCACTCTAAAAAACTCTTACCTTAAGATAATTAATAAACAGAACACAACACGCGACAGAAAAACATCAAACATTTTAACATAAGGCAAAAGATTCAACACACAGCAGAACTGAACATATTTTAGCCTAATTCTATCCATACGTCTGGCACCCTTTTAAAATTGGAAAGTGTTTTATTCTGTGTATATACGTGAAGACAAAATCTTTTACTCATACAATTTTACAAGCAAATCATACCATTTAAACTCCAGGAACAGCAACCAACTTTACAACTATGTAAATAAGACTTGAACACAGAAGTCAACAGATGAATTGAACAACATGCAAGACATGAACATTCATGTGCATGAAGTGTTCCTATATATTGTATTCATCTTATATATATATAAGTTAGTTTTAAGTAGAGATGTGTTTTATAAACTAATTTTTAAGACCTTAAACATATTATTTTAGACATACAATTGCATTGTTGCACATAGTAACATATACGCCATTTCACGTTACGACATGCCCCATTTGGATGTGACCAAATGTTTATTATCATATGGCATTCCTTAGACAATACAATCTTAATCATAGCTTCATCACATAGATATGAATGTATGGTTCAGCTGAAGATGACTTTATGTAAGGGGTCAAAACCGGTCCTGTAGCATAATAAGTGCAATAAACAAGTATTGATAGGTAGAAATCCTTTCCTATTTCTAATTGTGAAAGTGTGACTACCGATGTTTAGCCCGCATTTTCTAGAGCCTTCCCCATTCAGGGTGGGCAGCGGTGATCCTAAATAGGCCTGCCCAAACACAGACAGATGCAGGACCAAATTCCTGAGTAGTCACGGGGTCTCAGAAACACAACCATCACACGTCTGCTGCCAACGTGCAGGTCCGAACTAGAGGCTTCGAGTTTCACCCGAAAACATGCCTCCACCATCCTAATCCCATCGCTGTTGGACTTGAAATGAAGGGCGCGACTGCAGGAAAAAGTGCCACAAGCGAAATTTTGTTTAAGGTGGATCGCAGCTTGCAAGGAAGTTACCCACACACTATGATCTCTGAACTATACCTGCAGCACAAATGAAATGTGACATGCAGGTTCTAGTACCACGACTGCAACGGACAGCCGCAGACTCAAAATACTATTGAGTTGCTCCTTCACAGCCAGTTCGTCTGGCTTGACCTCATCCGCCTCCACGACCGATGAGAACCACAAAAAAGAAGGTTCCTCCCTCCGTTTTGCCATTGAGCCAAAGGCACAGACGATGGGTTCCAGGTAATTTCCTACACTGAGGGGAACATCACCCCACCCATAGGGGATCATCCGTCCGAAGCCGTTGACCCCTGTGGGGAGCAGAGTTATTTACCGTCGCTCGACACTCAACGTTAGCAGTTTTTACAGCTGGTTACCAAGCCAGGTATCCCTCCTCCTTTACCATTGCGGACTTGGGACTGGACAATGGTGGAGTTCTATGTAACTCTGCTTTAAACAGTATGTATAACTCACTAGCTTGTGAACGTTGTATCTGACTATTGTAAGTTAAATGTTAAATGACTGAGTCAGATGTGTGCCTTCCAGAGAATTCCAGCTGATCTCAAATTTGATTAATAAATTTTGTATTCACTTTAAAGCAAATTATCAAATTACATCCATAGCGAGAATTCAAGTAATATCTTACACACGTTAGCATTTTATATATATAAAATTGTGATATCAAATGTCACTTATTTCATAATCTTCGATTGATGAGAATGTATGTTCCTTTCTTGTAAAATTTCATAATTGATACCTCTAATAGTTAGCTCTCCAAGAATGATAAGATCGGTCTATTGAAACCCTATTGAGTAAATTTTGTTTCCTTATAGACCTGATGTTCATTTAATTGAATCTGACCGGCCTGACCTGGAGTTGGGAGAAGTACGTCTTCATCCTGACATAGAGCAGATTCTGGATGATGAACAGTGGATTGGAGATGCAACTGGTTTGGTACCGCATGGACTTGCTGTTTTAAAGACATGTCATATGCTCACTGAGAGGTTGGCAGCCTTGGCAATGGGACCACTGAACAACAGTAAAACTGGACATGAAATTATAGAGGTAAATGTTAGGACAGCCTGATACATGTTATAATTTTTATTCCATGTGTGTATCCATATCCAATTATAATCTTGTTGCTCTTGTGTTTACCTTCCAATCTCTTCTGTCACTGGCACCATTTCTAGCCTACCAACAATATGTTTTCACTATAACACATTGAATTACATCTGATTTAATATGTTATTGGTTAAATTTTAGCAATTGGTCTGTAACAGATTAGGTTATTGATTATTAGTTATTGTAATTAGTAGGGCTAGGATTATGATGACCTAAAAAACTGCCAAAAATGCAAAATGAAAAATGCACTTATCACCTAAAAATATGCAGAAAATGACCTAAATTTTTTTTAAAAAAGACCTTTGATTTTCTATGATTTCTGTATTGTTTTATTCTTGTGTGGTAACAAAATGAACTGAGGCTATTAATGTTGGCAAAATAGACATTTTGTAATACATTTCCGAGTTATGAATTTTGAAAATAATAATTGTTCATTCCAAAATATGTGAGTTGCAAATGAACAACAAATGCATGGTGTAGATTTTCAAATGAAAACGATTGTCTGTTGTAAGCCAACAAAGGTTTATACGTAGAAAAGCTCCTTTCTACCTCCACCAACACAACAGGAGCATACTTAAAGGAAACAATGTCACTTGAATTTAATTCACTATCGTCAGCATCACAAAGAGAAAATGTTTCACCTGACCTAATTTTAGCAATTGAACACATTGTCTGATATCCTTTATTTTTCTCCAAAACCTTCTTCATCTTCTCAGACACAGCTTGTCCCACTTTGCCACACGCGCGATCCACATCATTCACCAGTTTCAACACAAGTAATTGCTGCACTAGCAGCACTTCCAACTTTTCCAGACCAGTTATGGCAGTAGGTAGAAATCCAAAATTTGCTTTTATGTAAGCAAGTTTCCCTGAAATTTCACTATCTGCCATAATTTTTTGCTCTGCTTTGATTGATGCGACTTTAGTGCTGTCGAATGAATCCACGATTTGTTTCACCACTTGTAAGTTCTCGATATAATACGTGCAGGCTTCTATCCAGGTTCCCCATCTTGTCAAAACGGGAAAAGGTGGAAGTGAAATGTCTGCAGCTTCTGACTTGAAAGTTGAAACTTGAAAGGGTGCCTTCAAGAATATCTTTTTCACAATTCCTATCAATTGGTCAACTTCGGAAAAATTACTGCGAAACTCCTCTGTGACTCGGTGTAATGCGTGAGCCAGACAAGTTAAATGCACCATTTAAAGTAGACAGTATGAAGCAAATTATCAGCCTTGACCATGTAGGGGGCTGCATTCGTTACTAAAAACAATACATTGTCATGCTGAATACCATCAGGCCACAACAATGTCAACGATTTATCAAGAACTCTGCTGATTGTTGAGTAGTTCATTTTTTGTAAATGCTCACAATAGAGTAGAAAGTGTTCACCAGGAACATCCTCGTCCAGTGTTCCTACCACCACGTTAGCTACATATCGTCCTGAAGAGTCTGTCATCTCGTCCATCGATATCCATATTTTTTTTATTTCCAACTCTTTACCTGATTTCTTCCAAAGTTTTTTCATAGCATTATCTAACATAGATTTTCCTTCATGTAGAAGAATCCGGTATGGATTTGCCCGTGTGCTTCTCTAAGAAATTGTGCAGTTTAGGGTGGTTTAACTTACTCAATGGGATATCAGCACAAAGAAACACTCTACAGAGTTCTTCAAAGAATGATGAAAGGGATGAATGGGTTTCTCCAAGAAGCTTCTCTTGTAGTAATGTTCCTTCATCCTGAAGTCGTTGCAGATCACATTTGTGTTTCTCACGCGATACATGTTGTTCCACCGTTAACCTTTTTACAGCGGCAACTCTCACGTCACAAAGTTTTGAGTAAGATATCATCCCATCAGTGGTGAAGACCCTTTCTCGATATTGAGAAACAAATTGTTTTAGTTTAACACACTTTGCTTCACTTTTGGCATATCGCAACTTTACATCTAGAACAGCACTTCCGACTCGAAGAAATACCACGAACTCAGTGACTCATTGCTAGCTCCAGCTATGCGAGAGATAAATGTACTTCCTTGTATGGGCGAGTTCATTATACCCATACTTTTGGGAATAGGGAAAGAAGGTATCTCTTTCCTGGAAAATATGTTATGCTTGTATGAAATCAAACAAAATATTCAACACGGAAATTTAGTAAAATACAGAATTAAAATAGTTAAATGTAACAGAATTATCCTTCTTCCTTGAAAATAGTAGAAAAATGACCAAATTGACCTAAAATTTCCCCAAAAAATGCCCTATCCTTGAAAAATGGCAAAGAATACAATAAAAAAAAGACCTAACAAATAAACTTCATCAAACTCATTCTTTCATGAAACACATATATATATTTAAGCAACATGTCAGTCTTACAAAATAATAATGCAAAATCATCAGAATCCTAGCCGTAGTAATTATTGTTATTATTTATAATTGGTTTTACATCCAACTAACTACTGTACATTTATAGCTTTTGGGGATGATGGGATGTCAGAAATTTGTCCCATATGACTTCTTTTAGAATTTGAAAACCTTAAAATAACACTGGACTGAGTCGGTATTGAACCTGCCGATTTGGGCATATTCAATCAATCAGTCACTACTGATCTACATTTAGGACAGTCGCCCAGGTGGCCGATTCCCTATCTGTTATTTTCCTAGCCTTTTCTTAAATGATTGCAAAGAAATTGGAAATTTATTGAACATCTCCCTTGGTTATTCCAATCCGTAACTCCCCTTCCTATAAATGAATATTTGCCCCAATTTGTCCTCTTGAATTTCAATTTTGTCTTCATATTGTGATCTTCCCTACTTTTAAAGACACCACTCAAACTTATTCGTCTACTAATGTCATACCATGCCATCTCTTCACTGACAGCTCAGAACATACCACTTAGTTGAGCAGCTTGTCTCCTTTCTCTCAAGTCTTCCCAGCCCAAACATAGCAGTATTTTTGTAATGCTACTCTTTTGTCAGAAATCACCCAGAACAAATCGAGCTGCTTTTCTTTGGATTTTTTCCAGTTCTTAAATCAAATAAACCTGGTGAAGGTCCCATACACTGGAACCATACTCTAGTTGGGGTCTTACCAGAGACTGATATGCCCTCTCCTTTACATCCTTACTACAACCCCCAAATACCCTCATAACCATGTGCAAAGGTCTGTATCCTTTATTTACAATCATATTTATGTGATTACCCCAATGAAGATCTTTCCTGATATTGAGACCTAGGTACTTAAAATGATGCCCAAAGGGAACTTTCACCCCATCAACGCAGTAATTAAAACTGAGAGGACTTTCCCTATTTGTGAAACTCACAACCTGACTTTTAACCCCGTTTATCCTCATACCATTGCCTACTGTCCATCTCAAAACATTATTGAGGTCATTTTGCAGTTACTCACAATCTTGTAACTTATTTATTACTCTGTACAGAATAACATCATCTGCAAAAAGCCTTATCTCTGATTCCACTTCTTTACACATATCATTGATATATATATAAGAAGACATAAAGGTCCAATAATACTGCCTTGAGGAATTCCCCTCTTAATTATTACAGGGACAGATAAAGCTTCACCTACTCTAATTCTCTGAGTTCTGTTTCCTAGAAACATAGCCACCCATTCAGTCACTCTATTGTCAAGTCCAATTGCATTCATTTTTGTCAGTAGTCTCCCATGATCTATCCTATCAAATGCCTTAGATAGGTCAATCGCGATACAGTCCAATTGACCTCCTGAATCCAGGATATCTGCTATATCTTGTTGGAATCCTACAAGTTGAGTTTCAGTGGAATAACCTTTCCTAAACCCAAACTTCCTTCTATCAAACCAGTTATTAATTTTGCAAACATGTCTAATATAATCAGAAAGAATGCTTTCCCAAAGCTTACATGCAATGCATGTCAAACTGACTGGCCTATAATTTTCAGCTTTATGTCTATCACCCTTTCCTTTATAAAGAGGGGCTACTAAAGCAACTCTCCATTCATTTGGTATAGCTCATTCATGCAAACAATAATGAAATAAGTACTTCAGATATGGTACTATATTCCAACCTATTGTCTTCAGTATATCCCCCGAAACCTTATCAATTCCAGCTGCTTTTCTAGTTTTCAACTTTTGTATCCGACTAAATGTCATTGTTGTCATGGGTAAATTTTAATACTTCTTTAGTATTAGTCACCACCTCTTTTCTGGACATTATCCTTGTAACCAACAATCTTTACATACTGCTGACTGAATACTTCTGCATTTTTGAAGATCCTGGCATACACACTCCCCTTAGTCATTAATTATTCCTGGAATATCCATACCTGCCAACCCTTCCGATTTACCCGGAAACCTTCCGGTTTTTAACTCTTCTTCCGATTTTCCAATTTATTTTTACTTCTTCCTATTTTTGACCAATATAACCTCTAGTACAGCCGGTACTCTTCCCCTTAAATCAAGGATAAATTCTTATGTGCTTGTATAATTCACGAAAACTCATTTTCAAACGTATTTATTTGATGCTTTATTTTGTGAGTGTTTTGTCCGTCACCTTTGTGTATCGTTCCAATCGTCGTGCAAGCAAGACAGGCTAGCGCGCGCTAGCAACTCAGTTAATCGAAATGAAAGAATAAGTTTGTTATTGTATTGTTCTCGCCCTGTTAACATCGTTTCTGTGTGTAGTTTCGTCGGAGTTGTAGGCCACGTGTTTTTTCTTGCATTTCTATGCTTTCCTCCTCTGACAAAGTCGTATGTTAATAATGCATGGGGAATTGTTGTGAAAGTGGTAGTTTCGCGTATTTAAATGCATAATTTTAATTAGCTGAATGCTTTTAGGGGTGTTGTGTCGGTGACAGTTTCTGGTATTTTCTTTTCTCATTATGGCCAAAAAATATAACAAAGTTTGTTGTAGCTGGAAAAAAGGAGAAAGGGAGGAAAATAAATCCATTTATACAGTACCTTAAACCCTAGATACGCAATAAACATCCGATGAACTGCGCCAAATACACATCAACAAATGTCAGGTTAAACAACTTGACGACTATGAACAAGGAATGTGGAACGGGGACTGGGATCCTACCAAGGGCCATGGAAATGTGAAGGTTGCGGGTTTACAGACAAATCAACGGTGATGTCTCATTTTCAAAATATTATTCCCGAATGGACATTACAAGTGAGTTTCAAACAAAATGCATCTATCCACACAATTCAGATACACAATTTACAGATACAAGATTAGATGTTGTTTTGACAAGAGCATTGCTATTAAGTCAAGAAGTTAACCAAAAACATCTTAGCATCACCTGAGTTCTACAACACGATACAGAAGGTAACAAGGCACACAAAATACAAATAGAAAGAAGTTAAATGTGCTTTCTAACATCTGAGCAATAGGGTGATGACTAGGGCAACCTCCTATGTGATAACACCAACGAAATGTTAAATGTGAATTAAAACGGGACTGAAATCAAGCGTACTTACCCCAAGGCAGCCCATCCCGGGAGCAAGGAGTCGCCGATGTGCATGAAAACTTTACACTTACGAGAGAACGAAAGACCACGAAATGCTTCCTTGCTCACTTAAAAAGGGAAGACTGGCCTTGGTCCAATTATCGAGTGACCAATCAGAGCGCAGGAGTTTGCCTGTCGCCACCCAGATTCACCAATCACAACTCTTTATCCAGTCGCAATGTTTATACAATGTTCCCGAACATATACAGACACTGATTGCGAACTTTCCATTTTCCAGAATTAGTAAGGACGTATTTCTAGAATCCGCAACTGACAGGGGCTAACACACCCTGTTCCAAAAGTTGGCATCACAACCTTTTCTGGACTGTTCCAGCTATTGTAGAATAACAACAATTCACAATCTAGTAGTTACATAAGTGGGTAATGAGGATAAAAATAAAACATACTACAAAATATTTTACACCATACAGGTTAGGTAGCTAAATGGAATATGAATAAAATATTCTACCACAATACTCCGCATTACACAGTAAGTTTTCCTTAAAAGATTTACAAATAAAATATTCTACAACAACTTTCCACATCATAGAGATACTACACAGGTTTCAGTTATCTCCAAGTGTTCAGAGATACCTATAAATTTCCGTTTATTTTACCGTCTGATAAAGGAAACTACCGTATTTTCTCACGTAATTAATGCCCTTGCATAATTTACGCATTAATATTTTTGGGTCCAAAGTGGAGAAAAAGAAATGCTGACGCATTTGATGCACCCACAACTTCGAACATCCATCACGCGGATCCGGATGCGTTTTGAAATAAAGATATCAACTACTCAGGTAGCAGGTTTCCTATTGCGAAAGTGGGCATTCCAAATATAGGGCAACATGCTGTTATTAACCGGCAGGAAATCCCACTGCACTAGTTTTGCGAGTGTTTCGGGTACGGAACATTCTGTGATCTCAAAATTGTTTGTCAGTCCACAGTATTCGAGTAATACTGCATCATACAAACTCGCAGTGATAAGTTACACCGAAACATAGGGGAATAGGGCAGCGGGCAGCAAGTATTCAGTGTCCAAATGAAACGTGCACCACCGCGGTAACAGAAGTGCACTTCAAGCGACCAACAAGTCTCGCAAAGCATTTCACAGCCCAAAATGCGGCAAGTTTCCGCAAGTAGAGGAGAATCTGCTTAAATATATGATTTTGTTATGCCATGCTGGATAAGCCGTTTCTCATGAAAATCTGTATTTTAAAGAATGAGAAATAGATGCTGCACATGGAATCAGTGTCTCGAATTTGAAGGTTAGCTGAGGCTTGATTAATTTTATAAAGAGAAATGGACTTTATCTTCAACAAAGAACAACATCATGCCAAAAAATGACTAATGATTTCAACCATTTTCATTGTTTTGTGATTGAGATGCATAAAGTGAAGGAATATTTGCTTTCCCTTATAGGAACCGCAGGTCAGACGCCAGTCAGTTTCCATATGCCACAAGGTCGAACAGTCGATAAGAAAGGAACATACAGTATTATCGTACGCGCTACCTGAAGCAAAAAACAACGATGTACTGCAATTCTCGCTGTAACAGCTGATGGTAGAAAGCTTGCACCTTACATTGCTCTAAAACAAAAAACAATGCCAAAAGCAAAATTTCCGTGCGTGATCCACATTCGTATTCAAGAAAAAGGGTTGGATGGACACGTCACTTGTACAAGATTGGATACAAACGGTTTGGGGTAATGTATCAGGGTCCCTCCTTCGATGCCTGGCCCTTCTCGTGTTGGATAGTTTTAGTTTTTTACCGGTATGTCATTGTTATGACATTACATGAATTGTACTATTATTAGTTCATGTTTATTTCAGTTCAGGTCGTATTGTCAGCTCGTAATGAGAAGAATATTTTCCTGTGTCGGTACTTCAAATCCATGTGTCTAACTTAACTGATGTATCCTATTTGACTTTATAGAAAAAAATCTCACGCTGGAATTTTACGCCAATTGACGATAACCGCAAATGAGTTGAATCAGTTTTGTTTATATTACATTTGATGTATCTTTTAAATGTAAATGAATTGTAAATAATTTGTCAATATCTGAATTCCTTGAGTAATTTATGCATCCAAAATTTTCACCTGTATTTTTCCTCAAAAAGTGTGTTAATTATGCGAGAAAATACGGTATAATGCATTTTGTTGCGTGTGTCGGTGTGACATAAATATATTAATTACAAGTAACTAATATCATTTAGTAGTGATTACAATCTACGTGAAATATATATATTTCCAGTGTATCTTTCTATTTTTGGTTTCTAAAAGCTGGCAGGTATGAATATCCTTCTTGGAACCTGCTTCTGCCTTAAAGTACCTATACATACTCTTCTGTTTTTCACTAAAATTTGTATTACCGCCAGTTATGCTTGCCATCATGTTATACTTTTATTATTATTATTATTATTATTATTATTATTATTATTATTATTATTATTATTATTATTATTATTATTATTATTATTATTATTATTATTATATATAATTCGCTGGGGCCATCAAGGACCACGTTAAGTCTTGTTGCATTTGACACTGAACTTGGCCCTCTTTAGAGCCCAAATTTCCCTCATTCTTTGTGAGTGGGCCTGCTTACGCTGCTCTGTCCAAGGGGCACCGTGTCTTCTCTTCGGTTGCTCATCTCGGTTTAGCCCGTTCGTCAATATTTTCTTGTGGAAGAGATCTCTGTTAAGGGCGTCTTCAGCTGAGATGTAGCATTTGCAGTTCTTCTTTGGTATTTCTAAACCAGGGAATTGTGGTTTTGGGGTATGAATCAAAAAAGTGAAAGATTTCTTTAGTTAACTTTCTTCCATCCATTCTTTTCAGATGACCGTAAAATCGTGCCCGTCTTTTTCTGATTGTGTTGGTAATTGTCTCTATTTTGCGGTAGACTTCCTTGTTGGATCTCTTTTGATGGATTCCATTTCTGTACTTTGATCCCAAGATTCCTCTCACAATTTTGCGTTCTCTTTTCTCCAGTTCTTCAAGGAGTCCTTTGTTGGCATTTAGAGACAGGGTTTCGGCTGCATATAGAACTACTGGCTTCAGAACTGTTTCGTAGTGACGTATCTTGGTGTTTTGGGAAAGGCATTTTTTGTTGTAGATTGTGCGGGATGTTTGGTAGGCTATTTCCAGTTTGCGTACTCGCTCCTGAAGTGCTTCTTTGTCCAGTCCATTTTTCATGATGATCTCACCCAGGTATTTGAATTCGTCTACTCGGTTGATGTCCCCGTATTTTGTATGGAGTTTTGGTGGAGCCTCTTT
The DNA here is from genome assembly GCF_040414725.1 of Anabrus simplex. Classification (NCBI taxonomy): domain Eukaryota; kingdom Metazoa; phylum Arthropoda; class Insecta; order Orthoptera; family Tettigoniidae; genus Anabrus; species Anabrus simplex. Next base: position 235,284,059 of record NC_090270.1, read on the forward strand.
GATGTTAGTCATTACTTCTGTTTTCTCAAATGATATCTGCAAACCAGTTTGTTCGGCAATTTCCTTTAAAATTTCAACTTGAGCTCTAGAGGTTTCTATGTCGTTTGAGAGAACAGCAATATCATCGGCAAATGCTAAGCAGTCTGTTGCGATCCCCTTGGATTTAGTTCCTATTCTCAATGGACTGTAGTTGGTTTCCTGTAATCTCACCCGCCAGGTTCTGATGATCTTTTCAAGAACACAGTTGAAGAGTATCGGGGATAGCCCATCACCTTGTCGGACTCCTGTTTTGATGTCAAAAGAATGCGAGAGACATCCGTGGAACTTCACCTTGGATTTTGTATCTGTCAGGGTGGCTCTAATTAATGCCAGCAGTTTCAAATCAACTCCAAATTCATTTAAGATGTTTAGCAGGACTTCCCGGTCGATGGAGTCGTACACTTTCTTGAAGTCCACAAAGACAGACTCATACTGCTTGGACCTTAGTGTACAATATCTGATGATTGTTTTGAGATTTTGGATCTGTTCAGCTGTTGAGCGACCTTTTCTGAATCCTCCTTGGTATTCACCTATTTGATGTTCGACTAGTGCTTCCAAACGCTCCAGGATGGCAAGTGATAGTATTTTGTAAGTCACGGGTAGCAAAGATATTCCTCTGTAGTTGTTGATGTTCTTCATGCTGCCTTTTTTGTGTAATGGATGGATCAAAGCTATTTTCCAATCTTCGGGTAGGGTCTCCTTGTTCCAAATTTCTTCTATTTGCTTTTGCAAGATATCAAGTGATTCCTTTGGGGCATATTTCCATAGTTCTGCTACTACTGAGTCTTCCCCCGGTGCTTTGTTATTTTTGAGACGGGCAATATGGCGCTTTATTTCATCTCTGTCGGGTGGTCTGGAATCTGGGTACCTGAGTAAGGGTTCCTTGGTCTCAATGGCGCTGTGTGGTTTAGAGCAATTAAGTAAATTCTTGAAGTAATCTGCCAGAATGCTGCAATTTTCTTCATTTGACGTCGCCAGTGTGCCGTCCTTTCGCTCGAAGCATAGAGATGGTGGTTTATAGCCAGTGAGTTTGCGTTTGAAGGCTCTGTAGTACTCTCTGCTTTCGTTCTTCCTAAAGTTTTGTTCTATCTTTTCAATGAGAGATTTTTCGTATTTATGTTTCTCAGTTCTGAACAACTTAGCTGCTTGGGCACGTTGGGTTTTGTAGGTTTCCCAATCATTTTCTGATTTTGTAGAGTAGTACTGTTTCCATGCATTGAGTCTTTCTTGGAGGACTGATTCGCAGGTACTATTCCACAAGGCATGCTTTTTGCTTCTCTTGATTTCTGCAACGTCTTTGGCAGCCTCAACATGGAGACTTTTGGCGTTGTTAAAGTCACAGTCATTTGGTCTAGCCTTCTCCTGGAACTCCTCGACCCTTTGCCGAAGTTTATCATTGTCGAAGCGTGTGATCTGTTTGGTTGTCTTCCTTGTTTTTGCGGAAATTGGTTTGAATTTGATAAGAAACATATAATGGTCTGAGGCCACATTGATGCCTTTCTTTACCTTGACATTCATAATCTCAGGGCTGTTTCTCCTGGAGATTGCAACATGATCAATTTGGAACTCTCCGAGAGCTTGAACGGGAGAACGCCAAGTCATTTGCTTTCTGGGTAGATGGCGAAAGTGGGTCGACATGACCTGCAGTTTGTGATTTTCGCAAATGTACACCAGTCTTTTGCCGTTGGGATTGGTTCTTTTGTGAGCAGGGTAATTTCCTATAACTTTCTTGTACTTCTGTTCACGACCTAGTTGAGCATTGAAGTCACCCAAAAGAAGCTTGACATGGTGTTTGGGGGATTTTGTTTAATTTTTCATCCAGTAGGTCCCAGAAATTATCAACTTCGTCTGGATCAGACTTGTTCTTATAGTTTGTAGGAGCATGTGCGTTAACTAGGGTGTAGGTTTTGTTTGCGCATTTAATTGTGAGTATAGACAATCTATCATTCACAGGTTCGAAATTTGCAACCGATTTATGGATCTTGGTTCTAACAGCAAACGTGGTTCCAAGCATCACAGCTCCATTGAGGATTCCTCTTTGCGCTTTGCTCTTGAAAAATCGGTAGCCTTCGGATTCAAAAATCTCTTCATCTGGGTACCTTGTTTCCTGTAGGGCCATTATGGATATCTGATTTTAGTGAAGAGCTTTGGTGAGGGTTTTCAGCTTGCCAGTTTGTGTAAGTGAATTTATGTTGAAAGTTACTAGAATGGTTTTAGATTTTGGCCTGAGTTTTTGACTCTTCGGGGTACACCGAGACGCTGTTGGTCATCTTAGGGGTTTGTTACCCCCGCTTAACACTCGTCATTGAGTACTGGCTGTATGGCCTACTCATTGTCACAGCGGGGTAACCAGCCAGACAGTAGCTTTTATTATTATAGAGCAATAATAATAATTACTATGGCAGGTGTTGGACATTGTGTTTTGTGTTCTGTTTTATTATGTTGATGTTTAACACATCAACATTTCTTCCTTGGTTAATTTCTAGATCCATTTCTGGTGGGATATAGTGTTTACAGTGCTTTATGTGTTTTAGTATGAGCTCGAACACTAATGTTACTTTCATTGATCTCAGTGGCGGCTTTTGGCTGTAAAGTATGGTGAAGAGCTATTACCCGTTCGTTTTTGAGTTACAGATTTAGAAACTTCTTTCTTTCTTTCTTTCTTTCTTAATCCGCTTACCCTCCAGGGTTGGTTTTTCCCTCGGACTCAGTGAGGAATTCCACCTCTACCGCCTCAAGGACAGTGTCCTGGAGCTTCAGACTCTGGGTCGGGGGATACAACTGGGGAGGATGATCAGTACCTCGCCCAGGCGGCCTCACCTGCTATGCTGAACAGGGGCCTTGGTGGGGGATGGGAAGATTGGAAGGGATAGACAAGGAAGAGGGAAGGAAGCGGCCGTGGCCTTAAGTTAGGTACCATCCCAGCATTTGCCTGGAGGAGAAGTGGGAAACCACGGAAAACCACTTCCAGGATGGCTGAGGTGGGAATCGAGCCTACCTTTACTTATTTGATCTCCCGAGGCTGAGTGAACCCCGTTCCAGCCCTCGTACCACTTTTTAAATTTCGTGGCAGAGCCGGGAATCAAACCTGGGCCTCCGGGGTGGCAGCTAATCACACTAACCACTACACCACAGAGGAGGACAAGATTTAGGAACTACGTGTTGTTTTTGGTTGTTTTGTACTCGTACCTATGACTGGCGGAGGGTCCAGCACGTGACCATGATTTATTGAATTTAATGTTTCGTCATGACCACGTACATTTAAATGTACATTTTCACTGAACTGTACATTTCCAATATACAGTCTGGCATTTTCCTTCAGGACATCAGAGATCGTATTTTGGTTTGTTTCCAATGTCTTGAAATCTAGCTGCCGTATTTTATGTTCTGCAGAGTCTGAGTGCTTATGTAAAGAACGTGTTATGTTCAAAAGGGCTGAAAATCCTTCTTTATTCCAAACGTTATTTTTATTGATAAAAGGCAAGCAGGCTCAGCAAAACAACTTCTGTAGAGCTGGAGAGGAGCACAACCATGGAAATTCCTTAAACGACGATCGTTTGAAACTAAGATTGTAAGATTTACCGGAATGTTTCACTTCTTTTGTAGCACAAATTTGCAGTGATTCAGTAGGGCGATCAAAACGTAGAACTTCATTCTGATCTTCGTTTCTTCAACGTGAAAATGGTGTTTATAATAAAATGCACACTATGTCATAATTAGGATACATATTTAAATAAAACAGCACAACACTACGAATGAACCACGATGCGTAAGTACTCGTACTTCACAGAGGATGACGCAGGGAAGACGAAACATTCCGCTCTTCCGACAACTTCACTAGCACATTCCGCTATGTGGGAAATACGTGGGTGACGTAACGGTTGTCATGGCAACTGCCAAGGCCAAGCTCTAGGAAGGAGCACTTGGGAGGTAGAGGCAGCTGCGGAATCTCTCGTTTTCACTCAGTTTCACGCACCATACTGTGGCCGACAGCCGGCGCTTTCATGAGTTCCCCTGGTTCTCATCAGGTGATTAGGTGCTCCAAATGCCGTACAATAAAACATTTTCTTTCCGCAAAAAACCAACAATTATCATAAGAAAAATAAATTCAATTAATTCATTATGGTAAAAATAAGTGGTGAAGTGGCACTTCACCTACTTCACCTGAAAAGCTGCCCCTGATTGATCTATCTGAGTATTATGAAATTGACTGAGATATGAACAATGCTAATAGCATTCTTCGTGCAGCTCATTCCTGTAATGTCTGACTCGTTGGCTGAATGGCCAGCGTACTGGCCTTCGGTTCAGAGGGTCCCGGGTTCGATTCCCAGCCGGGTCGGGGATTTTAACCTTCATTGGTTAATTCCAATGGCCCGGGGGCTGAGTGTTTGTTCTGTCCCCAACATCCCTGCAACTTACACACCACACATAACATTATCCTCCACCACAATAACACGCAGTTACCTTCACATGGCAGATGCCGCCCACCCTCATCGGAGGGTCTGCCTTTCATGGGCTGCACTCGGCTAGAAATAGCCACACAAAATTATATATTCCTGTAATAAATGGTGGGAAGGTGGGGCTTGTAGGGTCAACTGGCGTACAGGTGTTGGTGAGTTTGGAAGACTAATATGGAATAGTATCTTCCCTTTTAAAATATTCTTCCCGTCTTTCCACTATTTCCCTAGGATCTCAATATGTGCACTTATTGACTCAAAACACTGCTGATTTACTTTTTTTTTCTTTCTGCAAGACAGATAAGTCATATGGCGACAAGGGGAAAAGAAAGTTGTAAGAGTAGGAAAAAGCGGCCACCAATGCCTTAATTAAGGCATTTGCCTGGTGTGAAAATGGGAAACCACGGAAAACCATCTTCAGAGCTGTACTATCTAATGTACTATCCCCCGAATTCAAGCGACTGCTACTTGATCCAAGCCATGCAGCCATTCGCTCGGTATTCCCTTTTTCCTCCCTATTTAAAATTAGGTTTGTTCCAATACAAACAGTTTGCAAACTGTCTGATGTATGCACGGTAAGGAAAGAGCGCTTCAGCAAACTTCAAACTGAGACGCGGACTCGGAGTCAGTTGTTCCAACAGACTGTGGACCATTCATGAACCAGTTTGCTGACTGGCAAAGCAGTTCGTGGTCCAGAACAAGCTGATCGGTTATCATCATCTGGCGGGAGCAGATGACACGTTACACATACTATTACAGTTAAACAAAAGTAGGAGTTATTATACAATTAAAAAGTCATATTTGACTACTCACTAACAAAGTAACAGACACTAGAATGATACATGACAATATTGAAGGCGATTCTGATGATTTTATGAACTCAGGCTCCAGTGAAGATGATCTGGAGATACATTACAATATCCCAAAAGGGAAAAATGAGTATTATTTAGGCAAGTATTTTTTTTACTTATTTGCAATTATGTTTAAATGATTACATGCAGTGAAATAAACCAAACAAACCCCATGGCACTACAGCCCTTGAAGGGCCTTGGCCTACCAAGCGACCGTTGCTCAGCCTGAAGGCCTGCAGATTACGAGGTGTCGTGTGGTCAGCACGACGAATCCTCTCAGTCGTTATTCATGGCTTTCTAGACTGGGGCCGCTATCTCACTGTCAGATAGCTCCTCAATTCTAATCACGTAGGCTGAGTGGACCTCGAGCCAGCCCTCAGGACCGGGTAAAAATCGCTGACCTGGCTGGGAATCGAACCCGGGGCCTCCAGGTAAGAGGCAGTCATGCTACCCCTACACTACGGGGCCGGCATATGCAGTGAAATAAATATATATATATTTTTTACTATTTGCTTTACGTCGCACGGACACGGATAGGTCTTATGGTGACGATGGGATAGGAAAAGCCTAGGAATGGGAAGGAAGCGGCCGTGGCCTTAATTAAGGTACAGCCTGGTGTGAATATGGGAAACCACGGAAAACCATCTTCAGGGCTGCCAACAGTGGGGTTCGAACCCACTATCTCCTGGGTTCAAGCTCATAGCTGCTCGCTCCTAACCGCACGGCCAACTTGCCCGGTAATAAATAATTTAGTAACAAAATATATATATTTAAAACAGTGCCTCGCTATGGTAACGAAATGTTCAAGGAGCGTTAACAAGCAGAGCAGAACAAGAACTGTTTATTTATCCTTAAACGTTCTGACCATGAATCTCCCGCGTAATCGTGAATGCATGCGTATTGTAGTTTTGGTTGGCCATTCGCCAACCGTTCCAACAGACTGCTGTTTTTCGATGGTTCCCAGTGAGTACGTAGCTCGCTCGTGCTTACATCAGTCCATGAATCGGTACAAAACCGCACGCAAACTGCTTGTTGGAACAAACCTATTATTTTTTACAGTCCAGAAATATTTCCCTGTTAGCTAACCTAGCTTTTTGCAAGTTATTTCCAAAATCTTCCCTTCATTTATTTTTGGACTGAACAGTTAGTTGGTTTGCTCAATGTCTCTCCTGAACGTATTATTCAGATCTTGTTTGGAGCCTTATTTCTACATTTACAAGCTGCTCTGTCTTTATCATTCCACCAAGATGTGCCCTTTTTCCCAACTTTACACTGAAATGTTCCTAGACATTTCTATTACAGCATCTCTGTATGCTATAAAATCTCTTTCAACACTCACCGGCGAAAAGAGTGAAACATACATATTTGCGACAAAATATAAAGTCTATTCGAAACCTGGGAAAAATAGAATATTATGACATAACAATGTGACAGTGTATTTTAAATTAAATAGCCCATAAGTTTCAGCCCAATAATTGAGAAACATTATTGATTGTGACAGTCACAACAGTCCACCAACACGAATTTGGAAAACCTGGAGCTCTGCACCACTTTGTATGCAGTACATTTGTCCACATGTTTTCAACATATTTCTATTGCCTCACTAATGGGTATTACCACGTCTAGCCACAGTTACAGCTGTAATTCGAACAGTCATCCTCAGGAAGCAATCTCAAATATTCTTGTGTGGTATGAGCTCCAATTTGCCGGGAGCGCAGCCCCAAGTTAAGCCATTGTCATGTCTCCCAAGCATATCTCATATGTGCTCTATCAGGTTTACGTCTGGACTAAGATCAGGCCACGCCATGCGCTCAATTTTGACTTTATGCAGGTACTCACGTACACAAAGGGCAGCATGTGGGCAAGCATTGTCATGCATCAAGATGAAGTTCTCGTCAATGACAGGTACAAAAGGCACCATGTGATCCACTAAAATCTTCTCTATGTATCGGTGGGCTGTCAGACTTTCATTCTCAACAAACACAAACTCCGTGCCTGCATCAATGTTAATCCCAGCCCAGACCATCACCGAGCCTCCATTGAATGGTGTCCTTGCAGAGAAAGTACAGGTTGAAAAACGTTCCTCAGACCTCCATATTCTCCCCTTTCCATCTGGTGCCCTGAAACAGAATCTGGATTCATCTGTAAACAGCACAGAGTTCCACTGCTGCACAATTTGGTTTTGATGGCTGTTACAGCATCCAAGGGGCATGGTGCTCTCATGTAAACATAGGTCCTCTGGCTGGCCTCTTGGACTTTAAATCCACTTCATACAACCTCACTCTTAACTGTCCTATCACTGACATTCATGCCCTGTACTTGCTGCAAACGATTTCTGGCCTCCACAGCTGTTGTGTGTCTATCATGAAGAACATGAAAAAGTGATCGTTGCTCTCAGTAGTCCTTCTCCTACGACCAGTACCAGGCCTCCTGCACTATTATGCTCCTGTATGGCTAACACATGAATTGTGAGGCTCCCGGAGAAAGTAAAAATAGAAGGGGTAAAACAGTGAAGTGTGCATTGAAACTGTGCTTGTGTTCCGTGTGTGATGTGTGTTTAACTGGTAGCTAAGTAGCATGTAAGAGAAAGCTGCGGTTTCATCATTATCATTAAATTACAGTACCCAACATGATTTTTGCAGCTAAGCATCTGATACATGATTTTAACTAAATAAGGTCTCCTGATTTCAGAAATGTCATTGGTTTTATTGTATCATGTCTAGTTCTCATGTTGTTTGCCATTTACTGTCTGAAAATGTGTCATTGGGCCACAGGGCTGCTTTGTGATAACAGCGAATCAGCTGTTGTTAGAGTGGCCATGGTTTGCTTTGTCAATCCAAACCTCCTCCACCTACTATGTCTCCTACATTGAATTAGTCCGATAACAGAGTCTATTTTTAGCTCATGGTAGCGGCAGTGTGGTGAAGCCAGTCAGTTGCGTCGTGAGTATGGCAGAAGTCTGACCTTTTTATACTGTTTTGTGTTGCAAAAATGGCAAGTGTGTCAGGAATTAGAAGGTGTGTGAATAAGCCAGACTCATTTTGTTACATGTGTGGGTGTTATATTATGAAAGGACAGAGCAGGCCAATAACTGCATCAGTGAAACGTTTATATTATGCATATTTTAAGGTAAAATTAGGAGACTTGGACAAGTCGTGGGCTCCCCACGTATTTTGTAAAGCGTGCCTTGAAAACCTACGAAAGTGGAGCATTGGGAAATGTAAGGCCCTTCCATTTGGGGTAGGAATAGTTTGGCGCTAGCCCATACCAGGGACTGTTACTTTTGCCTGTGTAAAGTAGCGGGATTCAATAAGAGAAACAAGGACAGTATTGTGTACACGAATTTAAAGTCAGCGATGAGACCTGTTCCTCATGGACCAGAAATTCCAATACCTTCTCCTCCTACTAGTTTACCTGACTCTGACGGTTCCTCAAATTCTGATGACTAGCGAGTTGATATGGATTTTTCACCTGCCGCAGTTGCAGTAGATCCACAATTATTTAAACAGTTGGAGTTGAGTAATTTGATACAAGACCTTGGTCTCACGAAGGAAAAAAGTGAACTGCAGGGTCACAATTGAAAGAAAAAACCTTCTTGTGCATGGAACTACCTTTTCTTGGTATAGACATAGAGATAAGGAGTTCAGAAAGTATTTCAAGAAGGAAGATGATCTGACCTACTGCTGTGACATTCCAGGATTGATAGAACAGCAAGAGAGGGATTACAATCCTGTGGCACATTCCGTTTCACTAAAAGAAAATTATATCACAATGCAAACTGGTTTAGATAAAATCAAATATCATGAGCACCGGTGGGATGTGTGTAGTGAGTTGAAAGTGTGTGGTATTCTATTAGGACAACAAGCATGCTACACTAAATTCCCTTGTTATTTATGTGAATAGGACAGCAGAGCTAGGGACAAACACTGGTCTACACCTTCCTGGCCCAAGAGACAAGTTTTGACACCTGGTGTGAAAAATATTACAAATGCTGCCTTAGTTGACCCACAAAAAATTACTTCACCACTGCTACAAATCAAACTGAGAATCATGAAGCAGTTTTTTAAGGCCTTGGACAAAAGTAGCCCCTGTTTCAAGTACATGGCAAGCAAATTTCCACATTTATCTGATCCAAAATTCAAGGAAGGCATTTTTAATGGACCACAAATTAGAAAGCTTCTGAAAGACAGAAACTTTGAATAGACGGTGAATGCCGTGGAACTTGCTGCATGGAATTCAATAAGAGATGTCATAACGAAGTTCCTAGGAAATGTAAAGGATGAACACTACGAAACAATAGTGAAAACGATGTTGGATGATATGAAAGAGTTGGGGTGTAGAATGAGTCTGAAACTGCACTTCCTTCATTCTCATCTCAATCACTTTCTGGAAAATCTTGGGGCTGTTAGTGAAGAGAAGGGAGAGAGGTTCCACCAGGACATCAAGGAGGCAGAAAGAAGATACCAGGAGAGGTGGGATGAACCAGTGATGGCCGACTACTGTTGGTGTTTGAAAAGAGAAGACTAACTTGATGCAATCAGACACTGGGCAGCCAAGCATTCATTCCAAGGAGACATCTAGGACTGTTAAAGTTTATTTTTTCACATTTATGAATTCATAAAGATACTGAATTAAAGTTACATTGTTTGCTTGTAAATCACGTTTAATTGTCAACATAAATTGCTTTCATTGCCTCAGTGTTGTTTGTGTTTTTGTGTAAATCAGTATTAAATTACAATACGTGCTAAATATTTCATTGTAATTTTATACTCAATAATTATTCATTGTATATAATAATTCAAGACAATATTCAACTATTTCGAAATATATATAATACAAAAAGTTATAAATATTTCCAAAATTATCAAAATTTTTCAGTATTCTTATATGCAATATTCAGATCTATCTCCTATTTTGATATACCTATTGTGAGAAAACATGACGTGATATGTAGGAACAGACAACGGATTTGTGTTCAGCCACCCAAAATTAGATCAGATCACCTATTACACCTCTTATCGCAAAAAAAAGTTTGAAAATGCTGGGTTGTGTTATTGATTGCTTTGTGAAGTACGTCATGTCTGCATCCACGCCCAGAGGAAGTGATGCCAACCGTGGCGTGGAGGACACCATTCGGCGCGTACTTCAGGAGCCAGACATAGCGAGGGCGTTGGCTGATGCGGTCGCAGCCAGCATAGAAACTAAAATTTTAAATAGAGTGGGGGAGGCACTGTCCGACTTCAAGTCTTTGAACGAGGAACTCGGGGAAAAATCTTAGTTTAAAGGATGGTGAAATTGAACAATTGCGGCAAAGCTTGGAAGAGCTAAGGACATCCTCTAAAGAAGAAATTATCTCTCAAACTGATGACTTCAAGCAATACCAGGGGAGAGACAATCTGTGCGTGCTTGGTGTGCCTGAGACTGAAGGGGAAGACATTGACCAACTTGTACTGGATGTTACACAAAAAATAGGAGTTGACATCAGTTAGCCGATGTTTCGTGCGGCCACCGTGTTGGTCCAATGTCGGGGCAGAAACCTTGCCCGATAATAGTTGGATTTGTTTCATACAGAGACCGCAACAGACTGTTTCATAACAAGAGGAAGCTTAAAGGGAGTGGGGTCACCATCCGGGAAGATCTGACGACCTGCCGATTAGCATCCTTTGCGCTGCAGTGGAGCTCTATGGCCTGCATAACGTGTGGACGAAGGACTGCACAGTCATCATTCGCAAACCAGATGGCATCAAAATACGACCAACACGAATGGAACACATCACGTTGTAAATATTATTTTAACATTATTTTCCATAGTTATGAAACTCTGTTGCCCACTATTCTGAACTGCAACTTCGATATTTCAATATTACTATATTTGTATACCTTTCCTATTCATAACATTTCATTTTAAATTTGAATTGTGTTGAATTTAATTTAATTTAATTAAATACATGTATTTGTGTTCTTATTATTTTTTATGATTTATTTAATGCAACAACTTTTATTTTAAATAGTTTTGATACTTTACCAATAATTTTTAATTTTAAACATGACACCCCTAATTTAGTTGTACTTTGAAAATATTAACAGACCAGACCAGCTATCCTCTCTCTTCCTTCCGCTGTCCCCACTCCCCCACCCTCTAGCACCAACCCTGACAAAAGTACCGCTAGCATTCTTAAGAATTATGTGTCGCAACATTCCAGAGCCCTTCATGTCTGTCATATAAACGGACAAAGCTTATTAGCAGTCAATCAAATGGATGGGCTTACAGAAATATTCAGCCTAATTGTTGTCCATGTCCTGCTAGTGTCTGAGTCATGGTTAACAGATAAGAGACCGTCTTCTTTGTCATCTTGAGAAATGAGAAATGATCGCACCCACAAATGAGGTGGAGGGGCATATGGCTATTTCTTAACCAGCCTCAGACCCAAGTTGTTAGGTCATTCACCAGGCAGGTATGTAGAGATAACAGCTAACGGGATTAAAGTCCTTGTAATAGTTTACAAACCTCCGAATACAGGCCAGTTAGAAGATTTTGAAGCTGACTTAACTGAACTACTGCCAGACTACCCTCACACAATAATTGTAGGAGACTTGAATACGGACTTAATTGACCTAACTTCTTCCGAAACCACGCGACTTATAACATTGTATCAAGCCTATAATATGAACATCTTGCCTCTCTCTCTCTCCAACTCGCCACACATCTCATTCGCACACACTATTAGATCTTATAGTTACCAGCAATTCAGTTCTTAATGTTGGTCAAACCTTTGTACTTGGTATTTCTGCACATGACGCAATATATATCTCGTATAACCTCCGGCCACCGAAACCCTCCCTGGAATTTATTACCTATTGATCATTGAATAATATAAATAAAGATAGACTCTTCGAGGACACAGGCAAAATACCCTGGCATGAGATAACGAACTATGACAAACTAGATGACATAGTCACCTTATTCAACAGCAAAGTAACAGAACTATTTACAAGCCTGCCCCAAAGCAGCGAGGGAGAATATCCAAAGGACCCTCCCCGTAGTTAAATGTCACCATTAGACAACTAATGTCGAACAGACAATTAAAAAAAATGACCCTACTGTACAAAAGTTTGATTAATATAGGAAGTTACGAGACAAGACAACACAACAAATACAGAATGCTAAACTGCGACACGCTTGCAGTTTAATTACGCATAATGGTAGAACTGCGACAACATTGTGGAAATCTGTTAATAACCTTGGACTTACGAAGAGCAAAAACAGTGACGAAATTACAGTACCTCTCGAGACTCTTAACGAGTACTTTATTTTGCTACGAAGGTCGGTCAAATATAAACGGGATTTTTGTTCCTGAACATCAACAGTAGGTAGGACTGGCCCTGCGCTTCTGCTATGCTTAGGCAGGACCATTAGGAGTGGGGAGAACACGCTGTTAGATATTTCCTGCCATTTCGTCAATAATGCTCACGATGTCGGAGCAACAGGTGCACCCCTCCACTGCGCAGTGGATAATTATAAAATTTCTTGCTCGTGAAGGTGTTACAGCAATGGATATTTGACAGAGATTGACTGCACAGTTCGATGATCAAGCATTGTCAAGGACACGTGTGTTTGCCTGGCATAAAAAGTTCAAGGAAGAATGAGAACGTGTGGAAAATCAGCAACACGATCGCCGTCCTCGAACCAGCATTACAAGCGAAAAGCATTCGTGCAGATAAAGACATTATTGACGACGATCGATGGGTGACAGTATCAGAAATTTCAGAACAAGTCGGAATCGGTTATGGGAGCTGTCAAGCAATCATCACAAACAACCTACAGTTCCTTAAAGTGTGTTCCAAATGGGTCCCTCGCCTTTTGACTGAAAATCTGAAGTTGAGACGTTTGGAGGTCTGTCAGAGGCTTGCAGCAAGGTTTGCAGAAGAAGGTGATCGGATTGTCACCTGCAATGAAACATGGGTCCACCACTACACTCCCGAATCCATACAAGCCAGTTAGGAGTGGCGGAGGAAAGGGGAGGCAGCACCAATGAAAACCAAGACTCGACTGTCAGCTGGCAAGGTTCTTGCAACCGTTTTTTAAATTTTTTCTCCAAGCTACAGAAAATGCACTAGACTACACTTAATCATCCTCCTTACAGCCCGGACTTATTGCCCTGCGATTTCCATTTGTTCGGACCACTTAAAGAAGCTCTAGGAGGGCAACGATTTGAAGATTATGAGAGTGTGGAAGACTTTGTGTGCAACTGGCTGGTGACATGACCCTGTTCTTTTTACGATGAGGGCATCAAAAAGCTGCCCATACGCTGGGACAGATGCATTTCCAAAGCAGGAAACTATGTGGAGAAAAAACTTGTAATTGCCTTGTGTTTTTCAATAAATGAATTTAAATAAAAAAATAAAATCCCGTTTATATTTGATCCCCCCTTGTAGTTCCTCCACAGTACGACCTGATGACAAACGGAAACATATGAAATACCCCACCCCTGACAGAGATTCAGTCACGTGACATCCCTCCAAATCAGAAAAGCATTCCTTAGGATAAGCACGAAAGCAAAAGGAATTGATGACATTGGGACTGACATGTTCAAACTAATTCTTGATTTTATATTACCAACCTTAACTCATATAATCAATTTCTCTCTCCTGTACTCCACATATCCAACTCTCTGGCAGAAGGCTACCTCTTTCGATAAGTCAAACTTCTTCGGACAAGGGAGACTATAGTCCAGTCTGCATTTTATCAGTTTTATCTAAAATCTTAGAATATATAGTCCATACACAAATGTCAGGGTACCTTCAAACACACAATCTGCTTAATCCTTTCCAGTCCAACTACAGTCTTACTCAAAGTGACTGAGGACGTTCGACAATCAATAGATAGAGGACAAGTCACAGTTCTGGTACTACCCGATTATGGCAAAGCTTGTGACAGTGTAGACGTCATATTACCTGTAAAACTGAAGGCTCTACATTTTTTTCTCAGACTACAATTGCTTGTATGCATTCCTATCTTCACAGACATCAACAATGTGTGAAAGGTAATAATGGAATTGTTTCCTCATGGCATCACGTGAATAGAGGAGTCCCTGAAGGCTCTATACTTGGACTACTTCTTTTCGCACTCTTTGTGAATGACATATCATCGAATTTAAGACATTGCAAATACCACATGTGCGCTGACAATTTTCAACTCTACACAGACTCGACAGCACAAGACCTTCAGGAAAATATAGACTTACTAAACCTTGACTTAAAGGCTGTTGGTGGCTGGTTTGCTGTTCACGGCCTGCAATTGGAACCTACAAAGTCACAAGTAATCCTTCTTAGCCATCAAAGTCAAATGAAAAGTATTAGTAAACGTCCGTTGCCCAGGGTAATCGTTCAGAATGTTCCAATTCCTTTTGTATCACAAGTGAAGAACCTCGGCGTTATCTTGGACGAACGCATGACTTGGTCTGGACATACCTTAAATATCTACCAAAAGGTTTTCTCAGCTCTTCGTTCTTTATATAAATATATATTTCCAATATTACGTGAACATAAATTAATGGAAGCTCTTGTAATGCCACATTTTGACTATTGCGATGTTATTTTCAATGATGTGAGGCCACTATTATCCCTAAGGCTACAACACGCTCAAAATGCATGTGTGAAGTATATAAGCAATCTAAGAAAATATGACCACGTGTCATCATCTTTCCTAGAACTAGAGTGGTCGCGAACTCTATGTTCATCATAATCATCATACTTTGTCTCTCCTCCACTGAGTCCTTACTACATCTTCCCCATCTTATCTTTCTTTGCTTTTCCATTACTTCTCAAATGTGCATAACAGAGATACAAGGGCTCAAACATTAAACCTGCTCGTCATCCCTCACCATCGAACTGCTGCATATAAAAACTCATTTTCTGTGTTTGCCACATGAGAATGGAACCGTTTACTGGATGACGTCAGAGGAATACGTTGTTGTTGTTGTTATTATTATTGCAAGTATGTATATCTCACTGGGGTGGAATTTTATTTTTTTTATAAAATATTGTGAGTGTGTTTAACTGTGCTATATTTAGTATTAATTACAGTAGTGCTAACTTCGATCCTACGTACAATAATTAGTTTTGTGTAAGAGAAGGCCTGACGGCCTTAACTACGCTAATAAAGACATTTATTTATCAATGTACTTCTAATTTCCTCATCCAGGAGAATTTTCGCCCTTATCTCTCTGCAGATAGACTTCACATTTTTTATCCTTGGCTGAGTGATACAGTAGTTCAGTGCAAATCAGATAGTGGTCTGTATCATCCAGAATTATCTGAAATACCCATACATTCATTATATATAAGTTTCCTGAATTCAGTGCTAGTTCCGACATAAGCTATTCTCTACTTTCTAATAAAACACCTGCCTAATCGCTTCAGGACCACATGTATGCAGCCTCGCTCTAAGCATTGGCACATCCTTGATTACATCATCACTTGACTATGTGATAAGAAGGTTGTCCTTATCACCAGGGCAGCTAGAAATGTTGCCGAGTGCTGGACGCATCACAAGCTATTATTCTCTCGACTTAGGATCAGTCTTTGCTGTAAACCATCCAGGCATTTTCAACCCTTGTCCAGGCAGAAGTTTCATACATCTGAACTTCGGGATGGTCCCGCTTCCATGAATTTCCACAACATGATCTCTGACATGCTGGCAAATGCTTCAGTCAGCAATAAAAAGTAGAGCGGAAATGGGCTACATTGTGGAAGGTAATCACAGAATCAGCTGAGAAAATAATTGGTTTTAAGAAAAACAGTAACAGAAGACTGGTTTGATGACGACAAGAAAGAAATTTTTTGTGTCATCAATGCTAAATGAGAAGCCATTCTGTCCCTACTTCGAGATCCACCTTCAGACTAAAAAAAACTTTCAAGCATAAATGTCAGGGGTAAATAAGAGGGATAAAGAACTGGTGGCAGCAGAAAGCTCAGGAACTGTAAAGTACACCTGATACCCAAGACCTGAGTATCTTCTTTGCAGGAATAAGAGTTATATGGCCCAACTCGCTCCTCCTCCAGGACACTGAGAGCTGCTGATAATGCTACCACTATTAATGATAGTCAAGAAATCCTAGAGCGTTGGAAAGAACATTACTCCATTCTTCTCAATCGGAGTTCAATTACAACTGAATATTTTCTCAATGATGTGCCACTACATCCCCAACAACCATGGATGGCTCTCCCACCAACATTCAAGGAATTCAATGTTGCTCTCAGTAAACTGAAACCTGGCAAAGCTCCTGGCCCAGTTAACATTCCTCTGGAATTGATTCAAAGCGGAGGCCTACCTCTAAAGACCAGACTTCATACGCTTATCCTCTTAATGCGGGAAACCTGCGAAATACCTGGTGACTAAAAATCCCACTGTAGTTACTTTTTTCAAAAAAGTGATCGTAGTGTTTGTGGCAACTATCAGGTTATATCATTGCTATCTATAGCAGGTAAAATTCTTGCTAGAATTTTGCTTAATTACCTGCAGATTATTTCAGAGAGGATCCTACCCGAGTCGCAATGCGGCTTTCGAACGTCCAGAGGCACAACAGATATGTTCTTCTATGCAAGGCAAATCCAGGAAAAATGCAGAGAGTAACAGACTCCTTTATACCTAGTGTTCTATGACCTGAAACAGGCTTTCGACTCAGTCTAGAGACCAACTATGTGCACAGTACTGAAACATTTTGGCTGTCCACAGCATTTTGTAGATTAGGTCAGGGCTCTTCATGATAACACATCTGGGCAAATCATTCATCAAAATATTATCTCGGATCCATTCCCAATCACTAATGGATTGAAACAGGGATGTATGCTTGCTCTAACACTTCACTCTTTATCTAGCTGCCAGACTATATGGAATATCTACAGACAACCAAGGTGTAAAAGTCAGATATAGCTTCAATGGGACTAGACTTCACTTCCAAAAGCTTATTAAGATTTCCTCCATTACAGAATTGCATTATGCAGATGACGCTGCCACACCTGCTCTCACACCTGGTTAATTAACAACAGTCTGTCAGTTGTTTCAAGAGTGTTTGCGATAATTTTTGTCTCTCCATTAATGTTTAGAAAAACCAAACTACTCGCACAGCCTGCACCTGAGTGGATCCCCCCCAGCTTGCAATATCTCCATTGCTGATACTCCACTGGTGCAGGTCGACTTTTTATATCTAGAGAGTATCCTCTCAACAAATGCTATTTGCTCACAAGATGCGGATAGGAGAATTGGTGCTGCCCACTCAGCATTTGGACGTTTATCCTGCTGTGTCTTCACGAATAAGGACCTTACAATGCATACCAAGATCATGGTTTACCGTGCTGTTGACATATCAACACTGCTTTATGATTGTGAAACTTGGACCCTTTACCATCAGGATATCAAAAAGCTAGAGTGCTGTCATCTGCAAAATCTTAGATCCATCTTGAACATCAAATGGGAGGTCCATGTCACCAACCTTGCAGTTCTTGAGAAAGCACATGCTATAAGCATTGAGGCTAGCATCATTGGCCACTGTCTCGGATGGATAGGGCACATCCGTCATATGAATGAAACCAGGCTTCCTTGACAACTCCTGTATGGTGAACTCTGCTCTGGCACAAGACTTCATGAAGCCCCTCTGAGGCCTTTGAAAGATAGCTAAAGCATACTTTGAAAAGAGGTGGAATTAACACTCAATCCTGGGATACGCTTTCTGAGAATTGTACACTTTGGCGCCACACTGTTTGTACATCAGTTATGGTGTTTGAAGAGAG
Source organism: Anabrus simplex (assembly GCF_040414725.1). Lineage (NCBI taxonomy): Eukaryota > Metazoa > Arthropoda > Insecta > Orthoptera > Tettigoniidae > Anabrus > Anabrus simplex. Next base: position 235,302,198 of record NC_090270.1, read on the forward strand.
TAAATGACAAGCACAGAAGCTCCATCAAGCTTAGCACTGTCCTCCCCCAGCCATTCCATGTGATCTGTATGGACGTATGTTTCAGGCCAAGATTAGGCTACTAAGTCATACGAAACATACCTCCATACAAGGAAGGCAGATAGATCTTCACCTTCAAAGATATACCATTTCTATATCAACAACTTTAAAACTTTACAAACCAAACCAAACCCCGTGGTGCAACAGCCCCAAAGGGCATACTCCCACCTTTATACGTCATATAGACCTTTTCTTCACACACTACCGACCTCCATGCATGGTATAGACCCGTGCAGGCCTGAATTAATTTTGTTCTAGCTTGTAAAGTTTTAAAGCTAGCCCCGCGGTATAGGGGTAGCATGCCTACCTCTTACCTGGAGGCCCCGGGTTTGATTCCCGGCCAGGTCAGAGATTTTTACCTGGGTCTGTGGGCTGCTTCGAGGTCCACTCAGCCTACGTGATTACATTCGAGGAGCTATCTGACGGTGAGATGGCGGCCCCTGTCTAGGAAGCCAAGAATAACGGCTGAGAGGATTCATCATGCCAATCACATGACAGCTCAGAATGTGCAGGCCTTCGAGCTGAGCAGCGATCGCTTGGTAGGCCATATCCCTTCAGGGCTGTTGCGCCATGGGTTTTAGTTTGTAAAGTTTTAAAGTTGTCGATATGGAAATGGTATGTCTTTGAAGGTGAAGATCTTTCTGCCTTCCTTGTATGTGTGAATCAGCCCAAATCAGTGTTTCTTCTTTCTTTTTTAAAGTGTTCGAAATAGTCTGACCTCTTTCCAGTTGAGAGCATGGAGGTTTAAATTTCTGGTGCATTCCAGCGGATATATGATTCAGTACAGGATGTTTCCTTATGTAGATTGATAATATAAATTGCCAACTCTTCACTGATATGAATGCTGACATCATCTGGTGAGAATTCCTGTAATACTTTCAATGCCTTGAAACCTCTTACGAATCAAATTTACTTAACTTGCTGTCACTTTGAAATATGATGTTGCATGGTGCAGAAGGATGGTACGGTGCAGTTTGAGTGAAAGCGAAGTGATTAAATTTAATAAATCATACGGTAACAACCCTACATCAGACTGATCTGAACAGAGCGAGAGTGAATGCATAACATAAGGAATGGGAGGGCATGGTTCGCGCATTCAAGTTATGGACGACAAAACACGCCTAGGTATCTGCCCTCTTTCTCATGAACTAATCGTCCCATTAACCTATTGAACTATTGTTCCTGGTTCTTCTGCTCGAATTTCCCGAAGCAATGATTACCCTAGTTTTCATTGCATTGTGAATCAACCCAGGCAAATACAATAATGTTACTTCCATTCCGTACAAAATGTGGAAGATCTCTTCTCTATTAATGCACTATAAGGTAAATATAAAGTTAATGAATGTAAACTACATTCTTTTGAATCTTTGCTGTAAACATTGGAAAATAATCTGAGCTAAACTGTTGTAACAGTGAATTTTTAGAGATTGCTGCATTCTCTTAGTGCTCACATCTGAATCACCTATGTCCGCTGGGTTTAGTGGCACTAAAATGTTCGCCGTCGCTGAGGGGTTAAACCCGTATTAAGAACACCTTAATCTCCTATCTCTTCCTTGTAATCTCCCCTACCTGAACATCATTAGCTCGTAACACATCGAGGCGCTTCTCCTTTGCTGACTTAGCAAGTTCTACTTTATTTCTTCCATATTACCCATGAATATCAGTAGCACCCCATTGAATTCCATTATGTTTACCAAGTTGCTTCCAAGTAGTCCCTAACCCGTCAAATGGAAGTAGGACGTCATATCTCTCATAGGGAGGCTTGCTTAAAATATTCTGTCGTCATAAGCAATAAGTTTCATAGTGATCCATATTGAAATACAATTACAAATTAAAAGCTAAAAATGGTTCCACTTATTTAATACTTTATTAGAAATATAAGAGCTAAATTATTTCGGGACTAGGTTTCAACGTCACGTGGTCATCTTCAGCCAAACATGTTTTAAAAACTGACAAGTCACAACATGAAGACATACAATGGATGGATGTTAAAATAAAGTTCTGTTATACAACAAAAATATTATATTCAGTCTTGCTTGCTAAACATCGTCGAATTAAAGTTACATCACAGTTCTGCTAAAAATACTGGATAAAATTTCACTATTTTAGGCTTGTGATTTACAACATTTGGTACAGGATCACACGAATGAAAGTTATGCATCATATTACATAACTTGTGGTATTTGACTGTTAATTCATTTAGAGTAAAGTGAAACCATGTAAAATTCCATTAGGGACGTCTTGGTATGTTTGATGGAAGTACAAAAGAAGAGTAAGAGTTGTTTAAAGCAATCACGCTTCACCTTGCCCTTCATCTGTTCCCTCCTTCCCTTCACTCATGTCCATACAACGACATGTTATTGTGGTTTTTGTGACGACATCAGTAACATACCTTGGATTTCCCAATAAAGGGTGAGTCTCATATCAACATGGCCATATTTTCCATCTTTTCAACTATATGGCTAATTTTATTATTTAATTGTCTTTTTCATACAATTTGTGAATTTGATCTGAATTGGAAAACAAATCTTACTCTTCTTTTGAAATGCCATCAAACACACCAAAGATGTCCCTAATGGAATTTTACATGGTTTCCCTTTACTCTACGTCAAATACCACAAGCTATGTAATATGATGCAAACTTTCATTCATCCAGTGTTTTAGCAGAACTGTGATGTAATTTTCATTCGATTATGTTTAGAAAGCTGGACTGTGAATTTAATCTTTTGTGTTATATAATTGAACTTCATTTTATGTTTACATAGAACAGGCAGTAAAGGAAATCAAAGAGAAATTTGGAAAGGGAATCACAGTCCAAGGAGAGGAAATCAAAACCTTGAGATTTGCCGATGATATTGTTATTTTATCTGAGACTGCAGAAGATCTTGAGAAGTTGCTGAATGGTATGGATGAAGTCTTAGGTAAGGAGTACAAGATGAAAATAAATAAGTCCAAAACAAAAGTAATGGAGTGCAGTCGAACGAAGGCAGGTGATGTAGGAAATATTAGATTAGGAAACGAAGTCTTAAAGGAAGTAGATGAATATTGTTACTTGGGTAGTAAAATAACCAACGATGGCAGAAGTAAGGCGGACATAAAATGCAGACTAGCACAAGCAAGGAAGAGCTTTCTTAAGAAAAGAAATTTGCTCACTTCAAACATTGATATCGGAATTAGAAAGATGTTTTTGAAGACTTTTGTGTGGAGCGTGGCATTGTATGGAAGTGAAACATGGACGATAACTAGCTCAGAAAGAAAGAGAATAGAAGCTTTTGAAATGTGGTGTTACAGAAGAATGCTGAAGGTGAGATGGATAGATCGAATCACGAATGAAGAGATACTGAATCGAATTGGTGAGAGGAGATCGATTTGGCTACATTTGACGAGAAGAAGAGATAGAATGATAGGACACATCTTAAGACACCCAGGACTTGTTCAGTTGGTTTTTGAAGGAAGTGTAGGTGGCAAGAACGGTAGGGGTAGACCAAGGTATGAATATGACAAACAGATTAGAGCAGATGTAGGATGCAATAGTTACGTAGAAATGAAAAGGTTAGCACAAGATAGGGTGGCATGGAGAGCTGCATCTAACCAGTCTATGGACTGATGACTCAACAACTATTGTATGTTTTCATGTCATGACTTTATCAGTTTTATAAAATCTTTGGCTGAAGATGACCACATGAGGTCAAAACTAGTTCCAAAATAATTTAGCTCTTATATTACTAATAAGGTATTGAATAGGTGGAACCATTTTTAGCTTTTTAGCTTTTCATTTGTAAAATATTCTGATCATGCTTAGTAAATTTCTGTGAAGTAGGATGCTAGACTTATACATACTCCTTGTGGGAATGTTTCACATGTAATAGTTTTGAAACCACAGTGCTTCGGATCGCATAGCTACCTGAGCACTAGGAGTGCCACTACTCAAAATATGCCTGAGATGCCTACTCCTATTCCATAGCAACTGATTTCCTGACTTCCAGGACTACTTACTAGGACCACTTGGCCATTGTCCATGGCTCACAAACTAGTGCGTGACTACAGTAATTCACACCACAATGATCAGAGTACATCATTCTGAGGGGAATATCATCATCAGTATGCATTATACTGTGTATAATAGGAGAAGGAAGCAATGTATTAGCATAGAAACATATTCAGAGAACAAACACATTGATAGGGTGGTGTGGATAAAGGAGGCAACAGTAAAAGGGACAAGAACTAATGTGGAAACACTAAAGAACAAGGGCAAACTCCTCTTCCCAGTACCACTACTCTTTCATAGATATGCTTTCTCCCACTCAATTCAATTTTTTTTTTTTTTTTTATTTTTTTATTTTTTTTTTGCAAGTTGCTTTACGTCGCACCGACACAGATAGGTCTCATGGCGACAATGGCACAGGAAAGGGCTAGGAGTGGGAAGGAAGCAGCCGTGGCCTTAATTAAGGTACAGCCCCAGCATTTGCCTGGTGTGAAAATGGAAAACCACGGAAAACCATCTTCAGGGCTGCCGACAGTGGGCCACTCAGTTCCTGATCCTTCGGATCCCACCTTCATCAGGAGGATTGGCATCCACACCTGTAGTTGAGAGATCATCAGTTTTGATGTGGAAAGTAAATTACTAGGGGAAAGTCAATAAAACACAAGTACATTGAGGCTGAAGAGGAAAAGAAGTCTATATGGGTGGTTGAAGATTAGTAATGCAGAAGGAAGAAAGAGGTAGAGAAACTGAAACAGGAAAGGAACTGATTCATAGTAGTATTAATATATATTATGTAACTGCCTTGAGCGCATTACATACAAAATTTAAAGAAAGAAATTTGAAACATGAAAATATATTTAAAATAGTTCAAACATATTGTAACATCAAATTTTAAAAATAAATTTAAAATACACTACAACTACTGGTAGGTTGTGGAAAGGTAGTGGAACGTAGCCTTTTGTGGCTAAAAATTCAAAGCGATAATTTTCTAGGAGCTAACATTTTATTTCAATTAGGATATTCAAAACTCAAAAGACTAAACAAGACTGTAGTAGTAACATGATTGGGAATAGGAGGTAAATATAAGTTGAGCATACCTAAACACGCATGCAGCGCGCTAAAACAAATTATTTACAGTAAGTTACATGTGCCTTGACACCTGAATGAAAACATATCAAAACCTATTATGATGATTCATGTCTATGAAACAGAGGGCTAATCCATTCCACACAAAAAAAGAGTAACTAGGTAAAAATTGACATAAACATGTTAAAGAAAACATTACATCATCACCCAAATAACTACAGGAGATGAACATTAACATATTGTAATATTTTCCGCAATTTGCTTTATGTCGCACTGACACAGATGAGCCTTATGGCGATGATAGGATAGAAAAGGGCTAGGAGTGGGAAGAAAGCGTCCATGGCCTTAATTAAGGTACAGTCATAGCATTTGCCTGGTGTGAAAATGGGAAACCCCTGGAAAACCATCTTTAGGGCTGCCGACATTTCCACTATCTCCTGGATGGAAGCTCGCAGCTGCGAGCCCCTAACCATACGGCCAACTCCCCCCTCGTTAAAATTAATTTACATACGTAAGTTGAGTGGCTCATGGTATGGGTTGCTGTAGTCACGTCCTAGTTCGGGATAGATAGATAGATAGATAGATAGATAGATAGATAATGCCTTTATTGGTGGTGAAGTTAGGGCTCAAGGCCCTCTCTTACACTTAACCACTAGATGAGTATACATATACATAACTTATAATTTGGAATACAAATAAAACAAATAATACTAATAGCAATAATAATAATAATAATAATAATAATAATAATAATAATGAAAGAATCCTTAATTTTAAAATACACAAAATAACGTACACTTAAATTATGTAACTGCAGTAATCCATTCATTCATCCCATTCATTCCTTCATTCACTCAACAATTATCCAGCAAGTCAGCGGGATCTACCCAGCAAATGCTCCCGGCAAGCCACTTTAAACTTGCGATGAGAAGGATTTTCTCTAATGTTCGCAGGTAGCGAATTCCATGATCTAGACACAGAGATTATGAAGGAGCGGTTGTACACAGCAGTACGGTTTATAGGTATGGCAAGAGAGGAACCAGATCTTGTATTGTGTTCATGATAGGACGAGAGGTAAGAAAAAGATGAAGACAGATAGTCGGGAGTATTAGTGGAAAGAACTTTGTGCAGAAGCGATAGCATGTGAAGTTCACGGCGCTGGTGCACTCGAAGCCACGACAGCTCCTTATAATAAGGTGATACATGAGCATCATATCGCAGATTAAAGATATATCTTATGCAGCTGTTCAGACTCCGGTCCAGTTTCTTGTTACTGTCCCAGGTTATTCCAGTCAACACAGTGTCACAGTAGTCAAATATAGGTAGTATAAGAGAGCGAATTATTTGTACTTTAAGTCGAACAGAGAATATATTAGCGAACCGTTTCAGGGGATATAAGCTTTTATGTACTTTATTGCATGTGCTTATCACCTGTTGAGTCCAGTTTAGAGTCTCAGTCATGATAATTCCTAAGTTGGTCACTGAAGTAGAGTAGGGTATGATTTTATTGTTTAAAATTATTGGGGGGATGTTCTGTTGCTTGAGGGAATAAAGGTTTTTACTGGTACCGATAATAATAACTTGAGTCTTATTTGGATTCATTAATAAACTGTTTTTATTTGCATAGTCAGTAAGATGTTGAAGGTCAGAATTTATTTTAGTAATTGCAGTATCAATATCACTCGGTTTTGAATGATAGTAAACCTGTAAATCATCCGCGTACACTTGCAATTTGCAGAATTTAAGAGCTTTTGATATATCATTAATTTGGATGATAAATAGCAGTGGTCCAAGAACCGACCCCTGAGGGACGCCGAGGGTCTTCCTTTGCCATCCTGAACTCAAATTTCCAACTGTTACACGTTGCCGGCGATTTTCAAGATAAGATAAAAAGAAACGAAGTGATACACTGTTAAAATTTAGCTCTCGAAGTTTCTGCAGTAGTAACTGAGGATTAACAGTGTCGAAGGCACTACTGAGATCTAATAATGTCAATACAGTCACGTCCCGTTGGTCCATTGCACGTCTGATATCATCTGTCACTCGTAGTAAAGCTGTCGCAGTGCTATGTCCTTTCCTGAAGCCGGATTGAAAGGGATTCAAGAGGGAATGCTTGGTAAGGTATTCAGTAACTTGTGTATGAACTAGACGTTCAAGCACCTTGGATAAGGGTGGTAGAATGGATACTGGATGATAATCTGAAGGAGAATCCAACTTGGAGCTCTTCGGGATGGGTCTAATTAGTGCATCTTTCCAAACATCTGGGAAAACTCCGTTTGTCAGGCAGTAGTTAAATATATGAGTTAGTATTGGCAGAACAGCTCCTAAGACATCCTTAATAAGCGATATAGGAATGTCATTACCTGTGGCATTAGATGTTATAGCGTATATCACACGTTTAACTTCATTCGAACTGACATTTCTGAAAGAGAATTGCTCATACACAGGCTGCTCTTGTAACGAGGGTAGTGAATTTTCTGGGAAGGAGGTAGAGGCTATTCTTGGCCGTGCGAAATGATCATTTAAAACATCTAGCAATATGCTTGGCACATGTTGCTCTACGGCTTTACCTATACCTAACGTGCGTAATTTATTCCATTTTTGTCTCGGGCTGTTATTGTTCATCAGTTCCTGAAAGTTTATATTTAGCATTCCTAATTAACTGCTTTGTTCTGTTTCTCAGAATCTTGTATTGCTGGAAATCATCTGTGTCATGCGTCTGTCTGTATTGTCTGTACAGTTTGTCACGACTGGCCATAGCAGATCTTATCTCGGCCGTTAGCCAAGCGGAAGAATGGCGGGTGATTCTTACATGTTTCTTTGGTGCGTGCTTGTCAAATATTTCCAGTACCAGTGAATTGAATTTGTTTACTTTAGAGTTAATGTTCTGAAAATTACGTATACTATCCCAAGGCAAGTTATATGCATCATAGCGTAGTTTATTCCGGTCCATATGTCGTAAGTCCCGTATTGTAATGTAGCGTGGTTTGTACTTAGGTATTCGAGTAGAATAACACACGTACAGTAGGTCATGTGAAGAGATGCCAGGAGCAGGGATCTGTCCGTGCTTAATTACTTTTTGAGGTTGATTTGTCACAAGAAGATCAATTAAGGTATGACTTGTGCGGTCAGAGTAATGAACATGATTAGTAGCGTTGAGGGGTAAAATTGTCATGTTTGTAGCGATAAATAAATTCAGTAGATTGTTCGCGTCACTAGTCTGCTTCAAAAGGTCAGTGTTAAAGTCGCCCATGATTGTAATGTCATCGTATGCCGAGATAAGATTTGCTAATGCCTCTTCAAAATCATCAGTCTGTCTTATTTTAGGCGGCTTGTATACAATCCCTATCAATATCTTTTTATGGCAGTCTAATTCTACAAACATAAATTCCGGTCGCAGTGTAAGTCGTGGGTCAGAAGTGGAAATTATCTTACATTTCAGGTCATTTCTGTAATAAAGTAGAAGTCCACCGCCTATTTTGTCAATGCAGTCATGGCGTAATATTGAGTATCTGTCAAGGTTAGCTGTCGATGACGGCATGTCTGTACGCATCCAGCTTTCACTGATTCCAATAATATGTACATTGTTCACTTCAAAAATAGCCTGAACCTCTTCTATATGAGCTAATAATGACTGGCCATTTAGGTGACAACAATGTAACGATCGCGGGTGGCTACTGAGCTGCTCTTGCAACACAAGTCCTGTTGAAGGTGGTAGGGACGAAAGAGAAGGGGAGGGTGAGGGCTGTGGAGAGGAATGCAGGTCAATAGTATTACCGTTATACTGGTCAACAATCATATGAAAGTAAGCAGTATGAAAAACAAAAGTTAAGTAAGATGTAAAATAAGCTTACCCCAGCAACCTGGTGAGTAGATTCACTGACTTTCACAAGCACACACATACACACACACAAATATAAATTAATTATCGGTACTACACACATAATTTCTTTCTCTTAATTTCACGAGTTCATCCTACTACCTGCAATGTTTTTTAACTGTGCCATCGTGGATATCTGAGATTTGGTTCCATCTTCTCTTAATACACAAATGCGTCCATCTTGAGTCCAGCATTTCTGCAGTCCCCATAAATCCCTTGCCTGATTAAGTATATGTTTTCTCGCACTTGTGAGGGACTCAGTTAGCATGAGCCCACTGCCCTTCAAAGCTCGCTTTGCACGCCACACTCGATCACGATCATGGTATCGTAGGAACTTTATAATGATAGGCCGATTTCCCTGTGAGACCACTTCAGCAGACGTTCTATTTCGGCGGCCTAGCCTGTGGCAGCGATCCACATCAAGAATTGAAAGTTCAACCGAAAGTTTATTTTTCAGTGTGTCCAGCATTTTAATGTAGACGTCCTCGGACGGCTGTTCCGGGACACCATGCAATAATAGGCAGTTCCGGCGACTGTACTGTTCGGCCTCGTCCAACGCGTCGTCTTGTTTCTGGAGCCGATCTTCAAGAGCCTTCAACTCCCCTTTAAGCATGGAGATGTCTTCGCTGGCCTGTTTCTTGAATTCCTGGAACTCGGCACCAAGCGCTTGAAGCACGTTCGGTGGGTTAGCGACACTGACTGCTGAGTCTAGGCGAGCATGAAAGTCTTTCATGCTATCTTCGAAAGCCGATATCTTCTTAGCTACTTCCTTTACCGACATGATGATTATTTTTTAAAGAAGAAGGCACTTAAATATATCACTTTTTTAACACAGATTAGCACTTTCAGCTGATTAACTTGCAATTTAAACAGGGTATAGCAAGAGCAACTTTACTCTACCGTCTCATTCGGCGCCATCTTGCAGCTATGGTTGCTATGGAATGGGAGTGGGCATTTCAGACATATTCCGAGTCATGGCCCTCCTTGTGCTCAGGTGGCTAAGACTATACAATCCACCAGTGGTCTATAACCTGTTAGAGGAAAGATCCTCACTTGAACTACGTGTAAGTAGGGTAGCATCCTGCTTCATGAATTTACCGAGCTCAGAACATTTTAAGCAAGCCTCGGACCTATGGGAGTAACGGAGTCCCACTCCCATTTGACAGGCGAGGGACTCCTTGGAGACAACTTGGCAAACAAAATGGAATTCGATGGGGAACTATCAATATTAATGGGGTTTATGGAAGGAAAAAAGTAGAACTGGCGGAGGCAGCAAAGAGGATGCATCTGGATGTGCTAGGAGTAAGTGATATTCAGGTAAGGGGAGATAACGAGTAAGAGATAGGAGACTATAAAGTGTACTTTATGGGTGATAGAAAGGGAAGGGCTGTTTATCCGTGTTGGGAGAAAGGTAAAACACTTATAACTGTTTTTCTAGACTTCGGGAAAGCATATGACCATGTACCACGCAGGCATATATGGGAATGTTTGAGACATAAGAAAGTGCACAATGACATCATAGCATGATTACAACGATTATATGATGAAACCAACTGTTGTGTCCAGGTCCAGGATGGAAGGTCAGGTTGGTTTGAAACGAAGAGTGGAGTCCAGCAAGGAAGTTGTCTTTCACCACTTCTCTTCATAATCATAACGGATGAAGTTTTAAAAGCAGTTAAGAGAAAGGATCCAACAACTAATGCCCTGGTTTTTGCTGATGAATGGTATAGGGTGAGACAGAAGTGGAAGTACAAACTAGACTAGATCTCTGGCATGAAACTTTTACAACCTTAGGTCTCAAAATCAGCAAAACGAAGACAGTTGGCTTGGTGATGAGTAGAAACTCTCCAACTGTTCATCTAAGAATTGGATATGAGGAGATGGATATTGTAAGCAACTTCCAGTATATAGGTAGTGTTCTGTCATCAGACATTATCATACATCAAGAGATTAGTAACAGAATACAGAAAGCTTCCAAATTCTATCACGCTGTACGTCAAATACTTTGGGATGAAACATTTCCGTTAGTTTCCAAGATCAGCTTGTACAAAATATATCTAGTACGTATATTGATGTATGGCCTGGAAGCAGCAACACTTAATGGACCAACAAAGAGTCGCCTTCAGGCAACAGAAATGAAGTTCCTCCGTTCTTGTCTACAAAAAGGAAAAATGGATAAAATAAGGAATGTGGACATCCGACAACAGCTTGGATTGGAAAGAAGCTTGCTGGAGACTAGAAGTGAAGAGATTGCAATGGTATGGTCACACGAAAAGAATGAACCCTCACAGGACTCCTCAAACATACATTGACCACAATGTTCCTGGGAAGAGACCATGACCCAATTTGGGAAAAACAGGTAATGAAGGACCTTAAAATTAGAGATGTGAACTGGTGTCGCATATATGAGCAGCATCTGTGGATGGATAGAATAAACTGGAGGAGGCTCATACACAACCGCACCCGGCTTGCTGGAGCGAAGAAATGATGATGATGATGATGATGATGATGATGATGATGATGATGATGATGATGATGATGACCATTGCACGCAAAGTAGTTTCTATTAGGCACGTAAATGAGCGAAGGATGTGGGTAGATTTGGCAGTTGGAGGAATTAGGACAAGAATTGTCTCAGTGTATTCACCATGTGAGGGTGCAGATGAGGATGAAGTTGACAAGTTTTATGAAGCATTGAGTGATATCATGGTCAGGGTTAACAGCAAGGATAGAATAGTGCTAATGGGTGATTTCAGTGTGAGAGTTGGAAATAGAACTGAAGGATATAAAAGGGTGATTGGTAAATGTGGGGAAGATATGGAAGCTAATGGGAATGGGACTTCTGTGCTAGTATGGGTTTAGCTGTTACGAATGCATTCTTCAAGCATAAGGCTATTCACCGCTACACATGGGAAGCTAGGGGTACCAGATCCATAATAGACTATATCTTAACCGACTTCGAATTCAGGAAATCTGTTAGGAATGTTCAAGTTTTCCGGGAATATTTTGATGATACAGACCACTATCTGATCTGTAGTGAACTAAGTATCTCTAGATCTAGGGTAGAGAAAGTGAAATCTGTTCGCAAACGAATAAGGGTAGAGAATATCCAGGACGTGAAATTAGAGAGAAATACATGGATATGATTAGTGAGAAGTTTCGAGCAGTAGACAGTAAGCAGGTTCAGGATATAGAAAGAGAATGGGTGACATACAGGGATGCTGTAGTAGAAACTGCAAGGGAATGCCTAGGAACACCTGTGTATAAAGATGGGGAAAGGCAAACATCTGGGTGGAATGATGAAGCGAGAACAGCTTGTAAACAAAAAAAGAAGGCTTATCAGAAATGGCTCCAAACAAGGGCCGAGGCAGACAGGGATTTGTACTTAAATGAAAGAAACAGCGAAACAAATAGTTGTTGAATCCAAAAAGAAGTCGTGGGAAGATTTTGGTAATAACCTGGAAAGGCTAGGTCAAGCATCAGGGAAACCTTTCTGGACAGTAATAAAGAATCCTAGGAAGGGAGGGGAAAAAGGATCGTAATCTATGATCTTCATATACGTATTGACGAACTACACAATTACAAATAGGAAAGGACTTCCACCTATCAATACTTATTTATTGCACTTGTTATGCTACAGTACTGGTTTCGATCCCCTACATAGGGTCATCTTCAGCTGAACAATACATTCACATATAGATCATGAAGCTATGATTAAGATTACATTGTCTGGGGAATGCCATATGATAACAGATATTTGGTCACGTCCGAATGGGGCATGTCAAAACGGGAACTGGTGTGTATGTCACTATGTGTGACAATGCAATTGTATGTCTTTAATGATATGCTTGAGGTCTTAAAATTAGTTTATAAAACACTATCTCCACTTAAAACTAACTTATAAGTATATAAGATAAAAACAATATATGTAGGAACACTTCAGGCATATGAACGTACGTGTCTTGCATGTTATTCAGTTCATTGGTTGACGTCTTTGTTCAAGTCTTATTTTCATATTTGTACACTTGGTTGATGTTTTTGGAGCTTGAGTGATATGATTTGCTTGTAAAATTATAACATTATATGTACAAAAGTTTTTTTTCTGCAAGTATATACATAGAATAAAACACTTTCCAAGTTTAAAAAGAGTGTCGGGCATATGGATACAATTAGGAAATATGTATATTCAGCTCTGCTGTATGTTGAACCTTGTTGTTTTATGTTAAAATTGAATCATTGTCCTGTGACATCCGTAAAATTTGAGTGGCATTGGATTCAAAGTGGTGGCTCCTTTCCCATCTGTAGCTGTGCAGTGATGTTATAATTATCTGTGGAAGATAAGATTGAGCTGTGAGAGATATTTTATGTTGGAGGAATGTCTAAGGATTGTGTATGTTAATTTGAATAATGTACTTACTGTTATTGGTGTGGTTGAGTTGCGTTTGATATGTGAGCCTGTTATGTACTGCTTCATGTTCATCTTGGGCTCATACTAGTTGCTGTGTGGAGAAGGGAAGGAGGGGTAGGGAGAGTTGCTGTTGTGTGGGTAGGGGTGGAGCTAGGTGTGTCGTTTGATGTTTCTCTGTCGCGTGTCATGTTTTGTTTATTGATTATCCTATGGTAACTGTTTTTAGGGTGGGGATGACTGTATTGAAGATTATGTTCGTTTTTTCTGTAATTTCATTTATGTTGAAATTTCTTATTGTGATCCCAGGGAATTGCTGGAGAGGTGGAGAAAATATTTTGAATATCTTCCTAACGTAAAAAGAAATCTTCCTGGTGGTGTTGCGAACAGCCAAGCTCATGGGGAGGAGGAAAATTATTTTGGTGAAATTAAGCTTGAGGAAGTGGAAAGGATGGTAAATAAATTCCATATCATAAAGCAGCAGGAATAGATGAAATTAGACTTGAAATGGTGAAGTATAGTGGGAAGGCAGGGATGAAGTGGCTTCATAGAGTAGTAAGAGTAGCATGGAGTGTTGGTAAGGTACCTTCAGATTGGACAAAATCAGTAATTGCACCTATCTATAAGCAAGGGAACAGGAAGGATTGCAACAATTGTCGAGGTATCTCATCGATTAGTATACCAGGCAAAATATTCACTGGCATCTTGGAAGGGAGGGAGCGATCAGTAGTTGAGAGGAAGTTGGATGAAAACCATTGTGGTTTCAGACTACAGAGGGGCTGTCAGGATCAAATTTTCAGTATGCACCAGGTATTGAAAAATTCTACGTGAGGAATAGGCAGTTGTGTTTATGTTTCGTAGATCTAGAGAAAGCCTATGACAGGGTACCGAGGGAAAAGATGTTCGCCATACTGGGGGACTATGGAATTAAATGTAGATTATTAAAATCAATCAAAGGCATTTATGTTGACAATTGGGCTTCAGTGATAATTGATGGTAGAATGAGTTCTTGGTTCAGGGTACTTACAGGGGTTAGACAAGGCTATAATCTTTCACCTTTAGTGTTCATAGTTTACATGGATCATCTGCTGAAAGGTATAAAATGGCAGGGTGGGATTCAGTTAGGTGTAAATGTAGTAAGCAGTCTGGCCTATGCTGACGACTTGGTCTTAATGGCAGATTGTGCCGAAACCCTGCAGTTTAATATCTTGGAACTTGAAAATAGGTGCAATGAGTATGGTATGAAAATTAGCCTTTCAAAGACTAAATTGATGTCAGTAGGTAACAAATTCAACAGAATTGTATGTTTGATTGGTGGTACAAAGCTAGAACAGGTCGATAATTTCAAGTTTTTAGGTTGTGTGTTTGATTGGTGGTACAAAGCTAGAACAGGTCGATAATTTCAAGTATTTAGGTTGTGTGTTCTCCTAGGATGGTAATATATTGAGATTGAATTAAGGTGTAGTAAAGCTAATGCAGTGAACTCGCAGTTGCGATCAACAGTATTCTGTAAGAAGGAAGTCAGCTCCTAGACGAAACTATCTTTACATCGGTCTGTTTGCAGACCAACTTTGCTTTACGGGAGCGAAAGTGTGTGTGGACTCAGGATATCCTATTCATAAATTAGAAGTAACAGACATGAAAGTAGCGAGAATGACTGCTGGTACAAAAGGTGGGAACAATGGCAGGAGGGGGCTGGGAATGAGGAGAATGAACTGGATGGACGAAGCTGTACTCATAAACCGGCTTCAGTGTTGGGGTCATGTGAGGCGAATGGAGGGGGATAGGTTACAAGGTTACCTAGGAAAGTAATGGACTCTGTTATGGAGGGTAAGAGAAGTAGAGGGAGACCAAGACGACGATGGTTAGGCTCGGTTTCTAACGATTTAAAGATAAGAGGTGTAGAACTAAATGAGGCCACAGCACTAGTTGCAAATAGAGGATTATGGCGACATTTAGTAAATTCACAGAGGCTTGCAGACTGAACGCTAAAAGGCATGACAGTCTTTGATGATAACATATGTATGTATTGCCCCCTTTATTCCCGGCATGCTCATCTGGAGAGCGAGAGTCTCAAGGGTGGACCGTTCGCTGTCTGGCTTCGCTTATTTTTGAAGGCAGGGAAAGAGACAAGGACTAGCAACAATAATACAAAAAGATTTAAACAACAGGTTGTTGACATTTATTAACACTAGCACTCAACAGCAGTTATCAAATTAACATTAAATAAATTGTGATGGTAATTCAAAATTAATTTCTTCTCAGCCAGTTCCCTTAGATACAGCATTTAATTCCTCCGACCCCTTGGAAGTCGAAATATGCTGCAAATATACATATTTATATTAGCCTACTTCTGGCTCAACGAAACAACAGAAGATAAATTTTTTTATATGGGGAGGACCACCTCTTAGTAATGCGTAATTATTTACAAGTTGAAAACAAACAAATCTCAATGAGCTATCTGACTCATAACTGGTCTTAAGCATTTAAATTATCAGACCCATTCATGTCAACATCCATTACTTCAAATGAAAATTTAAATTCCTTGAGTATCTGAAATTATTCATGGCATCAAGATTTTACAACAAAATAAAATATTAATCACTTTGTTCTACTTCTGGATAATCTTACATTACATCGTTTCATTCATCAAACGTGAGATCCATTAAACTGGACTTCAACAATTTTTTATTCGGGAACATTACTTAAGATGTCTCTATCAGACTTATTTCCATCAAATTGTACTCGTACAATAATTATTTCCATGAAACTTCCTTTAATATTTGACTGAACAACACGTGACTTTAATCTTTAACATCTGATGCCTTGAGAAAAATTAACATTACAAGCCTTACAGTAACAGAGTACTCTGTCCAGACGCATGAAATAATCCCTTCTTATTCATTGGTGTCTGATACGTTGAACTCATCTCAACTTAAATTTAAAATAAAATTTATTAAAGATTTAACTTTTGAAAAGTCAGATCAACTCAAACAACGGTGCTGATAACCTGGGTCCAACATGATGAACATATGGCCGGGTGAGAACCGCATTTCAAAAAAAATATCACAAGTCACTGAAATTGCTACAACACACATACACACAGCATTCACACAAAGACACACGAGAATTATTTGCGTTATTTACAATGAATTCTAGACTTTGAATTTTATATTTGATTTTCACCCTAGGCACATGAAATATCACGATGACGATATCGGCTAAAAAAAATCCATTACGACTCTCAGAAATGTGATGAAATCTGAGTGATCACTTGGTCAAAGATGATGAAAATTTCACAACGTTGGTCATAATAACATCAGCGGTTGATATCTGGAAGAATTGTCGTCTACAGATACGCACATATTACAGGTCAAACATTAATATTCGCATTCATGGTTCAGGAGTCACGACATTATTATTACTTAACTCTACATTTATCAATTAACATGTGCTCCACACTTGAAGAAATTACGTTTAAATGAATTCAATAAGTCATTAAATACAGTAAATGATCCATCAGGATTCTACCATATTCCAGGCTCATATTCATCCTAATTGATACACATTAACATCTTGCAACAAGATCAAGCAATATTTAAACTCATGACCCTTACTCATTCATTTAACCTGAGGTGAAATTTTTATTATTATTAGATGTGCTAGGTTTTAAATTTTCGTAAGCCAGAGTTCGACAATAAGCCAGATGACACTAACACGCATTAAATCCAACAAGAAGAAAATTTACGTTGAAATCTGGCATAACAAACATGCCGTAAATCTGTACCATATGATTTCCACATTGAAAATATTTTCAAAAATAAATTGTTACTTATCGATGAGGACAATGGTTTTTAAATAACACTAGACTACTAATTGGGTCATTTGGAGTAATCATAGACGACACGCGCACATCCTAGCTACTCTAATAGAATCCAATAATCACTCACATACAACGTGACAACACTACCATTCCCCATGTGAAAGAAGGATGAAAATAGCAACTAGTACTGCAAATGTAGAAGAAATACTACCACTAATGAATAAGTAAGCATTATCTCTACAAAGATGAACAGATAAAACATTAGAAAAGGGTACTTAAATGTATGATGAAACCGGATCTCTACCGAAGATCTGGAATTACTGGATCACATGTTGTTCGTTACCTGCTTCCATCGCTATCTCCCCATGTTAGACATTGCCTACATTTTAATGCACAATTGCAGCAGTGAAGTCCAATGCAGAAATACTGTAGGTCTCCTCTTCAGATCGTTGAAACATCTTGACGAACTCCAATAACCACGTGGCGATCCTCTTCTTTCTTCTAGTACGGTGAAGGCTGAAACTGACACAAATTTTTAGAAGATATTCCACACACAATTACGTCGAGTTTTAGAGAGGAATAACACACAACTTAGTCTGCGAAAATATGCCAGACTTGTTGACTAATGTACTATAAGAAGGTAGTTGATTTGTACTGCCGTCGAGTAGAAATATTGCCGAGTCCAGTGACAGAGTGTCTGCATCGTAAAATCCCAGTAGAACAAATACGTAGAGCGTGAATAATTAAGAGTAAGAGAGCGTTTCTTCTGAAAACTTCGGTATTTAAGCATTTCTCAAGGAGGGGTGTCTCCACATTGACTCGTAATTGGCCATTATCTTACACCTAATAGGTCATTACAATTTTTGAAAGTACTCTCACTCGAAGATTCTGTCATGCGTCCTTCACCTTGCAGTGGCCTTGGACGTTCCCACTGGGTCATGTGACACAGCTGACCGGTTGATTGAAAATCAATACTTTGATCCCGGCTGGTGAGAACCGGTTCCGTACATGCGGACACGTCTCTATAACTCAGGACTGGAAATATATCACCCATAATAATGAAATAATAGCTTTTTCCTTGAATGCACAATAAAATATTTATTGTAGGCCAAATTTGAAGGGGACAGTATGTATGTATGTATGTATGTATGTATGTATGTATGTATGTATGTATGTATGTAAGTTGAAACTAGAGTCTCCGTGGCTCAGGTGGCGGTGCGCCGGCTTCTCAATGCTGGGTTCCGTGGTTCAAATCTCGGTCACTCCGTGTGAAATTTGTGCCTGGCAAAATGGAGGCAGGACAAGTTTTTCTCCAGGTACTCTGGTTTTCCCTGTCATATTTCATTCCAGCAACACACTCCAATATCATTTCATCAGTCATTCAATAATCATTGCCCCAGAGGAGTGCGACAGGCTTCGACAGCTGGCACAATTCCTATCCTTGCTGCTAGATGGGGGCTTCATCGTTCATTCCATTTCTTACCTGATCAAATAACTGGAAACAGGACTTAATTTTTTTTTTCATGCAAGGTGAAACAGAACTAATGGATGGCAAACCCGATGGACAGATTAAAATTAATACAAACGAAAAGTTTTAAAAGGGTTTGTCTCCGACAAAGTTCAGAGTGAGGTTAGCTGAAAAACTAGCTCATCGCAAAATTAAAAGTTAGCAATAAACGTAGGATCTGAGGGCGAACTCCTGCATAATTAAGGAAAGTTTTACATTTAAAAGTTAAGTGAAATTACAACCAAACCTGAAAGAAACAAGAATGCTTACAGTAGGATAGGCAGATTCTCATGAAATGGGAGCTCGGCGCAGGCACGGCCACTCGCTAAGACGGTCAACCATGAAAGACAGCAGACGCTCCCTTGCTCCCACTGAAAAACGGTGGAGTTCGAGAAACAGGAAATGGTGTAAGCACAAAGGGAGACCAATAAGAATACAGAGTTAACCTGCTGGACCTTACATTAACCAATAGAAAACTAGTTTATTTCATCTAATTAAATTTCTCTTCTTTCTTGCTGACACTGTCAGTTGTACAAGTTGTAGAAAAGTCCAAGCTTGTGAGGGAATAATGCTTCCTGCTACAGTGTGTTTCAGAAGCCCACAAGTTCAGACCAACAAATTTCTGCAACTCCAAATTAAATAATAAATTTTATACAGCTAAATAAATGAGCATTCCAATTACAGTAGAAGTCCGTTATAGCAAGAATTCATAACGGTGAAAAATTTACTCGTTGTAGCGGATTGTCATTATATCCGGTTTTTTCATAAATTGGTATGGAACGGCAATCTGTTTGTTTAAAACTTGCGTTTGCTGATTTTCATACTGCGGCCTACTTGTAAGTTATTTTTCTAATTCTGTGACAACGTGAACGAGGATGTTCAATTTCATTCTGTAGAATTGGAGTAGTATCACTCCAGTGGCTTCTGTGGAAAACTTTTCAGTTTTCTTATTCAAACAGAGTCACCTAACCTAACCTCATATGTATCATGAAAACATATTTTAAGCACCAAATTACTTGGGAATATCCTTTCCGAAATTTAACCAGACGCGAGAAAATACAGTTTAACCTCTTATTGGGCATTCCTCATTAAGGCAATTTCTCACTTAGCACATCGTAAATTCGAAGTCCTGATGTTGTATTAAATCTATTTAAAAATACCTCATTTATCGCGTCACATAATTATTTTCGCTCAGTACGATCACATTTTTCCCAGCCCTGAAATTGTTCTTTATCATCCCTTCTGAAAGGAACAGGATACCCAACACAGGTTAGAGCCCTCACCACAGGAGGCAGTTTGGGGAAACTTAGATGAAAACTGGAAATGGCCTTGATTTCCGGAACTTGAGAGAGTAAATTATAGCTTCGGAAAAATTCAGTTTTGGTCTCCGGTTATCGTTGATATTATTGAATCATCCAGTAAACCTGTTTGTGCTTATATTTCGCATTCCATTCATAAATTAGAAATATATTCTGTGTTGAGTGATGCAGTGAAGGGTAGCAAATATTTGTTGCATGATACACTATGTAAGGATTAGGAACATAATTGTGTGAAGTTGACTAGCGAGGTGCGTATTTGTCTTGCGGTAGCCCCATTATAGATAATGAAAAAGTCATGAAATCGTTTATTAATGACGACAAATCCAGGAAATGGACAGGCATCTGCATCTTTCAGTGGTGGTGCATATGTTGAAACTCGCACCGTCGAGTTTCGACTCGAGTCAATCAAAGTGTTGTTACATTCAAGATGACAGTCAGTCATTTCTCTCGCATATGGCGGAGTTTAATCGCCAAATAATTCATGGTCGAAGAGTGTGATCTGCAATAATATGCTGATATTTTACGGCGCCCCACTGGAAATGTTTTTATAATTGTTGTCAGTTTTTTTTAATAAGCCCCAATGGGAAAGGTTTCCATATTATCTCTCTCTTTTTTACACCTTTTAATAGTCTCATTGCATCTTCAGAAACATTAGATGGCCTACATCTTTCTCTGTTCCCTTATAAACACGATGTAAAATGCATGCATGTTTGAAGAAAAACATGTCAAGTGTTTATACATTCGTGTTAGATAGTGTTTATTCGTGCATTCAATAGTACGTTTTGTCGCTTAACGCATTATATTTGCTTGTCTCTTGCAGAAATGTCTGAGGTTTTACTGAATAAACTAACCTCGGAAATCACTCATCCACTCTGTGCTGTATCTTGAGGTTTATCACATTCATGCTTAATTTCAGTACATAGCTTTAAAATTAAGCAATCATTTTTCGAATTGTGCTTATAGAACACCAGTCAACGAGTATTACTAATCGACTCCGATATTGCCTTTCTAGTTCAAATGTGATCGAGAGAGCACATAGCGAAAAATTTGTAATATAATAATCTATAATCTATAATAATCCATAATATAATAATCTATAATATAATCGCTGGAGTTCATAAATATTGATAATGGCAAAAATGACGCACGCTTAATCACTTGTAATAATGGATGCGTCAATGATTGGGTTCTTGCTGTTACTGAAGGATAATACTCAGTTTAATATAGGGATTTTCATGGGACAGGAAAAAGCTGCCGTTATAACGGAGTTCTCGCTATATGCCGTACTCGCTATAGCGGACTTCTACTGTACTTTCGAATACTGTCTTCCCACCGGTATGTGTTATGATGAAATTTCTATCATAGAATTATTTTCATGGTGCATATTTTATATCCCTTCTTTGAAAGACTTGAGGAACACTGGGGTGTCAGAAATTTTTCTCTTCTAGTGATGGTGATTATTGTTCCAAGCTTAAAGGATGGATTAAATTATTTGTAGAATTTCTCTCTGGAAAGAGGGTCTTCAAAATTGCAGTAAATTAACATGGAGTTCTCACCATGGACATTGATAGACTGCCAGGGGACACATGCTATCAGACAAATTTCAGCTCTGTTGACTATATTGTGCCAAGATCCCTTGTATGAAGCAACTAGTATGATAAACATTTCTAACACTGGTGTCATCATTGTCTCATAGAGAGTACAACCATGAATGTGGGCTAGTTCTGCTGCTGTTTCTTATTCTTGATGCTATTAAATTACCCCACAGATTTTTTATTCTGTTTCAGACAAGCTTGATTAGTTCTGGTACAAAGTAAGTATTGGCCTGTAAACTGAGGCTGGGAAAGTGAAAATTGGACACTGAATTCCATGATCAATTAGTGGACATTGTTTCATTTAGGGGCATCTTGGGCTGTCTGCATTTTTTTTTTTCATTTGACCATTAATGAAGAGTAAGGAAGCTAGACATTCCACTCCTGTTTAATTTGGGTCAGGATGCCCCTCTAGTGTTCCATGGGCTTGATTGAGGAAAAGAATGCTTTTTTTAACATTAGTGACCTGTAGATTCTGGTTTTAGGTATAAGCTAAGTTTGTAACTGTTTATATTAAGGTTGCACGCCGTATCTCGCCCCGTGTGGACGACATGGTTCGCAGCATGTACCCACCACTGGATGCCCGTTTGCTCGAAGCCCGCACTGCAGCTCTCGCTTTGGCTGTCACCCACCTAGCACTAGTCACTCGTCTGGGATGTAGTGTCAGTTATGGCTCTAGACGTTTGCGATGGATAGATGAGGCACTTTCTGATATGGATAAACATCTTTTGGTGAGTCACCTGATTTTTTTTTTTTTCCTACTGTGTTGTCAATTAAGTTTTGTGCTCTTTTCAAGCACCTGTAAAGATGATGAAATACCATCAGTGTTAGTAGTTTCTTGCTTTTGAGGTTTCTCCCCCATGGACTGTCATTGATGATGGTGATTTGTTTAGGCCCTACTTTATAATTGAGGAGTTCTCTGCAATTACTGTCTGACTCGAAAAAATATGAGAAAGAGATGTCTGTTGAGTGTTCATCCCAGAGGCTGGTTGGATCCTTAAATAGCACCAAGGTTATGTAGCTGCAGGGAAACTGATTGAGGCGCCATAATGAGGCATACATGGCATGTTAAGGAGTGAAGTAGTTTGTTATTGCTTTCCTTACTGGTCTACAAAGTGATCACCAACCCTATGAGTAGTACTTTTCACATCATCCAGATGCACAATTTGTGCTCCATTCTTTAGTGCTCTGGCGTGTGCCAGATGCAAAAATTCGACATCCATCAAGAAATGGCAACAGGCAGCAAAATACAGATATTGACATTTAAAGTGTATACAGTCACAAATTAGTAATAAATGCAGACAGAAATTAACTAAAACAAATTTTAATGTAGGATAAATAGTTCTTACATTTAATTTAATGTTAACAAGAAGTGAAATAAAATTGTTCCATGCTAATTCAATTAATGACTTACAAATCAAATTCAATTTAATGTTTAAAAGAAATTAAATAAAATGCTTCCAAGCTTATTTAATCAAATTAATTAATTCATTTTAATGTTTAAAATAAATTAAATTTAGCTACTCTAGCTAATATTTTTCTAACGTACTGTTTACTCACATTGTACCCTTGTTTTGCTAACCACTGAACATACTGCATCCTGCTGGCTCCATATTCCATTCCGTGATCTATATCAGTTTTTCTAGTTTTTTACCCATGTAGTAAAAGAGCCCAAATTGGGATTATGGGGTTCTTGCAATGAACTCTTCAGTTTCAGTTCACTCACAGGGACTGTAATCGTTAATGTAAATAAATCATTTGTTACTACACATGAAGAGCAAGTGAAAATGTGATAATCTCTTTTTTCTTGTATGATATTTACAGCATTCATGAATGACTGAAGGAGTTTGAGACTTTACTCCAGGTAGTCATTCTTCAGGTAGTAGGCTATATTGCTACTTATGTTCATGGTATACAACCGTGGGGAAAAAAAAGGAGAAAGAGAGAGAGACAGTAAAAGCTCCTCAGTAATGCATACTACAAAACTATAAAATGTATGTTTATCGCTGTGTCATCGTTACTTCCGACTTTACAGGTCACCTGTTGGCGGGATGCTGTTGCCAGCCCACTTAGGTTTATATGCTGACATACAGGACACATACTTCTCAAGATATAAAACACTTATAACATGAACAGGAATGCGTACACACATCATTATACTTGGGAAAAAGTACATAGTAGCAGAAATTGCACATATAGCAGTCAAAGGTGCAAATAATAAGGGACTTAACCTTGGGAAGTAACTTCTGAAAATAGTAGAATCTAGAGTACACATGGTTAAATATAATAGAGGATAGTATGCTATACATACAGAAATCTATACTATGTTTCAGGATGAACCAAGTCTCATCTCTCATGCCTCGGCCAGTATAAGTTGGAAAAGAGAGACTCTAATATTGATCATTTACCTGTACAGTAAATAAAAAGTTAAACATTGGCCATATTTGAGTTGAAAAGAAATATATGAAAAATATAAATTTCTGAAGTATCATGCCTGTATGGGGAAATAAAAACAAGGTTTCGTGACCATGCATATACAGAGCACAAAATTATGACTCAAAAGTATGGAGCAGTATAGAGTCTAATTGGAAAAAGTGCACACAAAATGCATTTAATGAAATATTTCTGATAATGAAGCAGAAAAGAAAATATAACAAATGAAATTACTTGCCGTTACCACTTTGAATAACACAGATGAAGTTCTCCTTATCTCCATAGGACAAAATTCTGCTTTAAAGAGAACAGAACACTCATATCAGAGTCACTGCTGTCACTGTTACTGTCTATTGAACCCTCACTTGACCTCAAAGAAAAAAGAAAGTTTTCCAGGAACTCATCATCTGTACCTTCCTTCTTCCAACTTTTGTGTGTCTCACGACTCGTTTTTCTGGTCTTCCGCATTTACATGGTCCACAGTTACTCAAAATCCTTCCCACCTCTGAAGCCATGAACTATGTTCTTAGCAGTGGTATAAATTTTCACCTGGGCCCAAATTAGCTCGATTGCATTGAAATGGCAGTGGTAAGTTGGAAGTCAAATTACTTTATGTCCATATTGGAACATTGGCTTATTCTCTTTCACAATATTCATGAACTCTCCTGTCCTCATATCATTGCATACAGGAATGTTGTGGCTCTTCAATCACTCAGTTAGCTGTTCTTTTTTTGTTGCCACTGTTGAAGCTTTGTTGTGGATGAGAGGGGGCATTGTCCATAATTATTGTGCTCTTATTGTAAAGTTGCTCAATAATCTTTCCTTAAACCATTTCTGTAATGTAATACTATTATTTTCCTGGTGAAAATCATTGTTTAAAAAAATTAAATTATAAACTACACAGCAGCACACTATATAAATTCCATCATGCAACCAGGGAAACTCAAAATATTAGCAGACAAAATGGTTTGCAAAGGGGTTCTAATAACCAGAGTTCAAGAATGAGAAACACTGATCAGGAACCAATGGAATCGCAAGGAAATAGAATTTACAAGGGAATACCAGGGGGAAAAAAAAAAAAAAAAAGTAATGAAGCATTGTTCACAATTCACAGGAGTCATGATTAACCCCAAAATAATTGAGTCTATAACGAATTCAAAGGACAATTTCACAGGCTCTCAACACTAACTGTAAAAACTGCAAATAGAATATACACAACAATAAATACCCATGCACCAACGAATTATAAAAGTAATAAGAACACAGAGAAGAAAGAGGTGGATGGATTTTGGGAGCTTCTAAATCAGGTGACATAAATAAAAATTACACAAAATTTTAATTAGAGACTTTAATGCCCAGTTAGGAAGGGAAAAGAGATATAGAGATGTAATAATGAAGTGGCCAGCACAAAGAAGAACAAACAGGAATGGCATAACACTGATGGAATTCTGCAGAAACCATGACATGGTCTCAAAGTCAACATACTTCAAGAGAAGACAAAATAAGCTCAAAACTTGGAAACATCCAGGCTGGAAAGAAAGGAGAATGGCAACTGGATCATGTTTATATGGATAAGAATTACCGTAGGGAAATCTACAACGTGAAAGTCCTGAGAGGGACAGATAAAAATAAAATTCACCCTATTCACACAGAAAAATGTCCCTCCCAAAAAAGAAGAGAACCTACAACCCTCATAAACTGATAAATAACATGGAATACAAAGAACAAGCTAGGAATATAAAAATAATGGATGATCTAGAGGAAATAATTCCCCAATTGAAACAAATAGCTGAACAAGTAGACCCAATAAATCTAAGGAAAAAATACCACTGGTCGAATGATGAATGTGATAAAACAGTGGAAGATGGACACGAAGCCTAGTTAAGGTATCAGAGTCAAAAACGGAAGAATCACACTTGGAACTCACAAGACAAAGAAAGATAACCCAAAAAATAATGAGATTTAAACACCAGTACCAAAACAGATAGCAAGAAAACAAACTCAAGAGGTGACTATAAAACATTTAAGAGACAGCTACAAAGATATGATCCTCCAACATTAATGTTAAAATATAAAAATAATTAGATGGTCCATAGCAACAAAAAAATACAGAAATTTTAGCAGAAACATTTGACAAATTGCTAAATTGCAAAGATCCCCTAGATCTTCAAATAAACACAGAAATTCAAATGAAAACACCAGCAGAAAATATAAACCCACCCACAATCCATGAAGTCTACAAAGCTCTGAAAGAGCTAAAAAACTGCAAAAGAAGATCAAATGTTTGCAGAACTTAGGAAATATGCAGCAGAACCAGTGAATATATCATTACATCAATGCATAGTGAAAATTTAGAACAAAGAAGAACTACCAGGACATTGGACTACAGCTATGGCCCTGGAGAAGCTGCCCAGAACAGATAATTACCTTAAAATCAGTAATGGATGTCTACAAAAGAAGGCAAATATAACAAGTCGTAATCTTTGAAGACTTCAGAAAAAACTTATGATTGTATCCACAGATCTTCAGTGATGAAGATTCTAAGGCATTTCAGACTTCATCCCAAATTAATAAAAATGATAAAATTAACCTGAACAAACACCAAATCCACAGTAAAATCCAGAGGAGAAATATCTGAGCCATTTACGATTAAAACAGGGTTAAGACAGGGAGATGGTTTGTCACTGTTACTTTTCAACTGTGCTCTAGAATATGTGATGAGGGAATGGTACAAGGATAATCCAAGGAACATAAAAATTAGAACCTAGAAAAATCAAATAACTTAAATTGCTTGGGATTCGCAGATGACTTAGCGTTACTAGCTAATAACACTCAAGAAGCCAGAAATCAAATAAGTCTATGAAATGTAGCACAAAAAATAGGATTCCAGATATCATTCGAAAAGACTGAGGTAATGGTAGCAGATCCACTTATACAGGGTGATTAATTTGAAAGTTCAGAGCGGAGTGCCGAGGATTAGGCGCGCTGGGAAGCGGAGACACCGAGCGCAGTGACCGCCATGACAAGCAGGCATAGTCGGCTCAAAGAAGCGGCATGATTACGCCTATAGAAACTAAACGAAACTGAACTCACCGACTACATAGATGCTCTGGACAAATAAGTAAATGAATAAACAAATAAATAAATCTACTAGGAAATTAAACTGAACTCACCAGTATTTACAGACGATGCTGAAGGTGATTTCCTTTGGCTGCAATGCAAGCTTCACATCTTGTAATGAGATTTCGAAACACCCTTTGTAGTTCATGGACACCGATAGAACGCACAATGTTCCTAATTTCAATTTTTAATTCTTCTGCTGTTCAAGAATTATTCCTGTAAACTTTTCCTTTAAGATATCCCCATAGATAAAAATCGCATGTGCTTAAATCAGGTGAATGAGGGGGCCATAAGCCTTACTAATGATCTGATCATCATCGATGGATCAGATGCACTGATTGTTTTAAGTTTATAATCATTGTTTATTGTCATCTTTTCGAATTCTGGTCAGTGGATGTATTTTGGAATTATTTTAACTTTCAGTATTGATAGTTGGATTTGCTGGTTATTTTAAATTCATATTCATTCATTCATTCATTCATTCATTCATTCTTCATCATCATGGTTTGAACTCTGGTTAGTGGATGAATTTTGGAATTTTAATTGCCATTGTGTTTCATCTCATCTCGTACCATTAGGGTCCGGTGGTTTAGATTTTAGGCTCCTTTAAACAAGCATCATCATCATCATCATCATCATCATCATCATCTTTATTGTTATATTTTCTTTTTTAGTTACATTATGAGGACATCAAAAGTCAGATTACCAAGAAAAATTATAGAGAAACTCTGGAATCTGAAGCAACAAGTAGGATGGATTAAGGAAATTAGGGAGCGTGTGGAAGAACTAGAAATAACTACGGACGATGCCGCTGTGTAACTGTTAAGTTTCCCCATGACAAATATTTGCTAACAAACTCCACAATGATTGAGTTCAGACAGCGTGGCAGTGCCCTTTCTTGTTTGTTACTGCAGTCATGCATTCTTGCAACAAGCCTTTAATTTGGATGTGCGGCTCTTAATCGGTGCAAAACGTTTTGCAGATATTCGGTCGATCAGATTATTAACTCTTTCACTCTGGTTGACTGCTGTAGCAACCGGGAAAGAGCTGTGTCATGCACCCGGTGGACTGCTGTAGCTGTTGTGCTGGAGCCGTGCTACATAGCCGGTTGACTGCTGTAGAAGTCGCGTATCTTTCGGCTCTTTTCTGTTTCACTACGATAGACTGCTGTGGAAAGTTCGGCCTTGGAAGTCTCTCATGGCTGTCTTGGGAGTCTGTAGTTCAGCTATGATCACCAGATGACAGGAGTTATCAGTTTGAAGACAAAAGCAATGTGTCCGGTATGCTACTCACTTCACGCCTAGTTGCTCCCCTGTGCTGAAGTTCTTGTGCTTCTTGACTTAGCTTTCAATCGCTTTGAAATTGTGAAAGGCCTGATGATGTAGGAAAGATATATTGCAGAAGAAGCTCTTAATTTCATTGGGTAGTGACTTTGAAGAAGGTGAGGATGTTAGTGATTTATCATCTGATTCTGGTGACGGAGCGACTTCAATTACACCTTATAATTCAGGCACGTTTACTACTCCAGTTAAAGCTTCGTTGTCTAAAAGGTTGGCCTACTTCGATGATTTGACTGAAGATGAAGATAGTGGGGATGAAGATCAGGTGCCTGAACCACTGAGCAGAAAACTAAATTGGAAAAAGTAGAAAATAAATCCGAAGAAACAAGTTCGATGCAGCTAATTCCAGATTGAAAACTTTAGTGAACAATGCTAGCATGTTAAATTTCTTTCAGCTGTTTTTAATACGAGCATCATAACTCTTCTGTGCAAGGAGGATGAAAAGTGCTAAAAATATAGTTATAATGATTTCACCGAATGTGCATTACAGATAAAATAGTTTTAAACTCTGCCTGTCCTCTCCTCACGTCACGAGTCGACTGCGGACCGGAGAGCGGAGCAACACGAGTATCCCATACAGCGGGCTCGGTGAACCACCCGTTGCTTGTATCCAGAAAGTTACGCCACCATACTCGCTACGCCAGAGTGAAAGGGTTGTCTGGACAATTACCACCATCAGAAGCTTCCAGAAAATGGCAGGACCATTGAACAGCTAAAGGATGGACAGCATACTCTGGAAGAAAATCATACAGGGATTAAGTTTAGTCTATCGACTTTGGCAACTGGTCGGATGCAGAATCTGATCGGCCAATGTTGTGATTGGGGAACCCACAACATTTTGAACTACAATGACAAAGACACGAGTCAGATAAAAGATATTGTAGAAAAGAAGAGAAAATCCGAGCAGAAATGGCCACCAGTGTCTGTAACAACAAGGAGCCTTAATGGATTTAATGTGCCAGCACTGCAGCAGAGTTTGTACGGTGTGCGGCAAAACATACGACACTGAAATTATTGTTCATCTGCTGTCCACATTTCCCCAGCAATGTAGTATTTATTGTATATAATAGTTTGACATATTGTGACGTCAGTGTTCTGTTGATTTCTGCAATTATGGTTCTCGCAAGGGAGGAGGTGTTTATCGTTGAATATTATTTTCAATTGAATGGGGTGGGATATCAGAATGGGCCTCATTTGCTTCACGTTAAAGAACAGTATGGAAGATTGAGAAACTGTTACTTCCTTGACTGTCTCCTTATTGTTTGTGTTAGTGTGATATCTTTATGTACAAAGTTATGAATGAATTAACATAACAGTGAGTGAATGTTATGACTTGTACTTGCTTTAATACCTCAACTTTTGGTGCCAGAACCCCGGAAAAATAGCTAGGAAAATCACACAAAAGTAATCTCTAAGAAAACAGATGTAAGAATGATCTTACTAAAACATACTGTTAAGTAATTACGACATGCTATGAAGGAAACACAACACACGAATTTCATCCAGGTAGGTGAACCAACCGTGAAGTCACTTTATTGTAATTTTCATCATCACCTGTATGTGCTTGCCTTGCTATAGACTGTCGCAATATTTTTCAATTATTTGGCTTGGAAGGTCAACTGAAAATTGTGTAGAACTTAATTCAGTTAGAAAAGGACTCAGTTATAACACGTCAGTGCAGCCATAGTGGAATTTTTACACATCGTAATAGGCAGTCAAAGAGCAAATGTGAAACGCAAGAGCTAAAAAGCTTTCACGTTTGTAATTTCTCATTAATATGGATCATTATGAAGTTTATTGCTTATGAGTCAAAGAGCTTTGCAAGATTAGACAGAACATCTTTCATATTAGGAATACTTTCACTCCTCAAGGAATAATTATTTCTTAGCACTGAATAAATACTTCTGAGCAGCGTAATAATACACATCTGGCTAATCATATACATCCATCATGACAGATACTGTTGCTGATAAACTACACCATTTAAAAAGAAAGCGCACTAGAGAGAGAACTAGAGCTATACGATTTATCACAACAATGAATAGCTTCACGGTTATGCTCCATTAGATGATCTTAAACACTATCGACTGTGTCTTCAAGACATGTTAGATCAACTTGTACCAAGCTCGATAGCTGCAGTCGCTTAAGTGTGGCCAGTATCCAGTATTCGGGAGATAGTTGGTTCGAACCCCACTGTTGACAGTCCTGAAGATGGTTTTCCATGGTTTCCTATTATCACACCAGGCAAATGCTGGGGCTGTACCTTAATTAAGTCCACGGCTGCTTCCTTCCAACTCTTACACATTTCCTGTCCCATCGTCGCCATAAGACCTATCTGTGTCAGTGCGACGTAAAGCAACTTATTAAAAAATATTAACTTGTTGCACGAGTTGATGCAGTTCCAACAAGGAATTCGAGTCAGGCGTGGAAAAATGTGAAGAGTATATTGACTCAGCCAAACGTGCTATACAGAGAGCCACAGGCATTATTGATGAACAGTTAAGAACTTCAGTGCCTGCTCTCAACGTCACATCGTCGGTACCCGATAATACGACAACCTCTGCACACTGCATTAAACTACCTACCATTAAAATGCATACCTTTACAGGAGACATAAAAGAATGGTCATGAAATGGATGAAAAGGAATAAGGAATAATAATCATCTTCTTTCGGCCAACTACACAATGCTAATAAACTACACAGTTAAAAAAAATGAGGGAACATGTTTTGTAACGTCTGGTATGTGAACGTTAATTGTCAGAGCCTGTTTACATACTGAGCTCACATGACCCCACCAAGCGTGTGTCCAACGCCACCATGAAGCTCTTAAAGCAATCTTCAATTCCAAAAGAGGAGGCAAAACATTTGTCCCCGGGGTATGCAGTGCTACCTAGATTATATGGACTGCCTAAGATCCATAAAAAAGATGTTCCCCTCATACCTACTGTTAGTGCGATAGGTTCTCCTACGTATGCTCTGGCTAAATACTTAAGCAAATTGCTTCAGCCACACATACGATGTACTGAATCATACGTCAGGGACTCTCGGTATTTCGTCAACAAGCTGTCAACCATAACCCTTGAACCTAATGCACTTTTGGCAAGTTTCGATGTGGAGTCCTTGTGGAGTCCTTGTTCACTAAAGTGGCGATTGACTCGGTCATGGCTCTCATTGAACACCTGTTCTCTGAGGACATTACTAAGCTATTCTACCACTGCATGACTTCCAGCTATTTCTTGTGGGGTGGAAGTTTTTACGAACAGACGGAGTGGCTATGGGAAGTCCACTTTCGCCCGTAGCGGCTAATTTCTTTATGGAGCATTTTGAGGAGGAGGCTGTTGCTTCAGCGCCCATGAAACTTATAATATGGTGGAGGTATGTTGATGATGGATTTGTGGTCTGGACAGAAGGTCCTGAGAAACTTCATCTATTTCTAAACCACCTAAATCAGAAACAACCTTCAACAAAATTCACTATGGAGATGGAGTCGGACGGATGCCTTCCATTCTTGGATGTTCTAGTAAGAAAGAAACCAGACGGCTCCTTAGGTGATATCATCTATCATAAGCCTACCCACACAAATTGCTATCTTCATGCAGATTCTCACCACCATCCAGCACAAAAAAAAGGCATTCTCACGACACTCGCCAAGAGGGCAAGACGAATTTGTGAGCCATCACATACCCAGGTGGAGATGGACACGCTCAAAGTCGCGTTCAAGGGTAATGGTTACAGCGATTTGCAGATTCATCGAGCCCTGCATCCCAGAGAAACGACCAAGCAAAGCTCACAGAAGGAAGAAGAGAAGGGAACTGCCTACTTGCCTTACATTCACAACACCACAGATCGAATTGCCAAGATCCTCCGCAAACACAATGTAGAAACTGTGTTTGGCACCGCCACTAAAACTGGTCACAGCCTGAGTAAAACCAAGGACAAATTGTCCCCACTTTTACAACCTGGGGTATACAAAATTCCCTGTACTTGTGGTAAGGTATACATCGGCCAAACATGCCGGTCCATTAGTACACGTATCAACCAACCAGACAAATCGGCAATAGCTGAGCATGCTCTATCGTCGGGTCATGATGTCATGTTCCAAGATGCTCGAGCTCTTACCCACACTAGACACTACAGGTGCAGGATTATACGGAAAGCTGTGGAAATACGTAGAAATCTTAACAATTTCAACAGGGACACGGCTATCAATTACGTAATACCTGGTTGCCAGCCATTAAGAATTTAAGTAGATAGTTCCCTTCCCTATTCTTTCACTACTGTTATTTCGTCTCGGTGTTTTCCAAATTCGTATGTTCCTCGTCGCCAGATGTTTCATTCCAGGCTTGTGTCTATATCACACACCTGTCAATGTCATATGTTACGTACACACATTTATGTGAACCGCTTAGACTGATTCTATGGTTCAGTCAGCTTCCGCTTTGAACACTAACGTTGTGCCATGTCCTGGGAGCCATCTCGTGGCGAATGAGCGTACCATTTCCACTTCTATTATAACATCTAAATTTTAAAGAGCCATTGTTTAAGAAGCCTTTCTCGTGGACAGTAGAGATTTCTTCTGAGGACGCAGAGCACAGTTCTCTGTGAAACATAAAGAATTTCACCTTATTTTCTTGACACAACATAAGCCCAAAAGCCTATACAGTATCATGTCTGAACAAAATGATCTTTGATTCTGCAACTTCCTAATCCTGGCCATCTCATTTGGCTTATTCCCAAGATGTTTATTTGGAGTCTTTCCATTGGGTCTTCCATAGCTAAGCCTTCTTGCTTATATATTTTGTTGTTGAAAGTAAATTAATTATTGTGTAAAACAAAACTTAGTAACTTTATGAATTCGTCTATTTCAATTTTGCTTAATGCACTGTGTTTGGAGAGGTTGGTTTTTATTATGGCGATAGTTTCGTTGACAGGTATATTTGAGTACATATTCGTGATATCAAAGGAACATAAGACGTGATTTGGTTGTAAATTGAATTTGTTTAAAGTTTTGCAAAGTTTGATAGAATTTTTTATGGCACCAAATCAGTAAACACGCCCACCAATCCAACACACACACCACCCTCCTCCCCTCCTCCCACTGCCGACAACTCCTTCTCACGGGCAGCGAATGGGCCCTCAGCCATGCCTTCTCAAGCTCAGCCCCCTCCACCAAGACTTCACAAATACAACACGCGTAGTAAGAGCTCGGCGACTGCCAGTTACTCTAAAACTCTCAACATAAGCTAACATCTAGGGTAAGTGTCAACACTCTTCATTTAACTTCCACTATTCAGCCCCTTAATTCCAATTATGGTTATTCATAAAATTTTCAAATTAACTCTTTAATTACAGAACTTATATCTTTGGCTAACCACCGAATGACAACAACGTTCCCTTCCAACTAATACGCTCGCCTCAACACGCCCAACAGCAAAGAGCCATACCCATTACAAACTCTTACCACATCAAAGAAGATGGTCTAATGACGCCTACAAAGACTTCAGTATAGCCTACGGCACCAACATTTCCAACTATTATTATCTCAAAAGGAACCAGGCCATTTGGAAATTCTTCAAAATTTATAAGCAAATAAATGAAAATCAATATTTATTAACTTCAAGAACCAACGACCATTACCATTGCTCAACTTTCCGTAAGTTTTTAACAATACGCCATCTGACAACTAAATGGAATGTGTTTTCTGATTTTTATCTTTATTGTAATATCTTTTAATATGTCATAATCCTCAAATAATTATCATGTTTTAGACTCCAATATTATCACAAATATTGTCAAGTAACAGCATACTACATTTTATATTGTAATAGTTGTTTAACAATCTCCAATACATTTTAATCAACATAGTTTTTAACACCACTCATAATTAATTTCCAATCAGGTACCTGATCTATCCTAAGGTGAAAAATATGGTTGATGGTGCCTACTATTGATAGGCAAAACATGTACCATCTAATATATTAATTTCATGTCAACAATTTTGATAAGGACAATGTCCTAATTTTTAAAATTGTATTGTATTGAATAGGTGGATGAATAATAAAACATACAAGTGTTATTTGCCAAGGTCCTCTGCAAACACAATATAAAAACTGTGTTTGGCACCGCCACTAAAATTGCTCACAGTCTGAGTAAAACCAAGAACAAATTGTCCCCACTTTTACATCCTGGGGTATGCAAAATTCCCTGTACTTGCGGTAAGGTATACATCGGCCAAACATGCCGGTCCATTGGTACCCGTATCAAAGAACACGAATGCAATATTCGTCTCAACCAACCAGACAAATCGGCAATAACAGAGCACGCTCTTGCCCACACTAGACACTACAGGTCCAGGATTATATGGGAAGCTGTGGAAATATGTAGAAATCCTAATAATTTCAACAGGGACACTGGCTATCAATTAAGTAATACCTGGTTGCCAGCCATTAAGAATTTACGTAGGTAGTTCCCTTCCCTGTCCTTTCACTATTGTTATTTTGTCTCGGTGTTTTCCAAATTCGTACGTTCCTCATCACCATATGTTTCATTCCAGGCTTGTGTCTATGTCATATGTTACGTACACACGTTTATGTGAACCGCTTAGACTGATTCTATGGTTCGATCAGATTCTGCTCCGAACGCCAGCATTGTGCCACGTCTTGGAAGCCATCTGGTGGCGAATGAACGTACCATTTCCACTTCTATTATAACGTCTAAATTTTAGAGACTCATTGTTTAAGAAGCCTTTCTCGTGGACAGTCGAGATTTCTTCTGAGGACGCGGAGCACTGTTCTCTGCAAAACGTAAAGGATTTCACCTTATTTTCTTGAAACGGTATAAGCCCAAAAGCCTATACAGTATCATGTCTATAAGTACGAGCCGTGAAAGCATCAATGGCAACATCATTTTGTTTATTACTCAGGAACAACTAACCAAATCATTTAAATGGAGTTGGTATCATATTGGGTAAGCAAGAAAATAATGCAGTCAAGGCCATCATTCTATTATTGGAAAGAGTTTTATTGATCAAGTTTAACTCAAAATTTTTTGAGATAAACATCATACAAGCATCTATTTATTTCACCTTAACTTCACATAAACATACACATAACCTAATCAACTGATGTCACAAACAAAATACACACATCAACAAATTGCCATTTTAACACTTGCCAATCACTATGCACATGCCACGTAGAGATTACAACCTTAAAACACAGTTGAAACAGTTGATTGCTGTCTGCCACAGCATGTCAGTTCAACACAACATGAGGTCACAAATTCTAGAGTGCTTAAGGCCCAGATATAATGTACAGAATATTCTACAGAGTTCTCGTCTACCTATTACTATTCTGGATATTACAATGTGTTACACAATACTGTAGTGGTTAAACATCATATACAGGTAATAACAAACTATATAATATTAATTACAGGTTCTTACATTAGCTAAACTCATATATATGTACAGCACATGTTTCATGACATAATAATACTAAGTGTAGTAGTAGTAGTAGTAGTAGTAGTTTTTTTTTTTTTTTTTGTTATGGCAGGGGAAAATCTTTTAAAGACACCACTCTGTGTGGGAGTTGGATTTCCATCAACTAAAAACCCCTGCCCTCTTCACTCAGACCATTCTGGAACTGCTTGTCGGCATGACATCAGAATGGAGTGATGTATATTATTAAGTTCTTCCTTTCTCTTCTTTCTCCTTCATCCCCATAATGCTTGTCGCCATTGCCTTTACTGTGTTCCAGGCAGACAGGCTCTCGAAAAAAATAACATAATCTGAACCAGATTCCCTGGCATGAGTTGTCGGCCAAGTTGTTGGCAGGCTTTCCTTCGTTCTTCTTCCCATCGAACACAGTAGAAAAAAGTGTGTTCTACTGTATCCCTTTCAGAACAGTACCGATAACCATCTCCCTGCGTCTTTCCCATCTTCATGGCGTATACGCCGAATCTTCCATGTCCTGTCAGGATCTGCGACAGATAGTAATCTACCTGCCGATGTCTACATTTAAGCCAGTCTCCTATGTTGGGTATTAGCTTTTTTGTCCATTGGCCAACATCGGTTGTGCCATCCCATCGGTCTTGCCAATCTAGTAAGAGTTGATTCCTCGAGGCTTTCTTTTCTTCAGCAGATATAGTTGCACCCCTTTCATGCCAAAGTTTTCTCTGTACAACGAGGAGGTCAATGGGAATACTGGCAGCTACAACTTGTAAAGCTGCTGTCGAAACAGTTCGATATGCACAGGTAACTCTGAGCAGCATTTTCCTCTGTACTCTTTCCATAGCTCTTTGGTGAATTTTCCTCCTGAGTGCATTGTGCCAGATAGGTGCAGCATAAAGTAAAATGGAATATACTGCAGAGAACATAATCTGTCTCTTAACTGTTCTTGGTCCCCCGATGTTAGGCATAAGTCTGGCCAATGCCGATGCCTTCTTCTTTGCCTTTTGGGTTACTGCCTTCACATGTGCACCAAATGTGCAATTCCTGTCAATAAGAACCCCAAGGTATCGTACAGACTTTCCTGGGATAATCACTGTATCATTTAATAAGAAACGGACATTTTTCCAATTCCTGGAACCTTTCAAAATTACAGCCTCAGTCTTATGTGGAGCCAATCTCAACTTATTATTTACCATCCAAAGGTTAACTCGTCTCAGTGATTCATTTACTCGGAAGGTCAGTTCTTCTACATTCTCTGCTATTACCACTATTGCAAGGTCATCTGCATAACCAATAGATGTTGTCCCTTTTGTCAGCTGCAGGCGTAATACACCATCATATAGAATGTTCCACAAGGTGGGTCCTAGGACAGATCCCTGTGGAACGCCAGCACTCATTTCAAGATCTTCTAAATCATGAAATCGTATTCTTCGTCCTTTGAAGTACTTAACGATTATTTGTTGTAGATACTGAGAAATGTTCATCCTACGAAGTTCTCTCAAAATAATGCTCCAAGAAGCAGTGTTAAAAGCATTTTTGACATCTAGCGTTATCAAGGCAGCCCATTTCTCACTGCTTTCTGCCTGTATTTGAATCACTCTCTCAACAGCTTGGGTTGTGCTTCTACCCTTTCTAAATCCAAACTGGTTCGAAGAAAGTCCTCCCTGTTGTTCAAGTTCTTTCTCCAGTCTAGTTTTAATCAATCCTTCGTAAAGTTTGCTCAAGGTGTTTAATAAGCAAAGTGGCCTGTATGCTGATGGATCTAATGATAGTTTCCCTGCCTTCAATAACAGCACTAGCTTGGCTACTTTCCACTCATCGGGGAATTCACGCTTTTTTAATAAATCATTGAAGACTGATAAGATCCAACCAGGTGCCACCTCAACTGCATACTTGATGGCTTCTGGTGGGATTCCATCTACACCTGGTGCCTTACCAGTCTTCATATTGCATGCTACCTCTTGTAACTCAACCACAGTGAACGGTTCTGCAACACAAAAATCTGATTCCGTTTCAAGTCTGTCATTAGTACAAGGGAACAACTCCATTGCTATGGCTTTCCTTCTATCAGCTGGGAGCTGAACTGGTACCCTGTTGATTATTCGACCGGTCACTATCTTATATCCCGCTCCCCAGATATCACTGTCTAGATCTTCGCATACCTTTTGCCAGAGATTTCTCTTAGAATCCTTTATTAGCTTCATTAGTTGCCTCTTTGATGCCTTATATTCAGCTTCTAATTGTATTAAGTTGACCTGGCTGATTTTTTTCCTAGATCTTGTAAGAATTCGTCTCTTGCGATTGCAGTCTTTCCTTTGCATGTCTACTTCATTGTTCCACCAGTAAGGGACTCGTGTTTTATATTTTGTTGATCCCCTCAATCGGCTGGTCCTACAAGCATCTTTAAGAACAGCAGTTACATCTTTTAGAGTATGTTGCACTGTATCTACAGTTTGTGACATCCACTCGATTGCAATTTTAAAAGTTTCCCAATTATAGTTCCACACCGTTTTCGTGATATCATTAAGCTTCTTCGATCCCTTAACAGGAAACAAGATGGCTGTGCGGATGAAGTGCCCTGTCATTGCGCTGTAAGAAATATGTGTCTGGTCGGTTTTTAAGGCGTCATCGCTAATTTGTGCTGTTCATTCGCGGGTTTTATTAGTGCACTGACGTTATCCGGCGGAATCGTGGCTCTTTTTTTGAGTTATTATACTTGGTTTTAATAGATTTTGGTACCAACGATAGTAGACATTTTAATCGATCGTGTTATGTCAATCATAGATTGCATGTTATCAAGCAAACCATCCGTTGAAAATAGCGCACGCATTATAATAGTACGTTTAACTCAAATAACTGCCAATAGAGGCTGGTGAAGGGGGCCGCGATAATATGGTCCTTAGTTAACTCTCTTTGCAAGAGTCCAGTCTGACTTCTCCGTTAATTGATAATACTTCCGCCGCGATCGCTAGGCGCTAGATTTTAGTTAAGATGTTACCTGGTCGCTATGGTACTCTGCCATGAATTGTTATACCATTAAACTTTGGCACTTCGCTTAACCACCGTCCTCATTCAGAATGGAGATCGATTTAGAAACAAGAAATAAATGCCTTATCTGTGATAACACCTTTTCTCATAAAGGCTTGGTTGTCCACATGGGAAAGAAGCATAAAGATAGGTTACGCCAGAATGAGAATCAGTACTACGCCCTGATGGAACGACCTACTACTTCTAAGGGCTCCACGGGAATATTGTCTTCGTTAGGAAGAAATTTTAGACCACAATATAAATATTCGGACTCCGAGACAGAAAGTGAAGATGTACAAGATGAACAAAACGAGGATACTGTGAACAGACCGGAAGATAATTCCGATACACGAAGAACCCAATGCCCTCACTGTGGTGGATATTTTCAAGGAGCGAGAGGTGTAAACATTCACATTAGTCGCTCTCATCCACAAATACATCGAACTATCTTGTTAACCAACTTCAGTCAACGCGTATCTCAGTCAGAAGATGATATTATTCCCATTGAGCAGCAATATCCTGTTCAAGAGGAGACTACTTTCCAGTCAGAATTAAAGGAATGGAAGAACAAATTCATTCAGTTCTCCAGTGAAAACGATTCTGAGTTCGACACACTCGTGTGGGAGTTGTCGGAATTTCTGAGTAACTCTATCCATCTCTT
Source organism: Anabrus simplex (assembly GCF_040414725.1). Lineage (NCBI taxonomy): Eukaryota > Metazoa > Arthropoda > Insecta > Orthoptera > Tettigoniidae > Anabrus > Anabrus simplex. The sequence continues at coordinate 235,341,905 of NC_090270.1, forward strand.
ACCTGGTCCAAAACACCCCGCTACGAAATATTACGAAGCCAGGAGAAAACAACGTCTCGGACATCAAGGTAAAACATATAGCAAGTCCTCGAATCCACAACGTGCGACCAAGAGAGAACGCCAAGAAAGAAAACGTAAATATGACTATCAGCTCACTCAGTTTCAGTTCTACAATCAGCGAAGGAAAGCCGTGCGGAGGGTACTTAATCCAAAATCCGAATCTTGCAACGTCGATATTTCCAAAATATCTGCCACTTACTCCGATTTATTTTCCATTGAAAATTCCAATATAAGGCATGATTACTGCTCCAAAATCAGCGACGTAGACCGTGTAGAGCTAGATGAAACGTACAGCCCCAGAATCACAAAAGAAGAAATCTCCGCCGCAACACGTCGAATTGCAGTAGATACCGCTCCTGGTCCTGACCGTGTCTTAGTTCGTGTCATCAGGGACGACACGGTATGCGAAATCATAGCAATCATTGCGACTAGAATGCTTTCAACAGGCAAAATACCCCAGTGTCTAAAGAGTGCTAGAACCGTGTTGATACATAAGAAAGGCGATGTCGAATGTCTGTCAAACTGGAGACCGGTAATGATCTGTTCGGTAATTAGACGTGTTATTGAAAGGGTATTAGATCGGCATTTGCGCTCCTTTGTAACTTTCAGCGAACACCAAAGAGGCTTTAACGACCATCCAGGATGCCTTATAAATACTTCCATTCTCAGAGGACTCCTCAAGACAGCAAAGACAGATAAGCAAGATGTTACCGTGATCTTTCTAGACATATCAAAAGCCTTTGACAACATCGGACACGAGCACTTAAATCTAACACTAGCTGGCGAGCCACTTCCATCTAAACTGAAGGAACTAATCATCAATCTACAGACTGACAATACAACACAGATCGAAACCACTAAGGGTAAAACGAAGCCAATTCGCTTGTTGAGAGGACTTATGCAGGGATCACCATTATCGCCAGCATTGTATAACTTGGCCACAGATTTCATTTTTGATGAGATAACAGAAGAAAACCTACTGCAAGCATATGGCAAATCAGTTTCTGCAGAATTGTCCCCCTCTTAGTATTATAGGTTTCGCCGATGACACAGTTATTGTTGGCAAAAATAAGGAAGCGGCTCTTGAGTTGACACGCATCGCTATCACGTTGTTCCAGGAAATCGGTCTACAGATAAATGCCAACAAATGTGTGGGCATATGTATTGAAAAGGGGAAACTCGTGGACGGAGTGCTCGATATTCATGACAATTTTAAGGTCAGTACTGTTAAAGAAAGAGAAGAAATTCGATATCTTGGTGTCACTTTTAACGAAACACTCACCTTTGATGCAAACACTTCTTTAAAAACCTTGCACAAGAAGTTAGATGCTCTTACAGCCTCACCTTTGTTAAAAGCAGATCAAAAGTTCACTGTTTTGAACAAAGCAGTCAGTCCCACTCTCGTGTATGCTTTTCAGACCACTGAAATTAGACAAGTACCGCTTAGCTTCCTGAAAACCGCCGACAAAATGGTAAAGAGCTCCCTAAAGGAAATTTTGCAATTACCCACGGATACACCCGATAGTTCTCTGTATTCTGATTTAAGATTCAAAGGCCTCGGACTTTTCAAAGCAACCTGGGAAGTACACCTGCAACAAATAAGCGCATGCAACGCTCTTCGCCGAGCCAGCAATAGGTACGTTTTAAAGATGCGTGATCTGACATCCGAAACGACGCATTGTCTACAGGCCCTCAACATCACAGATATTAACCGATTCTCCAATAAAGGCAGTGACCTTCCAAATCCAAGAAAAATCCGCCAAGAACTAAGAATTACAAGTAACAACTCTCATTATTGTTCCGTATTGAAGATGACGTTAGGCATAGATATCAAGGATAATTAAATAAAAAACCACCTATTCAATACTTTCCACGTTTAATGTGGTTATTATCTACATGATTTTATGTAGACTTATTTGGTCAGGTACATGTTTCACCCATTATTTTGGGCATCTTCAGCCTGTAAACAACCTTTAGGTCAAGGTTTGGGACCTTTTTAACTAATATAAACATACTAATATATACACTATATACAACATATACATTATATACAATATATACAAACATAAGTCAATACAGTAAAGTTTTTTGGTCCTAATCTATCTATCCATTTTAGTTTTGGACATTTTCCATATTAGATAGATTAGGACCAAAAAACTTTACTGTATTGACTTATGTTTGTATATATTGTATATAATGTATATGTTGTATATAGTGTATATATTAGTATGTTTATATTAGTTAAAAAGGTCCCAAACCTTGACCTAAAGGTTGTTTACAGGCTGAAGATGCCCAAAATAATGGGTGAAACATGTACCTGACCAAATAAGTCTACATAAAATCATGTAGATAATAACCACATTAAACGTGGAAAGTATTGAATAGGTGGTTTTTTATTTAATTATCCTTGATATCTATGCCTAAGAACTAAGAAGTCGTGAAATGGCAACTTGGTGCTCTTTGCCTCAGAAGGGGATCGGTGTAGAGTTGTATAAAGAGTACACACCGGCCAATAATTGGATTAGGCATCACCAGGGACTTTCTTGTAGCGAATGGCGAGAGGCAATCAAGATGACATCGAATGTTTCTGCAGTACGAACTATCCCGGGCAGAACTCAGGACGGAAACCTCTGTCGCAGATGCGTCAGAGAGAAAGAAACACTGGCTCACGTCCTGGGTTCTTGCCCCTACGGCGAAGTACTGAGAAACTCACGTCACCACAAGATAAGATCACTGATTGCAGAAGAACTCCGTAGCAAAAACTTCCATGTATATGAAGAAGTCCACGGTTTGTCTACGACAGGGAGCACAAGACGAATTGACATAATTGCCTTTAAAGATAACGACACGAAAGGCTTCATTATCGATCCGACTATCCGATTCGAGCACCATGTCGGCCAGTCTACTGAAGTTCATCTTGAAAAACAGAACATCTACGCGCCCACCATTCCGTTCTACAAAAATAAATACCAGCTGAATGAAGTAGAGATTATCGGCCTAATGATTGGTGCTCGTGGCACAATACCTGCCTTGTTCGTAGAATTCTGGAAAAAGTTCGACCTGCCCATCAACAGCATTGAAAGAATAGTTACCACCACCATACGTGGATCAGTACAAATCCTGAAATCTCACCTGTTCGGACCTCCATAATCTAAGAAATCCTTATTATCACTATATTTCTATATGATAAAAACTTTCTCTATCCTGATATGCTTTACTTTGTCCATTGTGGCAACCCGTAATTGCGGGAAGTCGTTGATTCGTTCAATAAATATATAAATAAAACGATGGTCGCTGAGAGATTCATCTTCCATAACTTCCCAGTCAACAATGAATGATGCTATACCCTGCGTTGAGCAGGTGACGTCTATGAAAGACTCTGAGTTCCCTCTGGAAAAAGTTGGTAAGATTCCAGTGTTATGAACCACCAAGTCTAGGGTCGCTATCCATTCTGCCCAATATTCTCCCCTACGATCTGCAGTTGGTGCCCCCCACAGAGGCGACTTGACATTTAGGTCTCCAAGAATGATAGATTCAATACCTTACGCCATGCAGTCCTGAACTATTGCATCTACTTCAGCTTTGAAAACATCAAAAGGGATGTTAGGAGAGATATAACAACAATAAATCTGATATTGCTGGAGTTGAATACACAAATATCCTTCTTCTGCCCTTATGCTTAGCACCTCCAACTTATCATTTAAAAAATATGCAGCTACATCACATCTTTTGTCCGTGAACCAACCACCTTCGGCTACTCGCCTTCTGTTTGGCTCGCTAACAAGCACTAAGTCTACTTTCTTATCCAAGGCTGTCGCATACATGATGTCATGACTGTCGGATTTCCTCATGAGATTCGCCTGCAGTATGTCCATTATTGGTCGTTTAAATTCAACTTCCTTGCCTCTAATATTAGCTTCCTGGAAGTAGGGCATTTCATTTGATCTGAGCGGTGGCCCTCCACTTGGCACATGTTGCAAAACGAAATGTTCCCACAATCCTTCGCCAAATGGCCTTCTTGTCCACAATTTAGACAACTCCGTGACCGGTCATCCTTAACGTCGCAGTGTGGCGCTTTATGTCCAAATCCAAGACATTTAAAACACCTTGCAACTGTAACTTTTTCCTTCACCATACAGGTTGCCCATCCCACATTTATTTTCTTTTTCTTTAACAGTAATTTCGATGGTTCCGTTGGCAATATTACGGTAGCATTCAGATTTCCGAACCTCCCCGGTCTTACGGACGTTATATTGATCTGAGATTCTTCGACAGCAGCTTCTAAGGAGAGTGCTGCTCTGAGATAGTTTTCATTTAAATCCGGATCCATACCGTACACTAGAATTGTTGTCTCCTTCCTTTTTGTTGAAACCTCTATTTCCTTGACGTTTTTAATTATCTCACGTTGTAATACGTCAGCCTTTCCTTTGCCTTCTACAGTAAGTATAAGGTCATCCTTTGCTGTTTTCCTTATTCGTTTTATTTTAACGCCAATTTTTTCGATGTTTATTCCTTCCTTTACTGTTTTAAGCAATTCGGCGTACATTTTTCCCGCAGCTTTGCACGTAACTGTTTCCTGAGTATTATCATTTAAGGATTTCTTTTTCGATGTTAATCCCACAGAAACAGCCTGTTTTACCTGCGTTTTACCCGATTCCAAGCACCCTATTTCAATATCACTTTTACGAAACATCCATTCCAAGATTTTCCTTATATAATTCCGATCAAGGGTATCCAGGATAGTTATCAGCACCTTCTTTCTTGCATGAGTCTCAATTATCTCTCTCCAGTGGGTGAGACATCAATACAGGCTCTGCAGGTCATTTACTCCATCCTGATTAAATGAATATGGTATTACATATACATATCGCAGCTTCTCCTGCTCTCCTTCTCGACTCGTGTAGGTTTGCGTAACAGTGCGCAGGAATTCCGTCTTACCTTCCTCCAGATTAGAGTTCAGCAAGTCAGAGATTTCTGTATGCATATTCTTCATGCTTCTCATAATTCCATCCTCCTCTGTAAGATGTTTGGGATTTACAACCATTGATATATCCCAATCAGTCAATTTCCCTATATTTCCGGAGATGACGTGCGTGTTACTGTAAACACAGTCAGGCCATTCCTTATCCAATAGCTTCGCAAACTCGTCAATGCACGTAGCTTCCAAGAGGGTCTGCTCTATATCTAGCACTCTGTTACTGAATTGCGCCTGTGTCCCAACATCACGGGTTATTTTCTTACTGGAGGTAGTGCCCTGTTCCAAATCACTCCTAGCCTTTGGATCTTCATTCACATCAAATTGTTCCCATTCCCACGAACGACTACGGATTATTTCTGCCATTTGTCCCATTTCTTTAATACCTTTCTTTATCTCCGCTTTGGTATTGGGAGTCATCTTAACTAATGCTAATAAGTCTTCACTATGCTTGACTAACTTATCAATTTCTAGTCGCATCTCTTCTAATCCTACTCTTTGGTTTATAGTCTTCGTACTCTGTAGTTCCATGGTTACGTCCAGCTCCTCATCCGATATAGTATCTCTTTGGTTTTCTACGTCTATTTCAACCTGTCATAGTATCTCTTTGGTTTTCTACGTCTATTTCAACCTCTTTGGATTTGACATTTCTATTCTCAGTACCTCTACTCTCTTTTCTCTTTGATAACATAACCCTAAATCATTTAAAGCAATATAAATGGCCTATTTACCTTGTCAGAAAAGGGATGCCTCTTTAGCTCATCAAAGAGAGATAATACCGCGTTCTGAAGGGCAGCACTTCCACTTATAATCGCAATATATTTTATCCATACACAGCCTTTAAAACACCACTTAATTAAGCAAATATGCGGAGCACTAAACAACACCAGCCATTCAATAGCAGCACGCGAGTAGTAGTAGTAGTAGTAGTAGTAGTAGTAGTAGTAGTAGTAGTAGTAGTAGTAGTTCCCTTTACTTGAATGATCAGCATTGAATCCCTTGGTTCAGAGGGACCCGGGTTAGATTCCCGGCTGGGTTGGGGATTTCAATCGCGCCAAGTTAATTCCTTTGTCTCGGGGACTGGGTCTTTGGGTTTGTCCCAACAGGCTCCTATGCATATGCACACGCCACACCATACTAGGTTCTAGCAACAACCAAAGGAACTCGCAATAGTGACTACATCCCTCTACATAGGTTTGGCGTCAGGAAGGGCATCCAACCGTAAAAGAGATCAGAGTCCAAATGTGCAACACAGTTCACACACGCGACTCCACCATGGCATGCGAAAAGCCGTATAATAATGATGATAATAATAATAATAATAATAATAATAATAATAATAATAATTTGAGCTTAATACTTGCATTATTTATCCATGGGTGAGAGAATATTGTTTTCAAGTTGTATCAGTTTATCACACTTGCGTGATGTTGTATTGAGTCATCTGGCCTCCTACTCCTGGTTTGTGTGCCTCGGCACACCATGCGGATGTCTCACAACTGGCACATCCTCTCGACATCGTTCCTCACGTGTACCCAGTAGTAATGCTGTCAGGCATGGTTTAGCGTCTTATTCACTCCCAAGTGGCTGTCGGTAATTTCCGCATGCAACTCGAAGAGTACTTCTTTTCTCAAGCTCTTGGTTATTACCTGCTGGGCAATTTGTTTCTTTCTGTCAGTCAGTTCCCACACGCAGGTAAGCACCCGTCGCTAACCGTGAGAGGCGACCACTGGTCACACTATGCCTTGTAGGTTGGACTGCATTCGGCAATGCCCTTCCATTCTGGCCTCTGTCCCGACTTGACTTCCCGTAGGAATTGTCTGAAGTCGTCATCCTTCAGCTGCTCCCTCCTCAAGGCGGCTCGATCTCATTCTTCAACGGTCGTGGCCCTCATGGCCCGGACATCCATGGTGCCCTCCTGTCTTTCCACTTTCTGGCAGTGTGCACAGTTCTCTGAGTGTGGTCTTCTGGATAGAGCATTGGCATTGCAGTGCTTCCTTCCTTCTTGGTGCTCCACGGTGAAATCGTACCCCTGGAGACATTGTACCCAGCGAGCTGTCTGTCCTTACAAGTTTCTGAAGCTTAAGAACTAGGTCAATGCGGAGTGGTCGGTGCGTAGATGGAAAGGCTGCCCATACAGATAATTGTGGAAGTGCTCCAAGGTCTTCACAATGGCCAGCAGTTCCTGTCGCGTTATGCAGCAATTTCACTCTGCTTTTGACAATGTCTTGCTGGAGTAGACAAACACCTTCACCTGGCCATCTTGCCTTTGCGACAGCACCCCACCAATTCCCACGTCGCTGGCGTCTGTGTCTATGATGAACTTCTCCCCAGGATGGGTGCTGTACACAAGGACTCCTTCAGCATCCAGAAGACAGACTCTGCCTCACTTAACCATTGGAAATGTCTTCTCTCTTCAGTGAGTCGTGTAAGAGGCTTTGAGAGATCCGCATAGTCATAAATCTGCGGTAGTACGTGCAAAGGCCAAGGTAACTCCTGAACTCTTGCTTATCCTTCAGTACAGGCCAGTCTCTTATGGCTCTTAACTTCTCTGGATCTGTGGCTACCCATTCCGATAACACGATGTGGCCCAGGTAGCGCACCTCCTTCTGGAATAGCTGGCATTTTCCAGGATTTAACTTCAGATGAGTGCTGCGTAGTGTCTGGAACACTCTCCATAGGTTCTCAACGTGCTCCCTGAACGTGCATCCCACAATAATGATGTCTTCCAGATATACGAGGCAGGCATCGTGAGTTAGTCCCCTCAGTACAGACTCTGTCAGCTGTTCGAAGGTCGCCGGCATGTTGCAGAGACCGGAGGGCATTGTGGTGAACTGGTGCAGCCCTTGGCCGTCTTCTTCTCTTTGTATTCCAGATTGAGCTCCACTTGCCAGTATCCAGACTTCAGGTCCAAAGTTGAAAACCAGTAAGCTCCAGATAACATGTCCAGGATGTCATCTATCCGATGTAATGGGAAGCAGTCCTTCTTCGTGACGTCGTTCATCTTGCAGTAATCTAAGCAAAAATGGAGCTTGCCATTCTTTTTCTTCACCAGGACAACCAGTGATGACCATGGGCAGTTCGACTCCTCAATGACTCCGCGCTGCTTCATGTCATCTAGCATCTAGTCAATTTCTGCCTTCTTTGCCAGGAGTACCCTACGAGGTGGCTGCCAGATTGGGGTGGCGTCGCCGGTGTTTATGCAGTGGTACCCTCTATCTGTCCTTCTGTAGTCGCCTCCAGTAGCAGTGAATGGTCATATGGATAGTGCTTTGTTGCAAGTTAAGGATCTTTCTCTTTCGTTTTAGAATGGATTCTTATGAGAAGCTCAAAGACTGCAGAAACCGATAAACGATGTTCTTTTTTTTTTTTTGCTAGTTGCTTTACGTCGCACCGACACAGATAGGTCTTACGGCGACGATGGGAGAGGAAAGGCCTAGGAGTTGGAAGGAAGCGGCCGTGGCCTTAATTAAGGTACAGCCCCAGCATTTGCCTGGTGTGAAAATGGGAAACCACGGAAAACCCTCTTCAGGGCTGCCGACAGTGGGGCTCGAACCCACGGTCTCCCGGATGCAAGCTCATAGCCGCGCGCCTCAACGCGCACGGCCAACTAGCCCAGTAAACGATGTTCTAGCAGAAACTGGTTTAGATAGTGATCATGTTGATGAGAGTGAAGAAGACGTCGATGAAGTGGAAGTTCAGTGTGAGAACTCAAGACATAGAATAAGATATTTCTCACAGTGATGAGAGCGGAGACAGGAGTGATTGTTTACCACATGGTCCAGTGTATATAGGTAAAGATCAAATCACAAAATGAAACAAACACGCACCATGCAGAAACGTATGAACGAGGTCAGAAAATATAATAACACTTCCCTGGCATAAAGGCTGCAGCAATGGAACTGAAAACTCCTGTTCATTTAGGAAGTACTTTTTTTACTGCTGAAATAATTAATACACTAGTACATAACACTATCCTAATTATTCAGTGTCAGAAAGGTAAATTTGTAGGGAAAGGGTTTGCAGGGACACGGCTGTATCCAAAATTCAAGCTTTAATTGGCTTGCTGTACATGGCAGGAATTCTCAAAGTATCACCCTAATCTGAAAAATTCGCGGAAGGCTGATGGCACAAGGGAAGAAATATTCAGGCTTATGTCATTGTGTAGATTTTGATTCCTTCTCAGGTTATTGTGTTTTGACAAGTCAACGCGAGAGGAGAGGCTGAACTATGATAAATTAGCCACCGTATGGAACATACTTGAACTATTTGTCACCAATTGCAAATCTGCCTACACTCCATTTGAATACATAACAACAGTTGAAAAATTGGAGGCTTTCTGAGGAAATTGCCAATTTAGGTAATATATATAGAGTAAGCCCAACAAATATGGGATCAAAATATTTGTTTTATCTGATGCCAGGATGTATTACACCTTGGATATAGAAGTGTTTGTTGGTACGCAACCTGATTGACCATATTCTACAAGTAATACTCCAGCTGCTGTAGTACAAACACTGTGCAGTTCAATCGAAGGCAGCAGTAGACAACTGATTTACCAGTCTACTGTTGATTGAAACTCTCAAACGTGAGTTCAGACTAACTTTAATAGAAAATATAAGAAAGAACAAAAGGGAGTTGCTATCATAGCTCACACAGCCAAAACGTCCAGAGATGTCTAATATATTTGCTTTCTGGAAATCGTGTACACTGGTTTTGTATATTCTGAAGAGGGAAAGAATGTGTTGGTTGTATGTAGCCTCCATGATGATGATGATGCTATTGACCAAAAAAACTGGCAAGACAGAAATTATAGTTACAAACAATAAAACCAAAGATAGTGTAGACTTGGTGGACAATTATAATTTATTTATCATATGGCTTTTATTGCCGGGGGTGTCTGATGACATGTTTGGCTCAACTGGTGCAGGTCTTTTTATTTGACGCCCATAGGTGACCTACACATCTGGATGAGGGATGATGATGAAGTAGGGGGAGAGGGTGAAACCCGGTATTGGCATGTAACCTACTCCTGTCAAATAACACCAAGGGGGTCTGCTCAAAACTTTGTCGCCATCCGATGGGCGAATCACCATCAGCAGCATCATCTCTCCATATGAGCACTGCTTTGGAATTTAATCCAGGCTTTTGGTATGCAGTCTAGTGATCAAAAATTGTATAGCACTGCCTCTCCTACTCTGCTGCTCTATAACTGTGTACAACACACACGCTGATGTCCTATGGTAATTTTTTACTCCATGCTGAATGTTGGGGGAATTAATTGTTCGGTAATTCATACAGCAAATAATATTGACAACCCCATGCCATTCAGGGAGTTCCTTCATCACTTGTCCCACAAAATTGTTGCAAAACTTGTGCAAAACAGAGCTGCATTAAATAATCTGCATAGTAATATTCTGTCAAGGATCTGTAAAATTTTCAAAATTGAATCTAGAGGACACCCTCTGAGAATTCCAGCCACCACAGGGTTCGCTGTGCGTACCATGGTAGGAAAAAAGGATCAGACCTGTCAGGTACAGGTATTGGAAGTGCGATAAATACTTGTGTCTTGAACATGTGACTATTGTGTGCTCCGAATGCTTGGAGAACGCAGACAGTGACTAAAATGTGTTGAGAGATGTTAATTCTATATTATGTATGAAGTATTACATATTTATCTGTGATTGATGATCTATTTTGTGACAATAATTACATTAACATTGTTTTATAACAATTAGACATTTGTGATTGTTGTATATACTTCTAGAATGAATAAACATATTTTAAATTAGTTACTGTACCTTGAAAATGCATTTTCAAGGTTAACAAAGACCGTAAGCTTCAACTATCTAGGATCTCGCCTACAGACTGATGTTGGGATAGGTGATGAAGTGCGAAGTAGGACAAAGGCAGCATGGATGGGATGGAGATAAGTCACAGGCATACTCTGCGACAGAAGGATGCCACTACATCTGAAGTCAAAAATATACCACATGGTGTACATCCTGTTGCTTTATATGATAATGTTGACCAGCTCACAAAGATACAGAGCGCCAATTACCCAGTACAAAAATGTGTAGGCTCCATTAGTCAATGGGCATCACACTTCTGCATCATGTCAAAAACAAGACTGTTCACCGGCAAATGGGCATCACACCCATCACTGAGAAGGCACAGAAAAACGTCTCCAATGGTATGGTCACGTCCTGCATGCTGCACCTGGAAGAGTTGCCTATTTCATCTACTCCTTTGAAATTAATGGACATTGTTCATGTGGACATCCAAAGCAGTGCTGGCATGACACAGTAAATGCTGATATGAAGACTCCCAACGTAAGAATACACGATGCCCAAGATCATGCAAAATGGTGAGCCAAGATTAAAACAGCAGACCCTTCATCAGCGGTAATACATTTGGAAGAGGGGGCGGAGGAGGAGGAGAAGAAGAATTACGAGCACAGCTGCAAGATTACGTTGAGTAGAATAGGCAATACTAGAAAGATCCAAAGGACACTCACAGACAATAGCACATTTTATGTGGACCCAAGCATCACCCTTAACCACAGATTTCAGAAATAGAATGAAAACATGCTCTTAGCCTTAGTTTTGTGACTCATCTGCTAATGCAAAAGAAAAAAGTAGAATAAAAGTGTACTGTAATATCACCAGTGGTGAGAAGTTATACAGAATGTTGAGTTATCGTGTGGCGAGTTTCTTTGAATCTATGGTTTGGATTCTGAATAAAACTAGAGATCTTATGATTGTGATCACAAAATTATTGATCATTACAAGTCTGTCTGCTTACTTGGTTATTATTTACAAAAGTAATGAACCTTTCAGACATGGCTGACCATATCTTGATTTAACCCTTTTGGGTCCCGTGGGGGTTTTCTTGCCTGTTCCCCTATCGGGTGCGTCCCAGGTGGCGAATCGTGTGGCCCTCTGGAACTGTCTGGAGGGGGTGAGGGAAATAAAATAAAATGTTTTGTATGTGGCTCTGCCAAGCATCTCAAGAATTCATGTCCTTCTAATGGTCGTAAACATGATATTTGTTGTTACCAATGTGGCTCCAAACAACATACTAAAAATTTCTGCCCTAATTCATTTCAAATGAACAGTGTTTTGAGTAATTCAGGTGAACTCATAATAGATCCCAGGGAATCACTGGAGAGGTGGAGGGAATATTTTGAACATCTTCTCAATGTAAAAGGAAATCATCCTGGTGGTGTTGCAAACAGCCAAGCTCATGGGGAGGAGGAAAATGATGTTGATGAAATTATGCTTGAGGAAGTGGAAAGGATGGTAAATAAACTCCATTGTCATAAGGCAGCAGGAATAGATGAAATTAGACCTGAAATGGTGAAGTATAGTGGGAAGGCAGGGATGAAATGGCTTCATAGAGTAGTAAAATTAGCGTGGAGTGTTGGAAAGGTACCTTGAGATTGGACGAAAGCAGTAATTGCACCTATCTATAAGCAAGGGAACAGGAAGAATTGCAACAACTATCGAGGTATCTCATTGATTAGTATACCAGGCAAAGTATTCACTGGCATCTTGGAAGGGAGGGTGCGATCACTCGTTGAGAGGAAGTTGGATGAAAACCAGTGTGGTTTCAGACCACAGAGAGGCTGTCAGGATCAGATTTTCAGTATGCGCCAGGTAATTGAAAAATGCTATGAGAGGAATAAGCAGTTGTGTTTATGTTTCATAGATCTGGAGAAAGCATATGACAGGGTACCGAGGGCAAAGATGTTTGCCATACTGGGGGACTATGGAATTAAAGGTAGATTATTAAAATCCATCAAAGGCATTTATGTTGACAATTGGGCTTCAGTGATAATTGATGGTAGAATGAGTTCTTGGTTCAGAGTACTTAACAGGGGTTAGACATGGCTGTAATCTTTCACCTTTGCTGTTCGTAGTTTACATGGATCATCTGCTGAAAGGTATAAAATGGCAGGGAGGGATTCAGTTAGGTGGAAATGTAGTAAGCAGTTTGGCCTATGCTGACGACTTGGTCTTAATGGCAGACTGTGCCGAAAGCCTGCAGTCTAATATCTTGGAACTTGAAACTAGGTGCAATGAGTATGGTATGAAAATTAGCCTTTCGAAGACTAAATTGATGTTAGTAGGTAAGAAATTCAACAGAATTGAATGTCAGGTTGGTGATACAAAGCTAGAACAGGTCGATAATTTCAAGTATTTAGGTTGTGTGTTCTCCCAGGATGGTAATATAGTAAGTGAGATTGAATCAAGGTGTAGTAAAGCTAATGCAGTGAGCTCGCAGTTGCGATCAGCAGTATTCTGTAAGAAGGAAGTCAGCTCCCAGACGAAACTATCTTTACATCGGTCTGTTTTCAGACCAACCTTGCTTTACGGGAGCGAAAGCTGGGTGGACTCAGGATATCTTATTCATAAGTTAGAAGTAACAGACATGAAAGTAGCAAGAATGATTGCTGGTACAAACAGGTGGGAACAATGGCAGAAGGGTACTCGGAATGAGGAGATAAAGGCTAATTTAGGAATGAACTCGATGGATGAAGCTGTACGCATAAACCGGCTTCAGTGGTCGGGTCGTGTGAGGTGAATGAATGAGGATAGGTTACCTAGGAGAATAATGGACTCTGCTGTGGAGGGTAAGAGAAGTAGAGGGAGACCAAGACGACGATGGTTAGACTCGGTTTCTAATGATTTAAAGATAAGAGGTATAGAACTAAATGAGGCCACAACACTAGTTGCAAATCAAGGATTGTGGCGACATTTAGTAAATTCTCAGAGGTTTGCAGACTGAACGCTGAAAGGCATAACAGTCTATAATGATAATGTATGTATGTATGTAATTCATTTCAAAGAAGGCGTAAATGACTAAAAACTAATAATAGGTCTTGTAAATTTCAACATTCTGGGAATGTAGGGAATTTTGAATAGGTTATTTGCCCTCTTAACTGCAACAAAATATGTGGTAATGTTGTTTCTCAAGGTACCTTCACTAGTGTTGAATTGAACAATGAACCATTAATTGCATTAATAGATTGTGGAAGCGTGCTGGGCCCATAACCCACAGGTCCGTGGATTGAAACCACGCTCTGCCCAATTACTGAACCAGCTCGTACTGGCAATTACTGGCACAAGTAAACAAAGGCAAGAAATAGCACAAACAAGAAAAATATTAAAACAGGAAACGTGATACTCACCCAGAGCAGAAACTGGGCCATAAAACAGCAGCTTTTGGGACCGTAACCTTGCGGTTTTTTGCGGTGGTAAATGATTGTAGAATGAAAGAAAAACACTGCTTAATTTCCTTTAAAAAAAATATATATATATTGTTCAATTCCCAAGATTAAAAAAAACAAACATTAACACAAGACAATAGTACATAACCTACAATGACTAGGGAGGTGCACCTCTAAAAATCTATAGAATGAATTGCTTAAAGGTCGGTTAATTAAGAAAACAAACTCTGAACTCAATTGAAGTAACAAATTGTTTAACAAATAGATTGGATTTGAAAAATTAGGAACAGAGTGACGTCATTGGATTTCAAAACAAATAAAGGGTAAAATGGAAAGAAAATCAAAACAAGGTAGGTAAAAGTCAAGAATGTCCATGGTCACATCTATACTGACCGTCAGAAGGGCACAAGAAGTTACCTTAAATTTACACAGATTTACATGAAAATTAATAATAATTTACTTTTTTTTTAACTCCTTCTCCGGGAATAATTTGTTCATTAGGCAAAGCGAGACTGCTAGATTCTTCTCTGAAATCAGTTCACAACGGATACAATGGATACACGCCCAGAAAGCATATCAAAATCGGAAGGCGCACGTCAAACATTAATTAACCGGGAAAGCAGCACAAATCAGAACTGAGTGAGCACACAATAATTCAAATGCGCATAATACGCCAGGCAGCTCAATCCACAGGAAAAGCTCCCGGAAATAAATTACAGAACACAAGGAAGAAGAATAAATAGCCCACAGCACTCAACATAAAACACGCACGTCCCCAATTTATTTTCAAGAACCACGTCCACTTTTCAGTAACCAGGAACAGACGTTCGTATGGGCGACGGTAACCACAGAAACGTAAACAAGACTGAGCATGACTCCAGCAATAAGGAAAAATCAACAGCAAGAGAAAACAAGAACAGAGAGAAAAATAATTAAGCAGAAAACAGATTCCGATCCACAGAGATAATCTCGCGATCTCATACAATTTGATAGCATTACATTATTCCCCTTGTTTTTAAAATTAAATTTACATTACTCCAAACTTCTTCTACACCATTGAAACAGAAAGGTCTTCTAGCTTATAAACTCTTAGTCGAAAGGTATTACTCCCACAGAGATGCTGATTAAACTGAGTAGTCCGCAAGCCGAAAGTTTTTTATGCATTAAATTTCCAAGTAGGCAAAAATGAAGGATTACCAGAATAGGAGATCGTAGAGCGTAGTAATGTCCACAAATTAAGTTTGGGTTTGAGATGATTCAAACCAGTTCCAGTAGAAAATTTAAATAAGATATGTTTGAAACTGCTACACGGCTGAAAGCAACGGGAAACTACAGCCGTAACTACCTCCCGAGGACATGCAGCTCTCTCTGTATGAAGGATGTACTGATGATGGCTTCCTCCCGAGTAAAATATTCCGGAGGTAAACTAGTCCCCCATTCGGATCTCCGGGTGGGGACTACACGAGAGGGGGCGATCATCAGGAAGATAGATACTGACATTCTGCGAGTCGGAGCGTGGAATGTTAGAAGTTTGAATCGTTGTGGTAGGTTAGAGAATGTGAAAAGGGGGATGGATAGGCTAAAGTTAGATGTAGTTGGTATAAGTGAAGTACGTTGGCAGGAAGAACAGGATTTTTGGTCAGGCGACTACCGAATTATCAACACGAAATCAAACAGGGGAAATGCAGGAGTTGGTTTAATAATGAATAAGAAAATAGGGCAGCGGATACGCTACTACGACCAGCATAGTGAAAGAATTATTGTCGCCAAGATAGACACCAAACCAATGCCCACCACAATAGTGCAGGTCTATATGCCTACTAGTTCAGCGGATGATGAAGAAATTGAAAGAATATATGAGGAGATAGAAGATTTAATACAATATGTCAAAGGTGACGAGAATCTAATTGTGATGGGAGACTGGAATGCAATGGTAGGCCAAGGAAGAGAAGGTAGCACAGTAGGAGAATTTGGATTGGGACAAAGGAACGAAAGAGGAACTCGGCTGGTTGAATTCTGCACTGATCATAATTTAGTCCTCGCCAATACTTGGTTCAAACACCACAAACGACGGCTGTATACGTGGACGAGACCTGGAGACACTGGAAGGTATCAAATAGACTTCATTATGATTAGGCAGAGATTCAGAAACCAGGTGTTGGATTGCAAAACTTTCCCAGGAGCAGACGTGGACTCTGACCACAACTTGTTGGTCATGAAATGCCACCTGAAGTTGAAGAAATTGAAGAAAGGAAAGAATGCAAAAAGGTGGGATCTAGACAAGTTGAAAGAAAAGAGTGTGAGGGATTGTTTCAAGGAACATGTTGCACAAGGACTAAATGAAAAGGCCGAAGGAAACACAGTAGAGGAAGAGTGGAGAGTCATGAAAAATGAAGTCAGTAGGGCTGCTGAAGAAATGTTAGGAAGGAAGAAAAGATCAACTAAGAATCAGTGGATAACTCAGGAGATACTAGACCTGATTGATGAACGATGAAAATACAAGAATGCTAGAAATGAAGAGGGCAGAAAAGAATACAGGCGATTAAAGAATGAAGTGAATAGTAAGTGCAAGGTAGCTAAGGAAGAATTGCTGAAGGAGAAGTGCAAGGATGTCGAAGGCTGTATGGTCCTAGGAAAGGTAGATGCTGCAATACAGGAAAATCAAGGAAGCCTTTGGAGAAAGGAAATGTAGGTGCATGAATATTAAGAGCTCAGGTGGAAAGCCACTTCTAGGAAAAGAAGACAAAGCAGAAAGATGGCAGGAGCATATCCAACAGTTGTATCAAGGTAACGATGTAGATAATTTGGTTCTGGAACATTAAGAGGCTGTTGATGCTGATGAAATGGGAGACCCAATTTTGAGGTCAGAGTTTGACAGAGCTGTGAGTGACCTCAATAGGAACAAGGCACCTGGAATTGATGATATTCCCTCTGAATTACTGACTGCCTTAGGAGAAACCAGCATGGTAAGGTTATTTCATTTAGTGTGCAAGATGTATGAGACAGGAGTAGTCCCATCCGATTTTCGGCAGAATGTTGTTATACCTATTCCCAAGAAAGCCGGTGCTGACAGGTGTGAAAACTACCGCACCATTAGTTTAGTATCTCATGCCTGCAAAATTTTAACACGTATTATTTACAGAAGAATGGAAAAACAAGTTGAAGCTGAGTTGGGAGAAGATCAATTTGGCTTCAGAAGAAATGTAGGAACACGTGAAGCAATCCTGACTTTACGTCTGATCTTAGAGGATCGAATCAAGAAGGACAAGCCCACGTACATGGCATTCGTAGATCTAGAAAAGGCATTCGATAATGTTGATTGGACCAAGCTATTTATGATTCTGAAGATGATAGGGATCAGATACCGAGAACAAAGAATTATCTACAATCTGTATAAAAATCAGTCTGCAGTGATAAGAATCGAGGGCTTTGAAAAAGAAGCAGCAATCCAGAAAGGAGTGAGGCAAGGCTGCAGTTTGTCCCCTCTCCTTTTCAATGTTTACATAGAACAGACAGTAAAGAAAATCAAAGAGAAATTTGGAAAGGGAATCACAGTCCAAGGAGAGGAAATCAAAACCTTGAGATTTGCCGATGATATTGTTATGTTATCTGAGACTGCAGAAGATCTCGAAGTTGCTGAATGGTATGGATGAAGTCTTGGGTAAGGAGTACAAGATGAAAATAAATAAGTCCAAAACAAAAGTAATGGAATGCAGTTGAACGAAGGCAGGTGATGTAGGAAATATTAGATTAGGAAACGAAGTCTTAAAGGAAGTAGATGAATATTGTTACTTGGGTAGTAAAATAACTAACGATGGCAGAAGTAAGGAGGACATAAAATGCAGACTGGCACAAGCAAGGAAGAGCTTTCTTAGGAAAAGAAATTTGCTCACTTCAAACATTGATACCGGAATTAGAAAGATTTTTTTGAAGACTTTTGTGTGGAGCGTGGCATTGTATGGAAGTGAAACATGGACGATAACTAGCTCAGAAAGAAAGAGAATAGAAGCTTTTGAAATGTGGTGTTACAGAAGAATGCTGAAGGTTAGATGGATAGATCGAATCACGAATGAAGAGATACTGAATCGAATTGGTGAGAGGAGATCGATTTGGCTAAATTTGACTAGAAGAAGAGATAGAATGATAGAACACATCTTAAGACACCCAGGACTTGTTCAGTTGGTTTTTGAAGGAAGTGTAGGTGGCAGGAACGGTAGGGGTAGACCAAGGTATGAATATGACAAACAGATTAGAGCAGATGTAGGATGCAATAGTTACGTAGAAATGAAAAGGTTAGCACAGGATAGTGTGGCATGGAGTGCTGCATCAAACCAGTCTATGGACTGATGACTCAAACAACAAACATGTTTGAAAAATAGATCTTACATTTCGTCCATGAAGCCCAGCTAACACATGGTATCAGGTAGATAAACAGCTACTTACATTCTTGAAGAGCTCAAAACAAGCTAAATAAATAATCCACGTCCACTCATTTGAAGAAAGAAAATTTTAAATTAGAAGAATAAATCACTTCAGGGCTGTAGCCCCGTATTCTTTACACGTTACCCAGGCATATAGCGGTGGGTAAAAACTCCTGTGTAGAGCAAACTCGCAAAGCTTGCATACAGCAAGGCTTCCAACAACGCACTCACCCACGCCAGTAAAGCGAGGTACACCCACAAAGCATAGGCTCGCAACGGGACCAAATCAAACTCGTTCCAAGGCTGGCCCGAGATCAGACCAGTAGATAAAAGGGTAATGGTGACGTACAACAAATTAAACATTTAAAGTACCCCGTGGACAGACGGACTGAATACAGATACAGTTAGCTACATTAGTCGCACAGTACACAAAATAAAAGAGAATAGGAAAAAGATTTCCAAGTGACATACATTTCAATGGCAAATTGCCCCGGTCTAATATGTTGAAGGGAAAGGCTTAAATCGTGTGCCAACTGGCACAACGTCTTGAGGCAGTGTGATTGTTACTAGTCCAAACCAAGGATTGGAAGTGGGAATCTCGCCCACACATGCTAGAGAGGCATCCATGTTAGCTCCGCATGGGTGATACGGTGGTTCAGGTGAAGTGGGTGCTGGTGATCAAGGTGAAAGCTCACTGCGCTGTGCTGGAACCAACACATCACTTTGTTCTACATAGCCTGAATGAGCCACGGGTTGTGAACGGGGCGAACCCAACCTAGGGGGTATCCATGGCTGTGAACTCAGTCATGGGAATGCTAAGTGGGAACCACGTGAGTAGGTCTACTGAAGGTCGAACAAATCTGGTCGGGTTTGGGCCAGGGGCGGACTGCTGGATGGACGGCTGAGGGGTGTGGCGCCTGCTGCGGAGAGCATGCGTTGCGGGAGGACAATGTCTGTTCAACAATGATAAAGGTGTTTTAATTTATTCCACCTATTCAATACTTATATTTTCACGTATAGTTGTTACATAATTAAATTCTTAGTTACATGCGACATGTTTCACCCTCAATTAAGGGCATCTTCAGCCTAAATACAATAATCAAAAATACAACTAAATTAAAAGTGGAAGTTAATACAATCATCAAAAATACAACTAAAATAAAAAGTGGAAGTTAAAAGTTTAGTCTGTTATTAAAATTAGGAACAATAAAATTGTGAAAAATGATAAAATAAAAAGATGCTAATGGAAAACTGTCTTATGATTAAACTATAATCTTGTCGGAGACTAAAACTTCTATTAAAATTCTAATTAAAACAGTTCATATAAAATATTGGAAAATCAAAGTGGTAGTAATAAAAAGCCAACGACATGAGGGCGTGTACACAAGCATAAACTTGATTGTCATGAATACAATCTTTTCAAGGCCGCTGATGAAATTCGTAGTAAGTAAGGCAGAAGCGTCTATTGAAAAATTGTAAGAGGCCGTTAGCACCGGTAGGTAATAAAATGGCTGAATCCTTGCCAGAAAATGTCAACAGATGCAGAAATAAGTTTTCTGTAAGAGAAGGAAAAGAAGAAATAAGAAATTGAACGTAAGGAGAGAATTCAGTCTTACATAATTTTGAAACAGATGAGGACTTACATGTAAGTGGAAGTTGTTATTTGTTAACTACTGTTGAGTTGGTTGCTGCCCGTCTGTTGGCTCTAAGTCTGGTGTTATAACTGTGCTGCAGAGGCGGTAGCGAACTCGGAGGGGAAGGAATAGGGGAGTGCGGAAGGGAGGAGAGGATGGGTGGAGTCAAATGTGACGAGGCTGACAAAGGGGCGGAGTCAACTGCATTGCTGGAAGTAGGCCTAATATCTGTAGGTATGGGAGGAGTATTAGGGTTTGAAGAATTAAATATATTAGGTATCCTAAATTTATTCAAACCAACTGACTTTAATAATTTCGGCATTAATTCATGTAACATACTTTTATTGTCCGTGGTTTCATTGAGATTCTTTTGCTTATTGTACGTCTGATCTAAATAGATGTATAAACTTTCTAATTCATTCAGCATTCTTCCTTTTTGTATGTTTCTAATTATCGTTAAGTCTTTCTCAATGGATTCAAATCTGTGGCCAGTCTCCCTCATATGCAAACTCATCGCTGAGTATTTCCTATGTTTTTCCGCGTTAACATGTTCCATGTATCTTGTCATAAAATTTCTCCCAGTCTGTCCAACATATGAAAAATTACACTGAGTACATTTAAGTCTGTATACTCCCGATCCTAAATAACGATTCTTATCATAATTAACTTTTTTATGATTAAAGAATATGGACTGGTTAGTATTAGTAGTTTTAAAAGCTATATTAAAATTATGTTTCTTGAATACGCTAGTAATCTGGTGTATAGCTGGATTATTAAAAGTGAATGTAGCATACTCAGTTTTTTTGGTCTTTTCTGGTATCAGATTCGTAGATAACCACGGACAATAAAAGTATGTTACATGAATTAATGCCGAAATTATTAAAGTCAGTTGGTTCGAATAAATTTAGGATACCTAATATATTTAATTCTTCAAACCCTAATACTCCTCCCATACCTACAGATATTAGGCCTACTTCCAGCAATGCAGTTGACTCCGCCCCTTTGTCAGCCTCGTCACATTTGACTCCACCCATCCTCTCCTCCCTTCCGCACTCCCCTATTCCTTCCCCTCCGAGTTCGCTACCGCCTCTGCAGCACAGTTATAACACCAGACTTAGAGCCAACAGACGGGCAGCAACCAACTCAACAGTAGTTAACAAATAACAACTTCCACTTACATGTAAGTCCTCATCTGTTTCAAAATTATGTAAGACTGAATTCTCTCCTTACGTTCAATTTCTTATTTCTTCTTTTCCTTCTCTTACAGAAAACTTATTTCTGCATCTGTTGACATTTTCTGGCAAGGATTCAGCCATTTTATTACCTACCGGTGCTAACGGCCTCTTACAATTTTTCAATAGACGCTTCTGCCTTACTTACTACGAATTTCATCAGCGGCCTTGAAAAGATTGTATTCATGACAATCAAGTTTATGCTTGTGTACACGCCCTCATGTCGTTGGCTTTTTATTACTACCACTTTGATTTTCCAGTATTTTATATGAACTGTTTTAATTAGAATTTTAATAGAAGTTTTAGTCTCCGACAAGATTATAGTTTAATCATAAGACAGTTTTCCATTAGCATCTTTTTATTTTATCATTTTTCACAATTTTATTGTTCCTAATTTTAATAACAGACTAAACTTTTAACTTCCACTTTTTATTTTAGTTGTATTTTTGATGATTGTATTAACTTCCACTTTTAATTTAGTTGTATTTTTGATTATTGTATTTAGGCTGAAGATGCCCTTAATTGAGGGTGAAACATGTCCCATGTAACTAAGAATTTAATTATGTAACAACTATACGTGAAAATATAAGTATTGAATAGGTGGAATAAATTAAAACACCTTTATCATTGTTGAACTGTTAAATTTTCAATACGGACCTAAAATGAGGTTTATAACATGTAATAAGGACAATGTCTGGCGGAATGCCTCATCAGGTATGGTGAGAACGCCGCTCAGGACCCTAGAAGGGGAAAAAACCCTACGTCATATGGAACCATGGACATTACAAATGAACCACTTAAACAAATACCAAGGGAAGCTATAAACAAATACCTAGGGAAGCTATGGAAGCTCCAAAAGAGCAGGTCCAGCTGCAGGCCCAAGAGGAGAATATGGACACAGAAGTCCCAGTAGGGCAGGCTGAATCCAAATTTGAAGAAGAAACAGAAGAAGCAACAGGAAAGCAGACTTCTAAACAAAACGAAACAGGAGATTTCACTGAGAAAGACCTGAAGATATCGGCATCGAAACTAAATAGGATGCATATAGATAGACCACCTCGCAGAAGTGCTAACTACAAAAAAACGAAGAAGGCGAGGAAAGAAGCCAAGATAGTGGCTGGGACTTGGGTGGAGAAGAAACCAAGGAACAGGGATCGGCGAGGCGTTATGCCAATGAATACGCCCAAAGGGCCAAAATTTAAAGATAAAAATTTCGTGTTGTTCTGTATTGAACTGTATCACAATTAAATTGAAATAACAAATAACATGGTTCAACCTATTCAATACAAGTAAATAAGAAATGTAGTTTTACATTCTTATTTAATGATAAGCGGTACCGGTTTCGACCACCAATCTGGGTCATCATCAGCCGAATAAAAATACAAAAACAATGCATAGGAAAACAAGAAATTAAAGGATGAGTCTTTCACAAAAACAGTTGAAGAAGCAATATAAGATAATGGGGAATAGCACTGCGCGATTTTAAATTGTAAAATCTAGAAGAAGTAGAAGGTCAGTCACTTATATGAAGCAAGGCGGAATCTTCTGAAGAGTAGCACAACACACGCAATATTCGGTACTGTGCCTCAAAATGTTTAGGAGAAGAGGTGAACAGTTAAGTGAGCCAGCCTGCATGTACTATCAGGCGCGAAGTCACAACACAATTTAATAAATATGAAGTCCCAAAATTGTGTAGAAGTCGAAGACGAGTCGCTTGATTGAAGCAAGATGCTAACTCCTGTAGATAAGCGCAACATACTCAATGTCCGGCGCTGTGCTTTCAAATGACGACAAAACTCGGTGAATAGCTTAATGATCAAGCCTGTAATTGTTTCGATTGCGAAAATATATATAATACAGTTTAATATAATTGAAGTATGAAACTAGGATCTTGTAGATTCTTTAGAACAGTTGACGTAAAAAACAATTGTGAAGAGAAAAATGGTAAAAAGTGCAATACCGGAAACAAATGAAAAACACATATGTACAGCGCGCTACTTCTTGAAGATAAGAATTCATGTCGTAATTGAGGTAGTCCAAGGCAGCGCAAGGCATGAGTTTAAATTTGAATGTTGCAAAGATCCCAAATGCGGGTGGCATTATAGTATACAGTTCAATTCGGAAAGGAGGGGGTTTTTTTAATCAAGAGGAGAGGTGAAAAGAAAAGATAGGATAAGTTAATAAAGGAGAAGGATTAGTAGATAAGAGATTAAAAGGATTGGAAGTTAAAAGATGATGGGAAAAGATAGGATAGGAAAATAAAGGAGGGGTAGTTTAGGGTGGGTTAGGGGGGGTGGGTTATTGGAGGTAGAAAACGTGGGTACAATATAATCATTAAATTAATGTAGTAATGGTCCACCTTTCAATACTATAATATTCTATTAATTAGGGACTAGTTTCGGCCGTGGCTGGCCATCTTCAGCCTTAATGTAAAACACCTAATAACTAAACAAATGTACATGCACACAATTGACATAAAACAAATTAAAACAAATATATACAAAGTTACGTTAAAAACTGGGATGGAATTATGAATAAATTTGAAAATGAACTAGGTTGTAACATCTTGAGTCATTGAGAATAAATTCAAGTATTAGTTTATATACACAGAACTGTTAGTTCTAATACTGCTGATCATTAATATTTCAATAGTAAATGGGTACTGGTAAATGTTGATCCTGTAGTTTGTCATCAAATCTATTTGTGTGGTGTTAGCTATATGTAATCCATTGGACACTGCTCTAAATAACCACTAACTGACGGGGAACTGTTAGATGTTGTTTCATCCTCAATGAGATGCTCTCATGGTGCTTGTTAAATCTTGCTGAAATGTTGTTGGACATTGTCAGGACAGCACATGAAGATGTGGTTAACACAGATGCATTGTGTCTGGTATAAAATTTTTGCAATTCATTGCGGTGCCCATGAAGTTAACCTGATAAATTAGATAAAATTAAATTAATGAATTGAATGAGAGAATATGTTAGTTAGATGGCATAGGTTATACGAGACTTACCTCTTAATACAGCATGAGGTGTGTGGTCTATTGTTGAGTGTGCTTCAGACTAACTGTTGTGAGATTCAAATGAAAAGGAAGGAGAGGGGAGAGGAAGGTCCTGAAGGAGAGGGGGTGGGGGGAGGGGGATGGGGATTAAGATGGGGCAAGCATAAAAAGAATAAACGTGGGTAGGAACTGTGTAAGGCATGGAAAATTTAATTCAGGTTTAGAAATTTAGTATTTTTGAGAAGAAGAATTAGGAAGTTAAATAGAATATTGAAAAAGAGATAAAAATACTTAAAATCATTAACAAAGATCCCCTTCTAAACACTACTGAAAATTGTTTTATTCACCTTGACCAATACTTCAACCCTAGTTTCAATTTAAACAACATTTCTGTGAGAAAGTGGAATCACACACTGAAACAGTATGGCTCCAGAAGGTTCTGAAAGCAACCCATATAAATCAAGTAGGGACACTGGAGAAACCAGATGGGTAATTTACTCGGGCTGGGAGGAAATACTATTGCATGTCACTTTCCTGAGGCTGAGGAGATGACAGAAGAAGAAATGGTTGGAACAGAGACCGGAGCTCGAAGAGCAGACTGAAACTGTGCCAACAGAATAATAAAACATAACAATGTAAAATTGACTATCGACACGTTTCATCCCATAAAGGCTCCGGGGCCAGATGAGGTACTTCTGATGCTCCTACAGGAAGGACGGGAGATACTCGTCTGTGCCCTGACGGACCTCTTCAGAGCTAGTCTAGCTTTAGGGTATGTGCCAAAATCATGGTCTGAAGCTAAAGCAGTATTCATACCTAAGCCTGGAAGTTTACATTCAAAATTGTTAGATATGGGGATCCACCTACAAAGTCATCACATATTCATTTTTATTTGGGACCAGTTTTGGGAATAGGGTATGCCATCATCAGCCTAGGAATTAAGACAAAAGACATTGGACATAGAGTAAATTACATTTCTTAAAATTATTAACAATACTTTTTAAATGTATGTGCTTAAACTGAATTACTTTACATATATACAAGGGTTTCTATCATTAAAATTGAATATAGAAAGGTGTACACCAAAATGTTTGTACAGTAAAAATTACAAAAGTGGAATAAGCTTTCTT
The DNA here is from genome assembly GCF_040414725.1 of Anabrus simplex. NCBI lineage: Eukaryota > Metazoa > Arthropoda > Insecta > Orthoptera > Tettigoniidae > Anabrus > Anabrus simplex. The sequence continues at coordinate 235,367,593 of NC_090270.1, forward strand.
CACATTGTAAGAACAATATGAATCGTAGCTACTATGTAGTCTAAATGATATATATGAAATTGAGTTTCTTACTTCAGTAATAACATTAGCAGTCATTATAGATAGGCTGATGGACTAGTAACAACCACCAGTTGTTTACTTAAATTTCCTTGTAGATGTTCAATAATTATTCAACTTAGATATGCCGGTAAGAATGTGTGAAGTTTAAATAAATGTCATACGGCTAAAATGAAGTAAGGCTTCAGTGATGCCTATGCTATTTATGACAGCTGTTGGCACAGCTGCAGAGGATCAAACCAGCCTTCGGGCTGAATACCCAACATACATATCTTTGTCACAGGTTATATCTACAGGGGTTCAGTAAACAAAAAGAATAAGTCTACTGTATAGCTTGGTCTCTGTGTCTGCAGGTGTTAACTACTTTCCAGTTCTTGTGGTATAGGTAAGTTTTGGTTTATTTATTTGAACATCTTAATGTCAATTTTTAAACATTTGTAATCAATATAGATATGCTGATGAGCTAATTGCTACAGCCTGTTATTCAAGTGAAAGAATTTCCTCAAACATGTGTACTAATTAAAATTTCTGAAACATTCAACTTGGACTTGACATTGTATGGATTTTGTATTAAAATCTCTTATATAACTAAAATCTGATAATATGACACAGTATCACAGGTTATTATATCCCTAAAAGTTCATTAAGTAAAATGGATAAGTTCATTGTCTTACTTGGTTTTTTCGTGACCGTGAATTGCGACTTAAAAATTGCAAGTTAATATAAAAGAGCAGACGAGGTTTTGAGAGAGTAGTACATTGAAACTCGGTTAAGAAGTTCCCGCATAAGAAGTTTTCCCGCCTAAGAAGTGTGATATTCTTGGTCCCTTGATCGGTTGCATAAGATATATGTGTATTTATCCCGCTTAAAGTGTTCTGTTGTAAATATATTTCCCGGTTAAACAGTTCAAATTTTAGAGTCCCGTGAGATAGAAAATGTCCACTCAAAGCAGCTCGTGGTTAGAACCCTCCAGTGCCCGTGCAAGTTGAACCCTGTGTTAGACCGTTTGCGCCTGTCATGGAGCCTCTCCGGGCTTGCCAAGGCCATATGACGTCACACTATGCCATGACAACACCAAAACCAGATGCTCACTCTCGCCTTGTGGAATCGAATCAAACCCATCAGTTGTAATTTCCACTCCACCGTTTACATCAAGCAGAATAGAATCGAATGGCATTCTACGCGGGAAACACAAAGCACGCAATGGATGGTTTGATAAAACATTAATGCAGTAAGTTGCATGCCACAACAGGGTGAAATCATTAATCGAGGTGGCATCAACATTAATTATAAACCGAAAAATGTATTTGTCCACAACACAGCAGCTTCTTATGCATTACTGTACTGCTTGTTAGGAATACATGAACGACAACCATAGGGAATCCCACTTACAAAATTGTTCACGGTAAATACTGTACATTCCAAGCCATGTCAATTATCGTACTGACATACCGTACTGTATATGGACTCCAAAATGATAATATGATTCTAAAATAAGGTCAACAATAATTGCGAAATAAAGTACCGTATAGGCCTAATCTACGACGAAATTGAATATTCCAACCTGTTTGATTTTTCATTCCCTTGCTTATTTCCTTCCAGACATTCTCTCTTACGTTGTTGTTGCAATAATGCTTACGAGTCTTGTAGAGGAAATTACGTTTTGGAACTAAAGATTTTCTGTGTCCATTATTAGTTAGGTGAATAAACTATTACAAAACAAAGAAACATCCCGACTCTATGCAGGAAACAGCCGAGTTGCCAGCTGATACATATTATGCCGCCAAACAGCCGGCCGAAAGATCCCGATCGCCTACGAAGTTGAACGAATGTTGATAACCAGCTGGGTGTTGGTGAGAGGGGGCCTGATACACGCAGTCAGAGGCATTGCGATACCACGTGTTGGCATAAAATTGAAAGTTATTTTTATTTTTACCTTTATACGAGCTAAACATTGTATTATTGTGTCACTCGTAATTATTACATCTCATTATTAGAATGTAGCACAAGGATGAGGAGACATGAAATAAAATTCTCACGGGGAAAGAAATTGTTTACGTTTAGATGTGCTAGTCTTGCTACTGCGCCTCGCACGTAATACCCCAATACTTTCCCATGCACTCATTTCTGCAACTTTGAACGTGCTTTTCTTTTCTTCATTACCTTTAGCATGAAGAGGATTAAAGCAGGAAAATAATCTCAATATCGGCTTGTCCATGCCGTACTTGCAAAACAGCCAGAATCTACGCCCGTGGCCGTGACAACTAGTAGGAATGCAGGGGCGATATAGGCCTATGAATCGGTTCTAAGAATCTTTAAGAATAAGTTGCCGATGTCCCTTCTGCTGCTGTTAACTTGGAGCAGATGTCGCGGGGTGTGAAAAACTGAGGCGGTTTATGGAAGGTTCAGTCAGTGTGCCTCAGAACATATGGAAGGCAATGTGAGAAATGGAGAGATTTATAGGTTTTTTTTTTTTTTACAAGTTGCTTTACGTCGCACCGACACAGCTAGATCTTACGGCGACGATAGGACAGGAAAGGGCTAGGAATGGGAAGTGGCCTTGACCTTAATTAAGGTACAGCCCCAGCATTTGCCTTGTGTGAAAATGGGAAACCACGGAAAGCCATCTTCAGGGCTGCCGACAGTGGGGTTCGAACCTACTATCTCCCGAATACTGAATACTAGCCGCACTTAAGTGACTGCAGCTATCCAGCTTGGTGGTTTCAAGAAAGCAGTAAAAACCTAAAAACAGTCAACCCTGGACAATTTCTTTTCCAAGTAGGAGCCTAGACTTTTGTGTTTGGAAATGTATTTAATATCTAATGCAGTATGGAATTTACATAATGTACGGTCACCATCTACTGTTTTAATGTTCTTAGTATTTCTTTTATCTCTTGTGCAAAGTTTTATATAATATGTTCCCTTCTCTTATCAAGAATTTTTATAATACAGTATGTTCAATTACAGTATTACTTTATCTCTAAAAATACATGTCATGATAATCTAATACTGTATTTATATTGTGGCTTTCTTTTAGCAGCTCTCATATATTAGCCTATTTCGGTATTGTTCACAAACAAGGAAATGTGTTGGCTGTGTGTTTCACATGTATGTCAAAGTACAGAATAAGTTTTCGGGCATTATCCCTTTTAAGAAGTTTCCTGCTTAAGAAGCTTTTTTTTTTGGTCCCTTGAAAAACTTCTTAACAGAGTTTCACTATTATCGAGTGGATCTTGTAAAAACTCTGGAAGTATCTCAAACCAAAGACGGAAACTAAAAGAAGAAATTGAGCCGCGTGTTAGAACGATGAATGAGACAAATGCCTGGGAAGAATTGTATGTAAATAGAAATTCATCTCGAGCGCCAAGTTGGACGTTAAAGAGTAAAAGAGGAACTGATATGCTAAGTAGCAGACAGCAGGCCATCAGAGCGAACAGGGGGAGGCAGAGTGCATTAGGTCGGGGAAGGGGAGGTCACAGTAGAGGAGGGACATAGATCTGGAGGGCGGGGACTATGGTGGAGGTAATAAGCAAGCGTGTTGTGAATTATTTTGTGAATTGATTGATTTTTTTTGTAATTTCAGATTATTAATTACTGAGATAAGTGTGTCAAACAGAATTGTGGGTTTTTCGGATATGTCATTAGTATTGAGGTTTGGATTATAGTATTGATGGAGAAGGATGAAACATTGTTCAGTTAGATCAAGCATTAGGCCCTTATTGATTATTTCGATAATATCTATATCATTATTGATGCCTTGGAATTGATGTTTATAGTCATTTACATGTTGCCCTACTGCAGAAAATCTTCTATATTTAATTGTGTTTACATGTTCGGTGTATCTGATCTTAAAGGATCTACCTGTCTGTCCAGTATAGGTGCTGGCACAGTTGTTACAGTGGAATTTATATACATCTGTCGTGTCGAAAGGGTTAGACATATTAATTGAGTTAGAATTATGCAGTATGTTGAGATTTCTGTTATTGGTTCTGAAAGAAATGTTAGCGTTACGTTTCTTAAAAATGTTTGTGACCCTGTAAATGTTGAGATTAAAGGTGAACGATGAGAAGGTTTTGGTTTTATCTATTTCTTTCTTTAAAGTGGATTGCAGTCGGTGCCTGAATTTATTTATTATGAATTCTATGAAGTTATGGTTGTAGCCATTGTGGAGTGCAATATTGCATATAGTATTTAGCTCTTTGTTTAAATCTGATTTGGACACAGGTATATTAAAAGCGTGGTGTACTAGATTGTTGTAGGTAGTACGCTTGTGATTGGCGAGGTGTACAGAATCCTGTCGGATAGTTGTGGCAGTGTGTGTAGGCTTTCTGAAAAAAATTTATTTGAAAGAAAATGGCAATCTAGTGATAGGTCTAAAACGTTGATGGCGTTATTAACTTCTGATTCTATTGTAATTTTGATATCTGTGTCAGTGTTATTGAGATTTGCTAAAGTAGTGGATGCATCAGTGGTGCGTTGGTCCATGATAACGAATGTATCATCCACATATCTGGACCAGAAATATATATTATCAATTTTGCAGGAAGCCAAGTGGTTCCATTAAGAACCCAGCTGGAGGCAGTAGTGGTATGTGTTTCATTGCCTGTCATAGCTATAGTTTGCAGTGTTTATTTCTCACCTGGTCAGCTCCTTAATATCAAGGATTTAATTGCTCTTATAGATCAGCTTCCACCTCCTTTCGTCTTACTGGGTGATTTTAATACCCATCATCCATTATGAGGCTCTGAAATGCTTTGTCCCAGAGGAAGGAAGTTGGAGCAGTTAATAGGAGAACTGTATTTATGCATTTTTAATACGGGGGAACCAACTCATTATTCTTACTTTGTTGGAACAGAAATCCATCGAGGTTTCTTCCCAATGAATTTTTAAACGTGCTGTTTGGCCAAAGTTCACATCACTAGTTGTCTCTAACAATGCGAATAGATGACGATATAACTTATATCATACAAATTATTCTTGCTGCTGAGGAGTCCATTCCATCTTTTTCTGGGGCTTCTCAACAACAACTCTTTCCTTGGGGGAATGAAGAAATTGCTGCAGCTATAGAAGAACGTCACACTCATAAACACTATCATGAGAAGCCTACTCTGGCCAACTCAGTAACATTAAAAAAAATTCATGCTAAGGTGTGAGTTCTTAATTCAGCAGAGTAAGAAAGCTTCATGGGACAGATATGTCATCCGTGACGTTACATACACCGTCATCTCAAGTGTGGACTAAACTTAAGACACATTTCGGGTGTACAAGGACCATCGTCAGTACCGGGAATTTCCATTGCATGCAGTATCGTCACTGATCCACCCCTGGTTGCTGACCATCTAGCAAGTCATTTTGCAGATGTCTGGTTCCAGGAATTACCATCCTGATTTCCTCGTTCTAAAGCGGGAGGCAGAATGTCATCATTTTAGTTTTGCCATTCAAGTTTCAGAAGACTATAACATGCCCTTTATGGAGTTGGCACTCCGCAGCACCTTGGCGCTTTGTAACGACATGGCTCACGGACCACATAATGTCCTTAAGCAGATGTTGAAACACCTCAGCAAGGATAGCCTCATATATCTTCTTGGGGTGTTCAACCGAATCTGGATAGAGGGTGAATTTCCATCACAGTGGCGAGAGGGAATAGTAATTCATCTCCTCAGGCCTGACAAAGATCCTAAGTATGCAGGAAGTTACAGACCTATTTGTCTGTGTAAACTGTTTGAGAGGATGGTTGATTACTGACTTGTGTGGTGTTTGAAGAAAAAAAGGACGTGTTTCCGAGTACCACATTGGTACTCCACTCCAACAGTGACCATTTGATATGCCTGAAGAGTTCTATGCAGGACACATTTCCCCAAAGCAGCATTTGGTGGCTGTTTTCTTTGATTTAGACAAGGCTTATGATACCACATGGAGATATGGCATCCTCTTAGTCCTGCATCACTGCAAATTCCGTGGTCTTGCCAGTTTTTATTGCAAATTTTTTGTCTGTCTGTCTATTCCGTGTCCGAGTTGGAGTTATTCAATTAATGAACTTCATTCCGGTTCCGTATTTGACTTTAAATATCTAAGACGAAATTCTGAAAGAATTCAATTATATTAGGTCCACCTATTCAATACATTTCTGCCATTTATTAAATGGTCTATTTAAAAGTTACATAGTTACCTTGGACATGTTTCAATCTGGCTTAGAGGTCATCATCAGCAAAACAACAAAGTAGGAGGACATACAACAATAAAACAGTGATACATAAAAATGCGAGATAAAACACAGTCAACAAATGCAATGGGAGTTTATGTTGAAATGTACATAGCTTCACTATTAAAAATATAATCAACAAGTACAGTGGAAAACTGTTAAAAACGTGGTTTCCCATTTTCACACCAGGCAAATGCTGGGGCTGTACCTTAATTAAGGCCACGGCCGCTTCCTTCCAACTCCTAGGCCTTTCCTATCCCATCGTCGCCATAAGACCTATCTGTGTCGGCGCGACGTAAAGCCCATAGCAAAAAAAAAAAAAGTAAAAATGTACATGGATTCAAACTTGGACAAAATAAAATTGATAGTGTGGGTTTAAGCGTATTTAGTACAATGTTACATAGCTGGAGGAAATGTATAAGAAAACTAGTGGAGACAGTTAGATGTTGTTCTAATCTGTCATATTTCTGGAAAACTGAGTGAAGTTTATAAAAGATCCGTTGTAATGCATCACAGAGAACACTAGTATGGCCAGGATGTCCTCCTTCCTCCAGCTCTATGCTTGTGTAGATCAGGTTGGGTCGGTGTTGACCTCCACACTCTGGTGTAGTCTGAAACTTCCGAGTACCATCTCCTTCATTCCCCGAGATGACAAGAAGTCATCAGACCTCATCATCAATTATATGAGAGATCGTGGCTTGTTTTATCATGTTTAAAAGTGAATTTTCTATTTTTCTTATTTTATTGTCACCTATGTTTTTATTCTATTGACTCTGTTTTAGTCTGTGTATTTTTAATGTTTTTAAAAAATTTCAATTTGATGAAATATATGAATGCATACAAAGACAATGCCTCCATTTTAATCTAATTTAAAATAATTTTATGAGGAAAATACGGCATTGCATATTAGATCCACTGATTATTTTAACTTCATAATCATTACTTCATCTTTTAAATTCTAGTCAATGGGTAAATTTCAATTTTAATTCCATTTCGGTTCATCTTGTACCATTTGCGGCTGAAGACCTATATGTTAGGCCCCTCCCCCTCTAGGGACACCAAGACCTTGACGTTAGTGTGGGGGCTTGTATGCTTGTTGATCCCGATGGCTGTGCCTTCTCTGGGTTACCCATGCTGGATTGGCCTCGGTGTAGAGCCTAACTAACAAGGTGTCCTCCAAGTTGGCTGAGAGGTGTTTGTGCTCTTTATTCTTCATTGCTATTTCTACTTGTTATTCTTACCTTCTTAAATTTCATTTCTCTTTCTGTCTAGCCAACCTCTCTGCATTGGGTAGAATAAGTTTGTTTGAAGGTTTTGCCCAATCACAAGTTTTGGGTCATGGCTAGGTGATGGCTACTGGGAGAGTAGTTCTAAGCCACCTCCGGATACTGGCGCCCTTTGGAGTATATAACCTTGCCTTTGGAACTACTCAGGGCTCTGCCGAAGGTCATTTGACTTCGTATTTCCCAGGTACTTGTTGGACCAAAAAACGGAACTCTCTTCATCTTTCAACTCCAATTTAAAGGGTGGCACCCTTAAGAAACAGCATCTTTGAAAAGAACAAAAAGAAGGCAGTATACTCCAGTACTTGTCGATTATATACGCGACGAACGTCTACTTCGATTTCTGATTGCTTCAGGATTGATGGTAAAAGTTTCTCAGACGAATGTCCTTTTATGATTAGCAAATTCAGTCGAAGAAATTGTTCCTGGTGAAGTCGATGAGATGCGCTGAACAGTCCAGGCGGCTACTTAAAGCCAAATTATTCAGAAAGGTAGGGGTCAGAATTGAGTAGCACCGATCCCTGAACTCCTGCAAGAGAGTTATATTCCACAGGGATTCGGTCAAGTCTTCTGATGATACTTGATCCAATACCTAGCACGTTGGATGTAACCAATGTGAAGAGGTTAAAGGGGCATATGGGTGACAAGCTGCTCGATGCGGGCGCTTTCATCCTTACCTTGACACCGAGACTGTGCCTGAAATGATAAAATTAGCAATGTACCGACTGACTGTTCATCCACATATTCAGCACCAATGAGGTGCTATAACTGCCAAACGTTTGGCCACACCTCACTGCGATGTCAAGGTTCCACAAACTGCAAAATGTGTGGGAAGTGCAAGCATGCTGCGCTTGACTGCATACCACCACCTATATGCGTCAACTGTTCAGATGTGTATGCTCCTATCTCCGAGAAGTGTCCCATATTCAAACAGCAGAAGGAGATCCAGGAGATTAAAACTCTGGATTCAAATCAGTGGCTTCTCTGGAGTTCTCCATCTCTTTTGCTGAAAAGGTGGCGAACGTGCAGATCACCTCGCAGAGTTTTGTTCCATTTACCTCTACAGAGCTAGCATCAACAAGTCACAGCCACCAACAGAAACAAGTACTGAAGGGAACTGAAGATCCCAGGAAGGTATTGTCACCTGACAGAAAGTGCGTTACTACTGACGTTGTCTGGGAAGAGCCATTCCCAGGAACGTTCGGCTGGGAAGTCTAGCCCTCCTTTCAGTGCTCGGACAAAAAAGGAGGAGAAGGGGAAGCCCCAGAGCTCCCCTAAGAAGTTGGAGAAGAAGTCTTCTCCAACTCGATCCGGGGTCACAGGTTTCCCGAAGAAGACCGGCAAGCCATCTGCTGGTTCTCCTCCTAAGAAGACAGAAACAGAGGGCAAGAATGAGAGGCCCTGATGCCCTCTTGCTCAGTCACGTTCTGGGGAACCCAGTTCTCTCAGGAAGAAGGCTTATCATTCCCATTCCGAAAGATCACCATCCACAGAGTACTTGGCCACCATGTGTCCCTCTGCTGAGGAGACAATAGCGACTGAACCACTCTTGGCGTGGATGATGATGATGATGATGATGATGACACAAAGGACACCAACAAGGACTGCAGAAAATGGATGATGGTAGTTCGAAAAAGGGCAAGCAGTTGCCCTAATTTTGTAGCGTTACAATCCACTCAATGGCACTATTGCTATGGAACTGTTGCCTAACTGAGTTACATCAGTTGATATCTATCTCTAGGGCCTCCATAGTCTGTGTACAGGAATCTCGTTTGAGACCTGGACACTACACGACTATGAGAGAATATTGCCTTTATTCTAAAAACAGAGTAGCTCTCGATGGCGCTGCAACTTGGGGCGTTTGTACCCTAGTCCGCTCAGCGACGAAGTACTGCTCCGTACTCAGCTAGATGCAGTTGCAGTTTGCACTCGGTTGCCAGTAATAACAACAGTGTGCAACGTATACATTCCACCAGACTGCGATCTTGAAATGCATAACTTCCAAGATTTGATCACTCAGTCACCTCCTCCTATTCTCTTGCCAGAAGACATGAACGCCCGTAACACGCTCTGGGGTTCTCCATCTTCCTGTGCTAGGGGGAGGATTCTTGAGCGATTATCAGTCAGTTCTATGTTGCGTGTTTGACACAGGGGAATCAACACATTTCGGCAGCGCATATGGCACATTCTCACACCTGGATGTCACCTTGTGCAGTCTTGCGCTAGTTCCCCTGTTATGGTGGCAAGTACATGATGACCTCTGTAATCGTGACCACTTCCGTATACTTCTATCTCTCTTAAATCAAAGACAGTGCAAGTTACCCAAGCACTGGTTACTTCAGCGGGCAAATTGGCCCGAGTTTTCTGTTGACGACCGCGTTTCTTCCATTACTACTGACATTCTGGCTGGTGCAGAGGAAACAGTTCCTTCCTTGTCCGATATCTCTCACCAGAAACAGGTTCCATGGTGTACCAACTAAAGCTCTGTGAGATACGACTGTGCATTTCTACCAATTAAGCGCGAAGCAGAAGCACATCATCTCTCATTCGCCTCTAATGCTTTGCGTTCATATAAGTCCCTTTCACAGAGTGGGAATTGTGAAGTGCACTCGTGCTATGCAGGGACACGGCTCCTGGATCGGACAAAATCCACAATCAAATGCTTAAACATTTGAGTGACCAATGTCTCAAGAATATCCTCTTTCTGTGCAACAGAATATGGAGTGAGGGAGTGTTTCCATCTCAATGGCATGAGGGAATTACAGTTCCCAAGCCAGATAATCCAAAATTTCTGGATAGTTACAGGCCAATATGTCTTACAAATGGCCTTTTTAAGCTGTTTGAAGGGATAGTTAACCGGCATCTTTTGTGGGCCATGGAAAAGGAAAGTATTTTGACTTCCTACCAGTGTAGTTTTCGCTCTCGTTGGTCTGCCATTGATCATCTGGTCAGACTGGAGAGCGCCATTCAGGAGGCCTTTTTGAGGAAGGAACACCTAGTCGCCATGTTTTTGATCCAGGGAAAGCTTACGTTACTACCTGGTGATATTGGATTCTCTCCATACTATACCAAGTGGGGATTTTGGGTAAATTTGCCAACGTTTATTGAGAACTTTATGTAACTCCGGTTCTTTCGAGTCCTCAAGAATGGAATGCATTTTCTCAATATTACGTTCAGGAAAATGGAGTACCACAGGAATCTGTACCGAGTGTCACGCTGTTCGCAATTGTCATCAACGGCATAGTCATTCATCGCTGTATGTAGACGATTTAGCTCTGCATTACAGCACTGAAAGGATGGCATTTGCTGAGAGACAGCTATAGCAAGCTATTAAATGAGTCGGCAGTTGGGCCCTGCAACATGATTTTCGATTTTCAGCAGTGAAAACCTCAGCTGCACAGTTCTGTCAATGTTGGCTTGTGCATCCTGAATCAGAACTCCGCCTGTGAAACAGTGCCTTACCAGTGGTAGACACCTGCAGATTCCTTGGTCGCCATTTTTATTCGAGACTAACATGGCAGCCCCACATCCATTGGCTGAAGGTTGCTTGCATGAAGAGACTTAACATGCTTAAGTTTTCTCAGCGGCACTTCGCGCTGGACTGACCGTGCGGTGCTGCTACATCTTAAAATGGTAACGGCCCTCTGCCGAATAGACTATGGTAGTGTGGCATATTGTTTTTTATCAAGATCTACGCTGAACCTTTTAGACAGTGTTCACCATAGTGGAGTTAGCCTGGCAACGGGAGCTTTCCGTACTAGCCTACTTGCTGAAGCGGGAGTTCCATCTTTACAAATAAGGAGGCAGTAGTTACTCCTCATGTATGCTGCCAAAATTCATGAAATTCTGCTACATCCAAGCTATTAATGCATCTTTAGTACCCAATACCACCAAGACCCGCCGAATGCCACACGGCCATTAGGGATTCGAATTGATAGCTTGTGTAGTGAATTAGATGTGGCTATCTGTGGTTGTCTTGAGCGGACGTCTAGTGAGGTACCCCCATGGTTAGTTCAGCAACTGGATATATGACTAGATCTACTATGTGCACCCAAGGTGAACACGGAAGTCTCTGTTCATCGGAGGTATTTCCAGGATTTTGTTCTCCAGAATCCAGCCGCAAGACAAGTTTTCACGGATGGTTTTAAGATCGGAGAAAATGTGGGTTGCTCTTTCATCACCGATAATATACGCATGAAGATCTCGCTTTCTAATGTATGTAGCATGTATACTACAAGCTTTACGCCATTTTAGAAGCTCTGTAGTTTGCACTGGGTGATGAAAAAAACCATTTTCTCATGTGTACCAACTTGTTAAGTTCTCTGCAATCTATTGACACCTGTTTCTCGCACCACCCACTGGTACAACAGATTCATGACCTAGCCAGGTTGTGTGATGTTGGCACCAAAATCACTTTCGCATGGCTTCCACGCCATGTAGGAATTGCGGGAAATGAATTCGCCGATGAGGGTGCAAAGGAAGCAGTACTTTTACATCCAAGGCCTATGAATGTACCTGCTAAAGATATTTGTTCTCAGCTACGTCAGGCAAACTATCTTGGCATCCTAGGAATTGGAGTGGCTAGCTATCCGAACTCCCCAACAAACTGAGAGCAATTAAAAACACAACAACCATGTGGCGGTCCTCTTTCTGGCTTACACAGAGAGAGGCCGTAGTTTTGTGTAGGTTGAGGATAGGTCATGGATGATTTACGCACTCTTTATCTCCCCAAGCATGTTCTTGTGGTGCTAACTTCACCGTGGCCCACATCCTCACAGACTGCGCTGGTCTCTCTGGCTTAAAATGGAACCTTGGCCTGCAGGACACACGGAACATATATTGTCATTAATTAATCAAGGGTATGTAAATTTCAAGTGTTCTGTTACTCAGGGAACTTACGTTCCCTTTTGATTCGTTAGTGACCTTTTCACCTTGATACAATATTTTGTACCATTTCATTGCCCTGATTATATTTAAATGAGATGTTACGACACCAACGTTTGCCATGCATCGTAATAAAATGACAAAGGTTATATAGTGGAGAAATACATTAGAAGAAAGTACAGACATACAGAATTAAATAGGCCGTGATTATGTTATAATAAAAGTACATACATATAGAATTAAAGAAGCCGTGAATGTGTCGGAAAGAATACAGATCTAACGAATCAAGTAAGCCATGGTCAGAAAGTAAGACATTCAGACCTATAAAACTCACGCGGCCGTGATTTAAAAAAATGCAGAATATTTTAAATTGTTAAAATGGCAAAGTGAACAATCACATTTACATTGAGCATTAGAACGAAGTTTTTCACACGAGAATTGTCACGTAAAGAAGGAGGAAGCTGTTTTACGGAAGAAGATTTGAAGGATAATTGGAAGAACGAGTAATATTATAAAGATATTATGCCAATCTACAAATAAATATCAAGGTTAACGAGGAGGAAAACTTTAAAAAGAGAAGAAGAATTAAGTTATCGGACACCAAAGCTCGAATTGAAAATTAACACGAGTGGAAAATAAAATATCGCCAACTCAAAATATATTTACGACAAACTAGAAGTTATCTAGAGTACTTTACAAGTCTTATAACTGGAGATTTTCCTTGAATTTTGATGGAATAACCTGTTTAAAAAAAAATAGAAATTAGACACAGGAGGATTTGTTGTGAGACTGAATTGTGGAACAAATGACGATGTTAAATATGTTTTTATCACATGGAAACGACAGCATCGAGATGAGTAACTAAGTCGGGGATGGGGCTGACAACTGATGGACGCCGGCCAGCTGATTCTATAAGCCCGAAACTCGTAGCCACTGCCCAGATATGACGCAGCCATCACCTCGAGCCAGGGAACCAAAGATGATCGAGTTGGAATCCAGTCCAGTAACGCCAGCAGATAAAAGTTAAGTTCCATGTAGTTTTATCTAATCAAAGTAACCATACTTATTTAACTTGAAGAAGTAGTGCGTTGATGTTAGTAATGTGATTTTATAAGGTCGACATTTATATCTTCGAGAACTGAATTCAATGTGCAGTGTCTTCGCAAAGAAATTATTATAATTGTCATAAAAACGTGGATGTAGGTAGTCCTCGATTACGTATATCAACATTCAAATGTAGGGATGCTTTTAGTCAATTGTGGAGAGTTTTGAAAACGATACTTCGACCATTGCCAAAGAAAAGTGCTATACAGAATATGATTTAATTCAGCTGTAATGTGGAATGGAAATAGATGGTTTCATAGGATATTAAGACTTGGTTATTGCCGGATCGTCATTGCATGTAAGTAAATACGAGCCTGCTACATTCATACATGTATTTCTTTTACAGGAAAATAGTGATTATGTGTATTTGAATAGGATTTAAACCCATTTATGCATCATTGTCATATGATAATGGAATATCAGAATAATATGCCGCTATAGGAGAAATGATTAATATTTATATGTGTAATTAAGAGTACATACGACGTAATGATGAGATTATAAGTATGAAAATTCTGAGGGACATGTTTGTTGATATAAATAATGTGGAGTTATAATGTTTACGATTGGAATATGAAGAGAGATATGTATTTGTGATTTATTGGTAGTGATTACGCGATGTGATACTAACCATAGGTTATAATTGACATGATTGCGGCATGATTTTAGTAGTGGTATAGGATATTTTGGGTTGATATGTTATTCATATGGTGAAATACGTTACAGAATCCGTAGGCTGATAACCATATACAGTCATCAAAATAAAATTTCCAAATAATAAATATTAAGGTGTAAACCCGATCGATATCTTCTAGGAGAATTTCACATGTTGTACTAAGTCCTGGTTGATTGATGTCGAAGCCACGATTTGATGGGAGAAAGCATCTTCATGATTTAAGTCTCTACCATTGACAAGTAGATAATTATCACCAACAATATTCTCTAGAATTCCATGATCTAGTGATTGAATTTAGATGCGATTGTGAATCTTGATAGATGTAAGACCTGATAGGATAATGATTAGAATTTATTAGACGATACCTACATTTTCTTTTTAGGAAAGTTATTTATCCAGTAACAGGTGAAAGTGATTGATTTTTTTTTTTTTAAATGTATCACAATATATTAAGAATAGCCATTTGAAGCTATGACATTTGGAACTTTAGTTTTTCTGCTAACGTTACAATTGAAAATCAAGCAAGGATATAAGAGAAGATTAATGACTTGATGAGAAGATAAATAAGCATATTTGATTTAATTCAGTTTTGATTTTAACCACACTTTTGACTTAATTCATACTTTTGATTTAATTTAATTTTGATTTTAACCACACTTTTGACTTAATTCACTTTTGACTTTATTCATTTTTGATTTTCTTCACTTGTGATTTTATTCACATTTTTAATTTTCTTGACACTTTGATTTCATTAATATTCAGCAAGATTCTTACTTAATGAGATTGATAGTTACGACATATGATACTTCGTAAATTTTTCTTTGCTTTTATTTAGTGAGAACCATATTTCTTTAACGAGATAATGATTTGATCTCAGTCAAAGACTTTGTTGATTTATCCTTTGAATGAAGATACGATGAATGTAATTAGATATTTTAATAATTGAATAATTCATCCCAAGGCAATTCATGATCATGGATAAAAGAAGAACTTAAACATTTAAATGATTATTATTGCAATTTGTTTCATTATTATAGCAGATTAGTTTAAGTTGAATTCTTGCAGGATTATTTTTGGTTGGATGAGTTTGAGTGATGATTTTTTATTTATATTTAAGGAAAAATGGAATTGCTGGTAAACTATAAGAGAGGATATGCGGGTCCCCAGTTGATCTCACATAAAAAATATATTTTATTGATTCATATTAGTTACCCCTGAGAGGTATCGCGTAGCAAATCAGAAAATAATTTGACGCCTACAGTGAAACGTGGAAAGGAGATAACCTTAATAGAAAATTATGAAGGCGCAAAGAATTTATTATTGACGGATTAATGGAGATAGATGTAGCTGCCGATACTTAGCATCATATTTAATGCGCGATCCATAAAATTGATTCCAATAAGTGGAGTAGTCTGAAGAGGAGGAGTAGCTGGTGCAATAAATTGGTCGCCCATCGTGGCACAATTAGAACTGTTGGACGGTGCAATTGTTTGTTCGTTTTGTAATTCAGTTTGAAATTCCTTTGTTTTATTTTAAACTAGCTGATGTACCCGTGCTTGCTACGGGATTCTCAGGAAGACTTACTTGTGGTTTCCCTAACTGAAGTCAACATAGGTCATTACAAAAATGTCAGTAGGAATGTAGCGATTAAAAGTAATGTTACACAATAAAATAAACGATCAAATGAAAAACTGCACATTTTCTCACTTACAATGAACAGTAGCCGATATGGTAACAATGTATAAGACATAAATGATCGGAAATATAATACTACATAACTAATGTAGTATTTAAAAGTTATCTAGTATTTATCGATACAACCACTAATAATATAATTATTTGGGAATTAAATTTTAGGCCTTCCCCTAAACTAGTATTTCTTTCAGTGTGAATAAAATTATTTATAGCCTAGATTATAGCGACTTACTCCCTGACTTTGTGTATCGATTTTCATTAAGATAGGACCATTAATAACATAAATATTTGAGAATTCCATTGTAGGCCTTCCCCTAAACTATCATTTTTCTCAGCATGAATACAATTATTTATGGCCTAGATTGTAGCGACTAATTCCTTGACTTTCCCTACCGATTTTCGTTAAGATATGACCATTGTAGGCCTTCCCCATAACTATCATTTTTCTCAGCATGAATACAATAAATTGTTTATGGCCTAGATTCTAGCGACTAATTCCTTGACTTTCCCTACCGATTTTCGTTAAGATACGACCATTAATAACAAATATTTGAGATCTAAATTTTAGGCCTTCCCCTGAACTACCATTTCATTCAGCGTGAGTAAAATTATTTATTGCCTTGATTATAGTGACTTATTCCCCGACTTTGTATACAGATTTTCATTAAGATACGACCACTAATAACATAAATATTTGAGAATTAAGTTTTAGGCCTTTCCCTAAACTACTATTTCAGTCAGCATGAATAAAATTATTTTTGGCCTAGATTGTAGCGACGTATTCCCCAACTTTGCATACCGATTTTGATTAAATTCTCTTCAGCCGTTTTCTCTTGATGCGTGTACATACATTCAGACAGATAGACAGACAGACAGACAGACAGACAGAAATTCCGGAAAAGTGGGCATGACATATAGAAATACCATCCTTTTTAAATTCTGAGCAATGTACAGGCAAAATTCTTACTTTATATATGTATAGATTTCTTTTCCTTTTTATTTGTTCAGAGAGGATTACCAGTTGTACTTCCTCTTAAAATAGAAATCACCATTACCACTGTTAGGCCTCTTTAAACAACAACCATCATCATCTTTATTCATCACCTTCCACATCACCGTTTTCACCACTGTCTTCCACTTTAATTTTCTCCTTCTCACTCGAAAAATTGTTCTCAGATTCAGGAACACTAATTTTACTGTCAGAATCAGTCAACAAATCAACGTCATTATGGGTACTGTCACACAGCTGTCCATAAATATCATCAGGTTCCATGCTGCAACTGGTGGACGCCATGTGGCAACAAATATCAACGTAGCAGCGACGAACTATCAAAGAAAAAGCAGCTTGGTTAAAACAAATTAACAGTAGATATCAGCACAGAACAGAGAAGTATCCAGGTTAAATACTGGGTAAAGTACGGCACATTGTATTTGTTTGGACAAGAATGTTACTTTAACTTCTTCTACTTAAGGAAAGTGTATCTTTCACTGACAGCATTCTGAGCTGTTACATCAAACATCAAACCATGCATAGTTGCCTTGCTGGCTGTCCTGTCACTTATTATGAGTGTTGCCTGCTCTTTCAATTGAACAACCCATACACATTGTCGGACATAGTATCGGACTTCACCATGAAAAATATGGATTGAAATTTCATTACATTTGTTTTGATAGTCGTAAATAGAATATTTCTTTATTGTGTACACAGGTGTTACGAGAAGCAGCCCTGGCTCAAGAAGCATCATGTCGAATTCAGAATGCAATTGCTTCAACAACGACGCCTTTCTAGTGTCGTCAGCACATAACAGAACTTACTACAAGAGGCCTTACAAGCAAATAATTCAGGATTCCTTTGTCATAGTAGCCTATACGGCATTATTTTTGCAGAAGAGTATTTAGAGACAGTATTGTTGTATGAAAGTATTTTAAGATCAACTAGAACAACATTGAAGTTCAGGAATTTTAGGATATTTTCATATATTACTGAGACACGTCTAGTTTGATAACATTCTATGGGGGGGAGTTGATGGACTGTTCACTGTATTATTTCCAGAATCAATAACAAAACTAGTCGTGGGTCTTCATCAATGGGCCTGGATGATAGCATGACAAGCATGCTAATGTTCTCTTCCTTTTGATATATTGTAATGGTGACTTAATAGAACTAGAGAATGAAAACAAAGACTCAGAAGAGCTACTTTCTGAAAGGATGTGTTACTCAACTGGAATCTTTCCCGTGAGGTATTTCTCTCCTGTTTTTTTTTCTTTTCCTTCTCTAGTATATTATGTTATTTTTGATATTACAGTGCCTTGTCTTCCATTTGCTGTAAAAATATGTACTTAAATGTTTATGTGGTAGAAGGGAAGATGGTATGGTATGTTGGTAGATATACTTGCATATACTAGAATCCTGTTGTGTCTCTGTTCAGTTTTTTCGATGCTCATTTCATTCATCACAAGTTGCATCTATGTACGTTATTTTCAACATACAGACTGTGTGTAACTTTCTGATTCTTTATATGGCAGCTACAATTGTGGAGAAAGAATGTGATGGCATGAGAGAGTGGGGCTGTAAACAGAGAGTGGAAGAGATATTTCCATAAGAAATTATGCTGTGCAAGTCTGAACATGAATAAGTTCACAAACTCAGGAACACAGTAATTTTAAGACAGAAAAGTTAAGATTATTCCTCATTTTGGAGCAGATTACCTGATTTACAAGAAGTGTTAGCTTTATCCTCACATCAAGGACTGTCATATTCAGTAACATTTCATTAAGACATTTATCTAGGGAACAAGGAAAGAAAACGTGTTGAATGAGAAAACATACAATTGAATAACCAATCACAATTAACTAGCAGGGATATGGAACCACTTTACCCTTCTTTTTTTTTTTCCTACATGCGTGCATTTTCCATTGTGTGTTTGTGTGTGTATATATATTGTACATTGAAAGTTGTATCTACCATTTCTGAAGATGAGAGGAGAGTATTAAAAGGTGTAAACAAACACCTTTTGCACTGGGACCCAGAAAATTGACATAATATTGTTGTTGTAGGTCACTATCTTTCTGAAGCAAATATATAATATTGAACTGTAAATTGTAGCCTTATGTTTTGGACCAGTGTATTATTAAACATTAATTTGTGGTCACACTCTTTGACTGAATTACTTGTAGGTTTCACTTGTCCATGTTAGAGAGAATGAATTTGGCTGGCAACTTGAATGCAACAACATTTCAGCAATACTCGGCATTGGTTTGAACCGAGTGTTCAGAGTCGAAGATGTGAGTTTTAACATTCACGTCAACTGTATGTACTTAAGATGTAGATCCTATCCACTTCGTGAATGGATTTTAATTTTTACTTCATTAGCAAGCGATTTCATGACTCTTTTCTTATCCATAACTAGTCTATCACAAGACAAATATGGATCGCGCTACTGAACTTTTCACAATTATATTCCTAGTCTGTAAGCAGGCTATCACATGACAAATATTCACTATCCTTTGCTGTACAGCTCATTGCTGAGTGAATTTCTAAATTCTGACTGGAATGCAAAATACAAGCACAAACAGTCTTGCTGGGTTATTCAGCATCCTCACTGCTGACTAGTAAACAAAACTGAACTTTGCCAAAGCTAACAGCTTGCTCCCCGAAGGGGCAATTTATTTATCCTGTGTAGTTCAGGAATTCACTACCCTTTCCTGTTACACTAGCCTGCAAAATAAAACTTTTTTTTGTGCGGTAAAAACTAAACTACGTGGGTTTTATGAATTTCTTAACGCAGAATTAGAGAAAAAAAATTAGTTTTGGCGAATCACGTCTGGTTTGGTAGCAATTTTACAAAATATTATTTTGTCCTTACGTAAAATTGTTGATACTTAGTATTGGTTAAATTTGATGTATTAATGTAAATTTCAGCTTGCAAAACGTAATCATATTTTTCATGCATTGAATATACATAAATGCTGCTTTGTAAACAAGTAGATAGTATGTATTATATTATTAATGTATATTGAAATTCGTGAAACTGAAGCATAATGCGCCTATTTAGTATCGACTGTACAGTTGCTTTTAAATTAATATAACCGTACCTTGAATAAAAATTACATGGTTAAACATACATAGTTTTGTTACTTACATTATGTGCAGGTTAGATTCACATCTCCGTCTTTTCCTGTTTTCCGTGGAATTTCCGGGTTTTTGAAGTTCTTGAATGATCTCTAGAAGGGTCGTCTCATGCAATCGACCAACAGTAATCGGCCATCATATTCACATCCCAACGTCCCTGATAGCGTCGTTCTGAATCTTTGAGATCCTGGTGAAATCTTTCACCTGACAGCTCCTAAATTTAGAGGGAATAATCCAGATGCGAAGCTAAGAAATGAAGCTTAAGGCTCATATTACAACCAAGTTCCTTAAACTTTACCTACATTTTCCTTACAATTTCTTTGTATTGAGGGTCCTTAATGTTGCCAAGGAATTTAGTCACTACATCTTTGAATGCGTTCCATGCCTCTTTCTCAATTTTGGTCATCGTGTCTGTAAAAATTTTATCCTTCATCTGTTTATGAATCTGTGGTCCATCAAATACGCCTTCTTTGATTTTTGCATCTAATAATGAGGGAAATTTAGTAGATGATTATTGGAAGCATAGGCTACTTTTATCTAATGCTTCGACATACAGTTTCATCAATCCAAATTTGATGTGCAAGGGTGGAAGTAGAATTTTTTCACGGTCAATAAGACTTACATTCAAAACATTTTTGGATTCTGGTTGTAGTTGTTTCCTTTCTGTCCAATTCACTGTATCCCAATGTTTATCCCGTGTCCTGCTATCCCATTCGCATAGGAAACAGGGAAATTTTGTATAGCCTTTTTGTTGTCCCAGCAACAATCCAATGATCTTCAAATCACTGCAAATTTGCCACCCATGCTCATGATATTTAATTTTTTCAAGCACCAACTTTAAGGTCTCGTATGTTTCAGACATTTTTGTGGAGTGTGCAAGTGGACGGATGCCAGAACATTTGTATTATGAAGCAAAACAGCCTTTAAACTTATTTTGGAAGTCAATAAAAACACTCCAGTTACTAGGATCATACTCTTTCTCTCCCAATCGATGTAGAAGATTTGAAACATCCGTACAAAATACAAGTTCATCTTCTTGAGTATAATACTTTCAGACTATTATCTTTGAAAGGAAACTGCTTTATCAGTCCATAATAAACATTGCATAAGGGCTGGGCTTTTAACATGTCTGATTATTCAAGTGGTCTAAGATGAAAGACAAACTCTCAACTGTCTTATCTTCAATCCTACATACCTCGCGGTCTATTGCTTATCTGGGGGAGTTTGTTATGAATTTACCAGGAAATCCCCAACTACAAAATGAAAATTTAGACAGCAATAAACCTATAATAAAATGCAAACAATAACAAATCAAATCACATAATTGTATTCTAAAAAACGTGCGAGAACATCTCTCAACATTACATCTTACGAATTTTCATGCAGATACTAAAACACCGAACTGCGTCAAAACTAGACGTGATAGGAAAAAAAAATAGCATCATTTTCAGAATCAGAGCAGCGATTTCCATAAGAATTACATATTTTCTATTTTACCGCAAAATCATGTTGGCTAGTGTTATCATGCAACTTTCCCTGAGGTAACTGAATTTTCTGAAGCTAACAGGTTACTCCCCGAATGAGCAATTTATTTACCCGTGAAGTTCAGGAATTCAGTACCCTTTCCTGTTATCGTGCAACTTTCCCTGACGTAACTGAACTTTCTGAAGCTAACAGCTTGCTCCCTGAAGGAGCAATATATTTACCCTTTGAAGTTCAGGAATTCAAGATCTTATTCTGTTATTGTGCAACTTTCCCTGACCTACTTCCAGTGGCGAGGGCTTTTATCTTTGTTGGAAATCACATTCCATATACAAAGGATGACAAAGAACATTTTCTAGAATGGAAAAAGAGGTTTCTTACTAAGTGGTAATAGCGAAAAATCGTGGCGTGATAAGTGAGGTATTTTTACGTAGGTTTAGTATGATGTGAATTGGGACTCAAGCGAGAAAGCGTCTTAATGAGGATTGCACTAATTAGGTTTCACTGTACTGGAAAACAGTATAAATGGGGCCTCCAGTTATTGAGTATTAACAACAAAACTTTTATGAAATTATATAACTGTAAAAAAAAAAAAAAAAAAAAAAATGTAGTTAGACGTATTGATAGCTTAATCTCGGTTCTTATGTTGTCATCCTTTCATGCTTGTGTTAGTTCTTTTTTGTAACCCTGCTTTCTTTTCTGATCAAATGCTTTGTAATTCACTTTCCAACACTGCTGTTGTAAGTCTTCTTTTTCCCTGGTAGTGTGATGTCAATAACTTCATCATTTTATCTCCTATTCCTTGGAAGCTATTGACATCCTGATTTGTTATATTTTATGTATAACTAGTATTCTTGTGTAGTCCAACTAGATAACCATGGAGCATATTTAAGAACTTGATCACTGCTCTGCCTTGAACAATGACAAGAGTTCTTCTTCCTGTGGAGGTGTGATAGCCAAAGTACAGTGCCATTGTCTTCTAACTAAGGTGGTTGCAGATCGAATCCCAGCCAATGCATGCAAGATGTTCGAAATGGAAAGTCATATCCCATTGGGTCAGATTGCATGTAAAACTGGTAGTCCTGTGGCTGTAATTACAATATCTATTGTGACATTAAAACTACATCCTTGCATGTTAAATCAGGTGTAAGATGTATTTCAGTCCGGCCCCGCGGTGTAGGGGGCAACGCGTCCGCCTGTCACTCGGCGGCCCCGGGTTCGATTCCCGGCCAGGTCAGGGGTTTTTAATTCAAAATCATTAATATCCCTGGCTTGGGTGTTTGTGTCGTCCATAACATTCCTTTCCTCACATTCAACACTTTACACTTCCTCCATTTACAAAATACACGCAGGTTCCTCACATATGGTGCAGGTAGGGACAATAGATCTTTCTAGGTCGATGCCCCAAACAAGTGGCATTTAAAAAAAAGATGAATTTCATGTTTGAGACATTCCAGATGCTATTTTAAATTCAGATTTGATAAGAGTTGAAAACACTATACAGTAAAACTCCCATTTAGTGTGCCTCAGTTTCCAAAGCTGCAAAGAAAATCTCTTTCTGGTGAGTATATTATCCAAGATAAAACTCCACTGTAAGGATTACTTGGTCTTTAAGTGCACATAAATACTATTTTTATTAGAGAGTCTATTATCATCATTATCATTATTATTATTATTATTATTATTATTATTATTATTATTATTATTATTATTATTATTATTATTATTATTATTATTTCCTTGCCATGTATGTACCCATAAAACAGGCACTCCCAAGCTCACTCAGGATCAGCTCATCAGACTTCGAGAGATTATGTCCGATGTTCTTGCATTAGAACTAATGGCACTTCACTTTCCCTTAAAGCAGCCTCAGCAGTTCGTTTCCATATTGCCTTAGGGCGCTCCCTGCCTCTCTTGATCTCTTCAATGGCAAGAGCTACCTGTACTAGATGGTGTTAAACAGGACTTCTGGCATGGCCATACCAGCAAAGCTGTTTTTCCTCATCTTGTCGCTGATGGGCACAATTTTAAAAGTTCCTTGCACAAGCTTGTTTCACACTGTCATGTAGAGTGATGGCTACAGACCATTGCAGTCTCTTTAATGCATGTCTGTGCAATGTATGATACCAGTCAGCTGACAACAAGAGTTTGTGATTAAATCTGTGACATTAAAGAGACTGCAATGGTCTGTGCAAGAAGTAACAAGATGCCTAACATCTGCCCAGTTTGGCCTATGCATATGCTCAGTTTTCTCCATGATGACAGGCAAGTTTCTAGCAAGATGGATTATAGCTGAACATTTGCTTTAAAAAAATCATGGTTCAACTAAATGCACTCACTATATGTACATAAAAAGAAATATGTTGGTTGTTACCGATAATGGTCAAATCACATTTTTAGTAGTGCTGAAAATGCATCCAGTGCAATGTCATGTCAGATGTTAGGCAGTGCAAGTGGTTGCTGGATTACAGGAGGAAATAAGACATCAAACATAGCACAGCCTCAATTCTTAACAGACATATTAGCCCAATATCTAATGAGGTTGTAGGAAGCTACTCAAAGCGAAAAATCCAGAGAGTCAGAGAAGGTAATCTTTCACCAAATCCAAGAACTTCAACATACATCACTAATATTCCTGACAGTTATAAAGTGTACACATAAATATGGTTGACAAATAAATTTAAAAAATAAATTCATCCATAGGATAACTCACATCATTGAATTTGATGAACTGTCGCAGCTTCATATTTTATGGAAAAACTACAGGGTGAGCAACATAAAGCAGAACCAGTACCGTAGCCCGGCAGCGCAGCCTGCACATGGGAGATGCGTGCGTGACAGTCTGCAGTAAATACATTGTCGCGTAAGCTGTTTCTAACAAACAAACACATTAAATTAGGGTAAATTTCTCCATCATGTATCGCATTCAAAACCCATTCACAAAATCACATTCGTAATGCAGGGTCACCCGGTTTAAGTTCTTGCACTGCAGTAATTTTATACGACTTCAACTTCAGTAACTTTGTACCCGTTCCACAGAACCATAGGAAATTTCAATTTCGTGAGCTAGTCATCAAAGACCTTTCCAGAGCGTTACCAATGTTACCTACAGTTTCTTGTGTGAGTACTGTACGTGGTTTATTACGTTTCTTATCATGAAGACTTCCCATCTTATGTAATTTATTTACTGATCTATGAATCGAAGTCCGACCTCCTGGAACTTTAACATCAGGAAACTTCTCTTGAAATAATCTCCTTACGGCCCTCGCACTTTCTGAATGGACATATGAATCGTCAAAGAATACTCTTTGGGAAACAGAATACCGATTCCTATTCCTGTCATGGAATGTAACTTATAAGTGTGATTTGACACTTAACCTAGTCTCTGAATCGTATTTATAAAAAAAAAAAAACTTTACACTGCATTAAATTGGACTTTCATTCATCTTCAACCCATTGCTGTCAGTTTATTTTAGATAAATTGTCAGCAACAGTGATCATAATCTCTCTTTATGCACTTTGAGGAAAGTAACAAGGACTTCTAACCCATTGTGTGCTGAGTTACAAATTTACTGTTTCCTACCCAGTGCTGAGTTTTTCATTTGCATGTAAAAGAAAAAGGAAATAATAGTAATTAGAAGCCATAATTTTTAACTTAGGCTTAAAATGTCAGAAATATTGGATCTTTATTAATCTAAATGCAGTTGCAAAAATCTTATACTTTAGTTAAATTTATTTCTGAGATATTGAAATGTAATTTTTTATGCCCTTGCCTACGTAATCTTTATACAAGTTAAGGGGTCCTAAGTAAAATTATTTCCTAAAATCTTTAAACCAGTACATGTTGCCCCTCCCTTTCAAGTAGAAAAGCTAAAATCTTAACAAATTTGATGAAGGAATTAAAATTTCAGAAATCACAACACAGCTTTATATAACAGACATATACAGAAATTTACTCAGCCCTTGGAAGCGAACAGCTAAAATAAAAGAAAGAAAAAAAGTTCTCGCACATTATCTGCAGACCAATCATAGTACTAACAGAGTTAAAAGAAAATGTTTGGATTTTAAAAAATTGCATATTAGAGTGAGTTTCCCTTTGATATATTGTACAAAATGTTTGGTTCCTAGGCAGAAACAAAATGTGAGTTTCACTGTACTTCTGTACTTCTCTGAGGGATCACTCTCATGTAAAGTCTTCCAGTCATTCTTATAATAGGTACATCCTAATTATGATACGGGATGATATGTTACATAGATAATTCGCTGGCTTTGGACCAGGATAGCAGTACTTTTCAGGTAGCAAGAAAATCTGACAAGTTTAGTATTGTTTTGTAAATAACTTAAGTTGAATTTGAAAGTCTCTGTTCTTTTTTTTGTACCTAGGTATGTCAACAACATATTCCTAAAGAATGTTATATACTTACACGCAGCATTATATCTGTGTGTGTTTTTTTACCAGTAACAAAGATGCTGAAGTTAGTTACTTATCTCGAAAAGCTTTCAAATAACTTACTGTTTTTTGTAGTAAATGTGTTTCATAGGGATGGGCGATTTCTTGAGACAAATTCTTCCATGCTGTTTAAAACTGCCAACTAAATGTTTACAAAGCATATAATATATACTATACCCTTGCTGGCGAGATGTAGTGTTTACGGTGCACTATGGCTTCTGGTATGGGCTAGAATAAATTTTTTACTTTCAATGACCTGTCTGAGTCTGATCCTTGACTTTGACAGTATGAAAGTGACCGAGGTATGAGTGATGTTAGTAATACCATTCCTTACACAGCCAGGCCCTGTTATGAATGGTGTGAAAATATCGCTCATAGGTTCGGTTGGTGCATGTATGTCAGTGGGCTTGGCAGAATGATATGTAACAGCAACTTCTACCTCAGTGAGGAAAGCAACAGGAAACTACCTCACACCTCAGTTCCCTAGTATGCCTCTTCAGTGACGCCTGGGCTATCTATGACAGCTGTTAGCGGAACTATGGAGGACCCAACACGCATGCATACATAATATATGGTGCCAATACAAAGCATCTAATTCAAACAAATTCTGTAACTTCTATTTCTGTAAAGGCTTCATTAAAAACAAAACCAACAAAACATTTGACATTAGCTTTCTTCCCTGCCAATATACTAATATTGTTCTGTACTTGATGAAATCTGTTTTTATGTCCTATTTCACTATGGATATCTCATTTCATGGCATTAGAGAACCCAAAAGTTATGCACCATACACGAAGAACTGAGGTTAAACTAAGTACCATGCATGGTTCAAAATAAATCACAATTATCATGAATATTACCAAACATGGCCTCCAATCAGAAGGTACGACATGTATAGCCCAGAGTTTTGCGACACAATTTGCTGGTTTACTGAGTAACTTTGAATAAGAGAACAGTATTACACTGAATACACTCCACAATGTGTATCCTGTACAAATTACCTGATACCGCATCAATGACGCACGCTAGAACTGAGTGGTTTAATTGCTCATCAACACATATTTACAGTATGGAGAAAGCCTGTGGTTGACTACTCGCATACTTGGCACAAACAACATTCAGCTGTGCTTAGTTGTAAGGTCTACAACACTCACAGATTCTCTCCACACCTCTTGCAAGTGACAGGTCATTACGCTAGTCTCGAGAAACCATTGTCTATTTTTTTTAGATACACTATTCTGATCCTAACTCGGCAAATTGTAATTGTAAGTTGTTATCCTGGTAAAAGAATGTCAAGTTATAGTAGTCAAAGTTGGAAAAGAAACGGGAAGAGCGCTTTGCTTAAGGCGACACTTGGGAGATAAAAAACATATTTTTACCTAATGCATGGATTTTCACAAAAGTTTATGGGAATGTCACCTGCATAAAAGTAGAGATATTACACAAAATTTCATTCATATACAATTAATAGTTTTTCCAAAAAAAAAAAAATTGAAGTTTTTTGACATTTTTAATTTCATTTTTTATGAAATTTAATTAACACATAAATTTGTAATTAGGTAGATGAGGCGTCTTTTAAAAGCACTTATGTATCGATTTTTCTGTACATAATTTACGAAGGTAATCCCAAAAATAAGGTCTATTTTTTTTATAAATACATAGTCCTTTTTATTTCTACATTGGTTTACTTCATTTTACAGCTTGAACATTTAGCTATTTTTCTACATAATCACCATTTCTGTCGATGCATTTTTCTAGATGCTGTAACAGTTTTTGTATGCCCATGTCATACCAACTCACCGCCATGCTGTTCAGGAAGTTGTGAACCTCATCTTTCACCTCGTCATCGGTGTTGAATCGCTTTCCAGCCAAATGTTCTTTCAACTTAGGGAACAAGTGATAGTCACTGGGCGCCAAGTCGGAACTACAGGGTGGATGGGTGGGTGGGTAATGATGTTCCACTGAAACTGTTGCAGGAGAGCAACGGTTTGCCGGGCAACATGCGGGCGAGCGTTGTCATGGAGAATGTTTACACCCTTGCTCAACATTCCTCTTCTCTGGTTCTGAATTGCCTGTCTGAGTTTTTTCAGGGTCTCACGGTACCTGTCAGCATTAATTGTGGTCCCAGCATGCATAAAGTCGATTAACAATACCCCTTTTCGATCCCAAAACACAGTTGTCATGACTTTACTGGCAGACTGTGTTTGCTTGAATTTCCGCGGCTTTGGTGAAGAGAGATGCCGCCACTGGCGTGATTCTTGCTTGGTCTCAGGTGTAAAGTGGAACGCCCAGGTTTCATCACCCGTGACAATTGAGTCCAAAAAGTTGGACTGTTCGGCTGCAAAGCATTGAAGAAATGCGCGGGAAGAATCAACTCGTTGCCGCATGTGGTCTTCAGTCAGCATGCGTGGCACCCATCTTGTGCACACCTTCCGGTATTTCAACTTTTCTGTTAAAATTCTGTGAGTGGCGCTTCGGGAAACCTCAGGAACCAAAGTGCAGAGATCACCCAGGGAGTTCCGCTGATCTTCACGCATGATTTGCTCAATCTTCACGGCTGTCTTGACGGAAATTGACGGTCTCCCGCTCGTTTGTTCGTCGTAAATTTCAGTCCGACCAGCTGCAAACTCTCTACACCACTTACGAATATTTTTGACATCCATGCATGACTCACCATACACTTCCATCAATTGACGATGTATTTCAATCCCTTCAGTACCTTTTGTGTTCAAAAACCGAATAACTGCGCGCACTTCGCACTTGGCAGTAACATCCAACGGGAGCTCCATTCTCAACGGCTGCCAAGCCAATACTGAGTGCCTCAGCGCAGCGTGCGCATGTTTATATGCGAGCGTGGGAGACACTCTTCACAATATTGTGACCAACAGCCACACAAAAAGAGTCTGCATAAAAAAAATAGGAGCCCTTATTTTTTAGATTACCCTCATATATAAGGAGGTAAATCGTACTAAAGTTTGTGTAATTTTTACGCTCTAAAATTTTGGACTTAAAAAATCTCTACTACTTGAAAAAATTCTGCAATCAAAAATTCCATGTGCAGGTTTCTTAATATAACTGTGATACATACACTATGCAAATTTTGTTACAATTGGCTGAATATTATGGGGGGAAAATGGGATTTAAGTGTAAAAATTACAATTGGCGGGAAAATTAAAGCAAAGTTCAAGTGACGTTTTCTTCCTGATTCATGACCTAAAAGTCGCCAGAACCATATGTTTTCCTTCCCTTCATTTCTTAGCAGCTTCTGTACGAATACTGGTAACTCTGAAAGCTTGTTTCTTCTTCTTCTCCTTCTCCAAAGAACGGTAAAAAATTCACCTGCATTTTGTTTTTCAAAATGCTACCTTTCCTGAGTCAAAGTTATGGGGATTATAGTTTCTGTCATGTCATGATTGTTGGGTATAGGTGCAGAACTTACATGGCTTGAAGTTGATACGACACTTTCCTGATCAGAACAGTCTGATTCTGATAACATTTCATGACCCTTTGCCCCTGATTTCTTCAATGGAGACTCTTGTCTGTAATAGCTGATCCCCATCTCTTTCCTATGAAAAGTTCAGCAATTCGTCGCTTAGTTAAGGCTAATTTATGTTTATGCATATTGTTTATTCCCTTGAATACAAGCTATCAATTATTACAGCACACTGTCTTTCAATAATAACAGTATCTTGATACGCAACTACAAGACTTTACTTGTGCACGTACTTCACAAAAGTAAACAGACTGGCTACCACCACAGAACCCACAAAAAAAGATTAAACATACAAGAATAACAAATATTATAGTTGTCGACACTGTTGTAGTACCATCAGGAATACCAATACAAGCATAAAAATGTTGTTGCAAAGAACAGGCATATTTGATTGAATGGAAACATGACAATGACATCATTACCCAACAAAGCAGTTCAGCAGATGCCATGCCCATTTCTGCTCTGTGCAGACTGGTAAATAAAGCATTGTTAAAGTGATAAATTGTTAGAAATGAACGAAATAACTTTGTGACAAGAAAGAAGAAACTCAATCCTTTTAATTTCAGTCATAAAACAAAATGTTGCCAAAATGACCAAAATATTGATTTTTATCTCCGGAGTGTCGCCTTAAGGAAGAACATGACAGACACGCTAAGTTGACATTCCATCAGACTCTTATGGTGTGTGTATCTAGTGCTTCCATCTGTAAGTAAGTTGCTCCTCCTCCATGTTAGAAATGATAAATTGTATTATTGACTGCCCCCTTTCTTTTTACATATGTATTATAGTTGTATTTTAAGTACTTAATTGCTACCATAGAGTAATTTTGTATGTTTCATAAGAATCTCATTCATTCTTCTCATGATTCCAGGGGAAGGTTATAAATGAGTTGGTAGTGGTATTGACAGAATTTATGTTCCTGTAGGGTAGTCTTATATTCTTATATTTTCAGTCATTATTCCGTATGATATTGGTCATCTGTTTCTGTTTTTCAGCTGTTACGAAGTTAGTACACAATTCACAATTCAGGTCCACTCTTTAGTTCTCACTGTTATAAAGAGGGGCTTTTGGGAAGAGGAAATAGAAAATAATCCTTCCCACATATCTGAAATATTGTCCAGAGGCGTGTAAGCAGAGTACTGTCTTCACTGAGTTCTCACCAAGGCAGAGAAATAAGAAGGCCGGTGTAGTTTGAATCCAGGGATTTTCAAAATGTAAAGTCATGTCCCTATGGTTTGAATACTAAGTAAAAACTGAGGATTCGTGACTGTGATCACAGTACTAGCAGTCATGTAAAGCTGTGAACCTGATAGCTTTAAAAAAAATATATTGTATGATTTATATCTTTTTTTAAATTGCGAGACATTTATACCAAATTTTTGAGGCGAAACCATTTAGTGGCTCTCCAATAGGCTTGCAATCTCCAGTTCTCTCTTTTTCCATGCAAGTGTAATAATATTATGGAACAAATATTGTTTCAGAAAACATGGTATCATGATTCACTAACATTACGAGAGAGAGAGAGAGAGAGAGAGAGAGAGAGAGAGAGAGAGAGAGAGATATTGATTTTATGGTAGGTTCATTTTTGGGATTTATGCTGTGTCAAGGAAATAAGGTGAAATTCTTTACGTTTTACAGAGAATTTTGCTCTGTGTCTTCAGAAGAAAATCCTGAATGTTTGCGAGGCAGACTTCTCCAAGATTTATATCTTTTTCTTAATATGAGACATTTATACCAAATTTTTGAGATGAAACCATTTAATGGCTCTCCAATAGCCTTGCAATCTCCAGTTCTCTCTTTATCCCTGAAAGTGTAATAATATTATGGAATAAATATTGTTTCAGAAAACATGGTATCATGATTCACTAACATTACGAGAGAAAGAGGGAGAGTGAGTTATTTTATGATAAGTTCATTTTATCGATATTTTTCAATGAAAGTTGTCCAGGTTAGAGAGAGTTATTTTATAATAAGTTTGTTTCATCAATAGACATGATATAGGCCTTTTGGACTTATGCCATGTCAAGAAAATAAGGTGAAATTCTTTACGTTTCGCAGAGAATTATGCGCTGTGTCTTCAGAAGAAAATCCCGATTGTTTACGAAGCAGACTTCTCCAAGATTTATATCTTTTTTTGTATTATGGGACATTTACATCAAATTTTTTAGATGAAACCATTTATTTAGTGGCTCTCCAATAGGCTTGCAATCTCCAGTTCTCTTTTTTTCTGTACAAGTGTAATAATATTATGGAATAAGGTTTGTTTTAGAAAACATGGTCTCTATTATGATTCACTAATATTATGAGAGAGAGAGAAAGAAAGAAAGAAAGAAAGAAAGAAAGAAAGAAAGAAAGAGAGAAGTCTTGGAGAAGTCTTCCTCGTGAACAGTCAAGATTTTCTTCTGAAGATGCAGATCAAACTTCTCTGTGAAACGTAAATAATTTCCCCTTATTTTCTTGACACAGCATAAGCCCAAAAAAGCCTATATCATATCCATAAGTATGGGACGTGAAAGCATCAATGATATCATTTTATCAATATTTTTCAATGAAAATTGTCTATTTTATATTAACATTTTTTGCTATACATGTGCAAACCTGAGTTCCAAAAAGTAAAAAAAAAAAAAAAATATTATACGAGAGGAAAATGGTCTGAATTGATAGTGTGTTTCAGGTCACTTTTTGATGTACTTAAAAAAAGGAATGTTCTTGTACATATCATCATTTTGACATGTAGCTCATTCTAGGCCTGTTTCACAATTTATCTTACAGCTATGGTTAAAATACTCTATAGAATGATTGTAACCTCACTGTCCAAGACACCTGGATCAACTCATGGTCATGTAGCATAGAAACAAACTAGGTCTACTTGAAATGTGCTGTCCTCTGAATCAGTATATAGACCATACATACAATATCCTCTTTTCTTTTAATTATACAGTATATAGACTTACGATGATACTGATGAAGTCTCCCACTTCTCCCTCCAGATCTGGGTCCTATACTAAAATTCTGTTTAATGGGACAATATTTCAGACAAATAAATGTTACATATTTCATCAGTAAGCTCTCGGATACTGAATATGTGAAAAACTTGTATAAATACCCTATTTCTTGTCTGTTCTTTCTGTTCCTTCTGTTACTTATGAAAAATATACTTAAATTTGTTGGTCGTGGTGACTTCATTGCATTATCTTCCAGGCAGTTAAGGTAGCTATAAGTTTGTGAATTCATTGGTGTGGTATATCACCATGTGAGTGCAGTGCTGTTAAAACTATTTCAGATTTTTAAAGAATGTGTAGTTTCTTTAAGAACCTGATGTAAACATTTATAAAATTTAGCATTGTTAAAACATGTGTACAAAAAATGATCAGTTGTGCCTATAATACTCTGTATGTGATACTACTTACTGCAAAAGAAAGTAATAATAATAATAATGAAAAATATTATTATGAATTGTTTTCAGTGTTCTGTTTTGATCTACTCTGCTTTCTTATTATGTTTTGGAGTTTTCCTTCCTGACTGCCAGACTTTGGTTCTTGACTTGATAGTGAATCACTGCCAGCTGATATAAGTACATTTTTGTCCAGCTCTGTAGTGTAATTGTTGCAGTATTAGCTGTCATCCTTGGAGGCCTGGATTTGATTTCTGGTACAGATTTAAGACTAGTAGGAGGGCTGGTACATACAAATCAACTGAAAAGATTTGCACCATTTCGACTCTGCACCACTTCGAGGAATACAAGGACACAGGACACCCGTCCCTTGGGAAGAAGAGGGTGTGAAAAGAGAAGTACAATTCACGTTTGCTTTGTGAAAACAACAATTTGTTCTACGTCAGAATAATGTGAAAAATGAAATAGAAATGCATGTAAACAGACAGGAAGGGGGATCATTTGTGGAAAGCTTGCTAGAACAAAGAATGTGATTGAACAGAGGATTCTTTTCCATTTTACCACATTTCTTCTGCTTGCAGGAAGGCATACACTGCAATCAACCACATAATTAACATCAGAATAATGGAACACCCCTATTACTGTTGTCTGAATCAGTTTGAGAAATATATCTTAGCTGAACATGCATTGAAAACACAGACCGGGTGAGTTGGCCGTGCGGTTAGGAGCGTGCAGCTGTGAACTTGCATCCGGGAGATAGTGGGTTCGAATCCCACTGTCGGCAGCCCTGAAGATGGTTTTCTGTGGTTTCCCATTTTCACACCAGGCAAATGCTGGGGCTGTACCTTAATTAAGACCACGGCTGCTTCCTTCCCACTCCTAGCCCTTTCCTATCCCGTCGTCGTCATAAGACCTGTCCGTGTTGGTGCGATGTAAAGCAAATTGTAAAACTTAACAAAAAATTGAGGAAACTAACATGCTGGCTACTAGGACTATGCTTGTTTACTGTTTAACCAGCAGCAATTGACATAGAAAAATGGCCCACCAACTTCACACAAACAAGAAAAGGTCAGTTCCATTTGACTGTCTTTAAAAGATCTCCTTTGGAGTAGGTGAAACATCAGCATTAATCAAAATGCAACAGTGTCTCAATAGCCTGTAGATCAACACCCTTCTTTTAGATGTCAGCCATAACAGTATACGCTGTTTGTGAACAATTTTTTAGTTTGACGGCAAAGCTTCTGATTTCTTTTTCATGTTTATTTTCCATTACCATATTTAGTGTTGTTAACTTTGCTAAGACTGGTTGTGAAAAATATCTATCAATCAATTGCCCACCTGTTAGCCATGTATACGGTTCAAGTCCCGTTGTTAAAAATAAAAAATCACCATCAGAATGTTGGGCAGCAGGGTAGGAGAGGTGGCGGTACACAATTTCTAATCATGCCAAAAGCCAGGATTCAGTTCCAAACCTCTGCAGTGCTCACATAGAGTGAGTGCGTATGATGCTGCTGATGGTGATTTGTCCGTTGGATGGGGATGTTGTGCTTTGAGCAGACCCCTTGGTGCTATTTGACATGAGCAAGGTATGTGCCAACACTGGGAAGGGAATCAACTGGATTATCTGTCCCAGTTCCAGTTATCTGGTTTAGGAATTACAGATTCAATACAAAATGAAGTAGGCAAAAAGCAGGAGTTGGTTTAACAATGAACAAGAAAATAGAGCAACAGGTAAGTTACTATGACTGGCAAAGCAAACACATTAGTGTTGCCAATGTGTCCAGTGTAGGTCTACATGCCTACCAGTTCGCAAGATGGTGAAGAAATCAAAATATATTAATAGAAGGTTTAAAACAGCGTATAAAAGAGATGTGGGTATTTACATGATGTGTCTACATACGTGTGTGATAACCATACTACCGAACACGCAATTTTCTACATCCAATTCTCCATCCAATCGCATGAACCACCGATCTCCAACTACAGCACTTACCTATTTGTTGTCGTTTGTTTTCATAAGAGGCGAGCATTGCAAGCTTGAGTTTGTGACGCTCCTGTAACCTCATTCATTCTGCAGATCTACTTTTTGGTCTTATTTACTCCCATAATGAGTCTAGTTTCCTTCTGCATACCCTTTTTATAAATTTCTACCAGCTTAATAGTCTCACATTTAGACATTTTTTGTAAAGCATACCAAAATTGCTGGGCTGAGTGGCTCAGACAGTTGAGGTGCTGGCCTTCTGACCCCAACTTGGCAAATTCGATCCTGGTTCAGGCTGGTGGTACTTGAAGGTGCTCTAATACATCAGCCTCATATCAGTAGATTTAATGGAACATAAAAAACTCCTGCAGGACTAAATTCTGGCACCTCAGTGTCTCTGAAAACTGTAAAAGTAGTTAGTGGGACGTAAAGCCAATAACATTATTATAATTTTAAAATTCATCGATTTTCAGTCACAAAACCTTCAATATAATTTTTCATAGTCACATTTTTATTCTTCAGGTGTTTTCTGATAGATCAAATTAAACCTCAGTTGTCTGCACAACATCTATATACCATGGTATAGGTATTGGTTCCTTTAGGAAACCTGAAATATTTGTCCTGAATGAGTAAATTCATAATTCCAATATAAATGGTCCATTATTGGAAATTATAAATTTTCCTGCTAACTCATTCTTGGTTGCCAGCGTTTTGCCCCATTGTGCCAATTTGGGCTCATCAGTTAGTAATTAGCACATCTACCAAGACACATGGCTAGTGCATATAGTGGAAGCCACTGCATAGGCTAACAGACCATTTATTGGAATTATGAATTTCCCTATTGGAACCAATATCTATATGCATCTTGGTAAGTGTGCTAGTTACCAACTGATGAGCCCAAATTAGCATTCTGAGGCAAAAACGCTGGCAACTAAGAATGAGTTACCTGGAACACTTACTATTTCCAATAACGGACCATTTATATTGGAATTATCTATACACCAGGCTACACTGTACAGTTACCAACTTTCAAATGCCGAAAACCCACCTAACTGGGTGGCCATTTTGGGATGACACGTGCATCATGTCAGCTATTGCAGTTATGACTTGTACGATCATCCTTCTACTTTAACATGGTATATAAACCATTCCCATATATGCAATACTTTTTGAGTTACAATTATTTTTCGTGTTACATGCATCATTTATCCTAGCACCAAGATAGATTTTGTTAGATTATTGCTCCATGTGGTAGCTAAAAGTGTAAACTTTATATAGTTTATTGTTCAGACTTTTGTTCTCAACACAGTCTCACAGAAATAAATTTGGACCAAACATCAACCCCTCAATCATTAAATTAAAGTTTTGCATCAAGTGTCTGTCATTTCCGAGTTTGAATTACGCATCTGCTGTTTCTTTATTTACCGAGATCCCTCAGTCATTTCCAAGTTTGAATTACGCATCTGCTCTTTCTTTATTTACTGAGATCCCTCAGTGTGATAATGTGTGTTTAAGCCAAGAACAGAGCAATGGACTGTTATACAAGTATATCTCGGTGTGAGTGAATTCTCTTGTTAGCAAAGAACCAAATGCTTAAGGTGAGTAAAGCTCCGTACTCTTCTCTTAATTTGTAAATCAGTGCTTAAAGGTACTGTTTAATGGCTTTAAAAAGCATTCCTGCCTTAGGACACTGAAGATATAACACGGCCTGCTTACTCTGTTATGGCCCAATGGATAACCCGTTTCACAAGCGAAGCTGAACAACTTGCTCTCCCTCGTAAAGCTTATTTCAAACGATCCTAAGCCCTTCTATAAGGGTTTGTTTAGCGATCTTGGAATAGATTATATAGATGGCTTTGATTGTTTGATTGTGGAAATAAGATTTTGAACTAGAAAATTCTTAAGATCCTGAATTAAATTGCATTTGGAGAAACTGTGCTTTTATGTTACCTAAATTTTGTTGAAAACCTTCTGTTCTAGTAGACTGCAAAATTGTACGCATTTGTGAAAAAGATCTGTAGACGAATATGATCAGTGTTGTATGTTCGGCGCTCCCTTTCTCGCTCCACCAGCCAGCTGCACGCGCGCCTGTGTATCATTCTGCTAGCTTCGACGCGCAGCCCTCAGTGCGCGTGCCTGACCATCGAGTGTACTATAAATAGGAGCTCCCTGCCTGCTCAATTGCCCACTCGCCCCGGTGTCCAGCTCCAGAATACACCCTACGTCGAGCACGGAGGCTACTCCTCTTGAAAATGTGCTTCGACCAGGTGGACTGAATTTCTGGCAGTACGAGGTTTCACCTCTGGTCACCGCTCCCTTACCTGTTTCCACTGCCTATGTTCCGTAATTCTTTTACAAGCCATTTTCATTCCCTAATTTATGCAAGCTCCCTTAGTTTCGCTAGGTGGAATTTCTTCAATCAATTGAACTTGCTTTTTAGGAATTCAGGCACTTCAACAAACAAGGACTCTCAAAGACATTCATGTTAGTGTGCCAGATAGTTTTCGACTATCAACGTGTCAATTCACAAAGACTATCTTTTCAAGATAGAAGTGTATATAAAGACTGTAAACCTGTACATATTGTATAAAGACAGACTTTTCTCAAGATTCAATATTCCTTTTTGCTTCAAAATAAATTTCAGTTATTTGTGTAAATATCATAAAGTGAAGCAATAAAAGTTGTGTTTTGTAAACTTCAACCTTGGTTACAACAATCAGTATAACACACACACTATGGGGTATTAGGTAGAATATAATCCTGTACTTAAATGAGCAATAATGTTTGTTAAGTGCCATAGTCTATATTGCACTGAATTTTTAAAAGTCGGTTCAAATAACTAAATGACTATTTTTTAGTCAAGTGATGTAAATAAAAAACTTATGATACCGCAATAAAGTATCAAATAACCAAGCGCCATTATCACAGATGATCATATATTTAAAATATCTCCAATTTTGATATATTAACAAGAAAATTCATGTTTTTATCTTTACTTTGGTATATAATACTTCACATTCCACAGGAAAGATGAATTAATACAAAGGATTTTGCATTTGTATAAATATAAAAAATATATATTTTGGTGCTTGGTCAAGTAGTGCATAACACCATCCAGTTGTACTTCGTAAAACGATAATCATCACCACCACAAAAGCATCACATTGATTTTTCGCCGGAGACCAGCGACCTCAGTTAGAATTAAGTTTCATGTCAGAAAGAAAATATTGTAAAGGGAGACTGGAATACAGTAGTAGGTATAAAAAAAAAAAAAAAAAAAAAAAAAAAAAAAAAAGACAGCACATGTCTCAAGAGCTTCTCAATATTTTGCTGACGAAACATTCTCGAGAACAGTAAGTGCACTTCTGACATCACAGCCAACCAGACGAGTCAAGAGTTAGTTTGGCCTTACATTCCCAGCAAATGGCAAAGACTTATGTGCAGGGGAAGGTGGCAGCCGATAACACAGACATTTCATTTGAGCCTGAGCCTTCGATTTATGGTGGATGGGAAGACACAGCACTCGGAATGGACTTGATTATAAAAGCAAAGTGAGAGTTGGAACCTAAAGGTGATTGCCAACAAAAGGGATAGCCAATATGATGGAATGGAAGAGGTTAGATATATTTGGTCTGAGAGAGACAAACTCTAGCGAGTAGAAAGGAGGTTGCAAGTTGTAATGGAAGGGAGTGGATTTGGTACTGCACAAAGGTACTGAGGTCATTACAGATGTCTCTTCTGTAAATGAAAGAATCACCAAAGCCAGAGTACTGGGAAAAAAATCTGTTTCACAATAATTCAAGTATATGTTTCACAGCAAGTTAATAAGCATCCTTTTGGATATGGAGTAAAGTATACTGAGGGGGGAACAAATCCTAGATAGACTCCGATTGGAAAAACGGAATAGTTTAGAAATGAAACTGGACTAAGACAGGCGAATGTGCTGTCATCTCTTTTGTTTCTAATGGTTATGGACAAAATTGTAGGAAAGGAGACAAAGGAAGCATATGGGAATAGGGAGATGAGTTTATTACTATTTGCAGATGATATTGTAGTCTGGGAAACGAACAATAAGGAAGTTCAAGAACAACTTGATGCACTGAATGAGAAAATTGAAAAGTATGGTATAAAAATCAGTGTAGTGAAAAGCAAGGCCATGGTGAAATCAAGAGGGGAAATGCAAAGTGAAAATTGATGGTCAAAGCCTTGCAATTGTTGACAGTTTCAATACCTAGAGAGTGAATTAATGCAGAATACAAGGTTGGACATGGAAATTAGCAAGAGGGTGCAACAGAGCAATGCATTCTACCAGAGTGTAAGAAACCTGGTCTGGAAAAAGGAGGTGTAAAGAGATAGTGAACAAAATGTATTATGCACTCATATTGACTTATGCAACTGAGACGTGGACAATGACAAGTAGGGAAGAGAGCAGAATTCAAGCCAGCAAAATGAAATATCTAAGAAGTATGACAGGAAAGACAGACTGAGAAACGAAGATGTGAGAAAGGAGGTTTGTCGTGACCTACCTGTCCAGTGAGACGATCTCGTAGGTTGGTCACCAGGCCGTTGGATGTTGAAGTATTACCTGACCTGCCGAGCGGAATGTAGGGAGGTAATTTGTAGGTATGACTCGTCCCGCAACTCACGAAATAAAAGATGATGTTATTTCCCTGTCTTTTATTACTGAGGACAACTACAACTACTATGTACAGTATATTTACAAGTCTGAATGTGATGATCTATAGAGAGAGCGAGCTTGTTCCACGCGCCTACTGTTCTACTACGCGTCTATCTGAATCTTGCCCTGCGGCACTTGGGCTATGCCCGAAAAGAATCTCGTTCTGACAAGTATGAACTACTGGCTGGAAGAAGGCCCCGCGCCATCTTGGCCAGGGATTATATCTCCGCTCCTGAACTCAAAGTTCTATCCCTACGTCCTACCAAGGGGTTGGGTCTTACGGGCATTACCAAACTGATCACCCTGTTGCTAGCGCCCTCAAGTGACCATTCTCAATAGTTGTCATAGTAAGTGCTGCCACCTAGGCACTACTGTCTTCTGTCTCACTTTGTACTCATCCTTCCTTGTTTTCCTAGAGTGCATCTGTACTGGCCCAGAGTGGCCTTGTACTCTGCTTTGTTCCTTTGTCGGGCACCAGGCAGGCCGCCTGGCCCGCATACTAACTTTGTTTGTTGATACATAGTAAATATCTTGTTGTGATCAACAAGTCTCCGCTCTTGGTCAACAACTTTTGTAAGCGAGCGTGTTTCGCAAACTGCTCTCCAATACTTAGCTGAAGGCTTCCTTCGGCTTTCCAATTATTAAATCTAACTATTATTATTATACTTATTATACAATTACTCAATTACTACAAGGTGTCTCCTGTCATTGATCATCATTCTAACACTAATTAATCTCCTCTGACATTTTGAGCTCGAGACTCGGCTGTGAACCCCGGCTGCCTTCCACCTGGCAGTCCGCCGGTTTGAGCCCCTGGGAGGTTGGTACACGACATCTCCCCCCTTAGGGAAGAAATGGATGCAACCATACGTTGCGTCCATTTCTGTCCCAAACTATTTACACTCTGATGTTGCCGGTATGTAAGGATCGGCGACCCTGTGGTGAAGGGGAAGGTTGTTCTCTACCCTGATTAACACTTGTATCCATTTCTATTGCTTCTATAGATCTCACAGGCGTACTAGGGCGTCCCCCAGCAGGCCTGGAGTGTAATTCCATGATCTCAGACATCTCCGGGCGTCCCCGGATCCGCCTGGGATGTTGGAATATAGTTAAATTCTCATCTGAAGTCTTAACCTTATCACCCTTCGTAATTACCATTTGTTTTATACATATATTAGGGCAGTGAGCCCGTGCGTCGTCAAACCATCTTTTTGTTGGAAACCCTAGTTTCAGACAGCAACAATTACAACAGTAACAAATTAAAATTAAACTTATGATACCAACAACTATCCACACAATATATCTGTACACATTAATATGCTGATAGACCATTTGTCTTTGCAGTTCTTCTTCTTTTTGTCTCACCATATCTTCCACTTCTTGTGTCTTATGGGTAGCCCATTGTAAATCATTAATGTGATTTAGCAAATTATTTAATGACAACTTATTCATTTCGGGTATCTGTTCTAACTTGATTTCACTACCTATCTGTTCACAACAGTCATAATCAAGTGTAACTTCTGGTACAAAGTCTTTACTTTGTGTAGTGTTCACTTCACCTACACCTTGTATTTTACTATGTAGCCCATATACTGCGCAACCTGCACTTAAAACAAGAATACCAGTGCCTGTTAACCTGATATCACTGGTGGTATCCTTACACATGCATGTTACCTCAGTTTCTTCTGGGGATATGTATATATATCTGTTAGCTCTGATAGGTATCCACATGAGCTGTTGAACGGGAAGTACTCTTTTATCACAATTATCTGGAATTTGACTAACTCCAATAATTAACTGGATCGACTCTTTTGAGTGTACACTGCATTAATAGGGAATTTAACATGACATAGTTTCCAACTGGGTGTTACTACCTTACATTGATTTATCTGATCTTTATCTAACTGAACAGAAGTTTGTTTCTCTTTGTCCATAAGGATATAGTCCTTGGTCTCTTGAAGATAAACAAAATGGTGTGGATTACTCTTCATATATGTGGGGAATGGAATCATGTGATACAATGTATAAGTTACCCTATCTGTAAGGGGTGTCTTGATGACGTACACTAGATAATTTTTGTTAGCGAACACTTCCACTGTGGCTACTTTGTAAATCAAGTAGCCGTAAGCTGATTTTAAATCAAATGGCAAGGACAATCCTTTAGGAAGTCTCCCTGAGCTTTCTTATAACCTTTAATGACATCATCTGGTGAGATTATTTGCACCTGAATGACTCCTACCTGAGCATTCATTATACCTGATAGTACAACACTGTAATGCTCATACAGTTGTATGAGAAGGCCTTCAATCTCAATTAAATGCCTGTTCACTGAGTTTTCTAATTCTACTTGCTTAAGTGCTTCTGTAATCTGAAGCGTGCTATTGGCAAGATAAGATCTAATTTCTGCAATGTTTTGAGTTAATCTCTGCTCATTGGCTGTGACATCGTAAATGGTGCTGTTCATAGATTGCAATGTTGATTTTACTACTATCATCTGGTCTTTTGCAATTTTCATATTGAAAGCTGTTCCTGCTCTAACTCACTAATTTTTTACTCATATTTATCGGCATCATCTTGACTTAATGTTCCAAATAATGCCTTTGCGATGGAACCTACTGCATTAATTAGGCCTCGTTTTCGCCTAATGTTATCCGTTTCCCCTATTGGTTTAGTAATCCTCGTAATTAATTCCTTCGATTCCTTAATTCTCTCTAATTGTGCACTTAGCATTCTAACATCCTGTTGACATGTTAGGTTAGTACTTCTTTCTAACTGTGTACATATTAATTGAGTCCAGTGTATGTGTCTCTTGACATTTGAAAATACATCACTTAATTTATTCAGGTTTACATAGGTAACTAGTGTCCATTCCGTATGGTATAACTGTATCTCACCCTGATTGTCGAAGTATGCCCCTGGAGTACTCTCATATGGTGTCACCTTGACATCCAGTACTTCTCCGGCTATTCTGTAACAATTGCAAGTAATGAAAATCATTTTATTTTCCGTATTGAAAGATTCTCAATAATAATAATATAAAAGAATTTATTGGACTCCAACCTATTCAATACATTACTGGATGTTAACATTTTTAGTTAAACATCGTTAAAATGGAGACATGTTTCGCCCTCCATGTGGGGCATCATCAGTCATATCAAAGCACCTCAAAATTAAACCAGACGTCTGGTTGGAAATTATGAGCAATATTTATAAGAAAGAATACATTAAAAACACGTACAAAGTCCTATCCAAAACGAAATAACAACAGACTAGTTAGGTACACATAGTAAAATACGCTAGTGGTTTCTTAATATTAAAATGCACAGTATAAAAATGGAAATAATCAAAGTCCGTATGATATTGAGTTCGATGGTGGTTCTGCGTTAGTATATACAAATGTTGGCAAAATAAAACATAATTTATAATTACTGTACACTTATTTCTAATTGTTAAAAATGATAAGGTAAAACATTCCAATTTGACTATTTATAATTTGGCTACAACCAAAATAATTCGCCCTAGAATTCATGAGGTAGTCAAACTCCGTTGGTCACTCTCTATTTGAATGGAGTGCACAGTGCGAGTGAACAGCTTTTGTTGATTATAACTGAGACTTGTTAACATCCTCAAAACAAGCTCTCCAAGCACCCCCACTAAGCCGCTCAACTCATCACGCCCCTATTCTCCCTCCAATACACACAACTCCTCCCCAAGCGCCAATCACATACCCACGGCGCCGCCTTCTCAAATCCACTCCCCTCCTCTAAGACGTCACACGTACAACACGAGGAGCAGGACATTAGCGACAGCCAGTGCTCCACAAACCTCCTAACAATTAGGCAACAGCTCAACAGCTTTCAAGGTAAATTTTTAATTTTCACATTTTTCATCTCTCAATGATTTCCCGTTTCTTTTCTTTTTCAGTCATTTCACTTAACTAATTAAGACAAATCCTCCATTTTCAGATTTCCCTCACATGTAGGACAGCTCAAACACCGATTGCACTGCACAACATTTTCGACCGTTGCCCATTTAACCAACAACTGACTTTCCCACACTTCAACAACAAAATATACGCAAATTTTTAGTCAACTAGGAAGAACCTAATGATGTTTTCAACTATCTTCATTTGAAGCTGGTGTTGTTTTAACTCTGTCTTAGCACAGCCTCAGTTATAATCAACAAAAGCTGTTCACTCGCACTGTGCACTCCATTCAAATAGAGAGTGACCAACGGAGTTTGACTACCTCATGAATTCTAGGGCGAATTATTTTGGTTGTAGCCAAATTATAAATAGTCAAATTGGAATGTTTTACCTTATCATTTTTAACAATTAGAAATAAGTGTACAGTAATTATAAATTATGTTTTATTTTGCCAACATTTGTATATACTAACGCAGAACCACCATCGAACTCAATATCATACGGACTTTGATTATTTCCATTTTTATACTGTGCATTTTAATATTAAGAAACCACTAGCGTATTTTACTATGTGTACCTAACTAGTCTGTTGTTATTTCGTTTTGGATAGGACTTTGTACGTGTTTTTAATGTATTCTTTCTTATAAATATTGCTCATAATTTCCAACCAGACGTCTGGTTTAATTTTGAGGTGCTTTGATATGACTGATGATGCCCCACATGGAGGGCGAAACATGTCTCCATTTTAACGATGTTTAACTAAAAATGTTAACATCCAGTAATGTATTGAATAGGTTGGAGTCCAATAAATTCTTTTATATTATTATTATTGAGAATCTTTCAATACGGAAAATAAAATGATTTTCATTACTTGCAATGATAAAGCCAACCAGGCTAATAAAAATAAAAATAGATATCAAAACCTCAAAATCAAAATCGGTAAAATCTCAAAAGATATCTTATTCTTAAAAGAATGTTTAAGATTAGGTCTGGTGCCGAATTTCTTAAAATCAACTCAAAGGAAAAACATTCCAACACTCAAATCTAAAGACGTCCAAAATAAAGTCAACACCATCTGGCTTAGAAATGAAATTAAACTAATGTATAGAAAAAAATCTCTATTAAACCTGCAGCTTTACCGGGAACATTTGATTACTGCTCAATCATTATCACCTCTCGAATGGAGCTCATACCAA
The DNA here is from genome assembly GCF_040414725.1 of Anabrus simplex. NCBI lineage: Eukaryota > Metazoa > Arthropoda > Insecta > Orthoptera > Tettigoniidae > Anabrus > Anabrus simplex. Next base: position 235,412,225 of record NC_090270.1, read on the forward strand.
AGACACATTGCACGTAAATTGCAGAACATATTAGACAAAAAACAAAAAACCTTAGACCACAAGTTGACATGTCTATTAGAAAAGAAACCTAAATCCATAAACCAAAACAAAACTAGAGAAACTTTCACCCCCTCATGGAAAAACACTCCAACCACCATCAATTTATCTAACACCACATTTTCGGATAATGAAATTAATTTCTTTGACCAAGGCCTAAAATATAATTGGCCTAGTCCAAATAAAGCCGAGGATATAATTACCACAATAGCCGAAGTTGAATCCAATATAAATAAACAAATTCCCTTCGACAGACAAAATGACGTGAGATATGAGATAAAAAAGAAATTACCCACCCTTATAAAAGAAGTTTCCGACATCAATAATTTCACCGTTCTCAAACAAACCCACGAATTAAGAAAAAAGGTAGACACCAATAATGTTATAGTAACGAAAGCCGACAAAGGCAATGCCGTAGTCCTAATGAATAAACACGACTACGTCAAAAAAACGGAGGATTTCTTTTCCGATAATTCTTACTCAATAATTTCAAAAGATCCTATCTTAAAAACTCAGCGTAATTTAAAAACAATCCTAAAAAATTCACCTTTCTTATTTAATGAACACGAACATCAAAAACTCATCAATATGAATCCCAAATTACCCACCGTCAGATCACTGCCAAAAATACATAAAAATGATGTTCCCATTCGACCCATCATAAATAGCCGAAATAGCCCAACGTACAAAACTTCTCAGTTCCTCCAAAAATTCCTTAAGAAACACTTCACATTTCACAATAAACACCCTATTAAAAACTCAATAGAATTATGCGAAACTTTAAATAAATTTAATTTGCAGCCTAACCACATAATGTGCTCATTTGACATTACCAATATGTTCTCGAACATTCCCGCTAAAAAAACTATCGAAATCATACGAACTAATCTTTCTAAACACAGCACCTTAAGTCAGTTAGAAATAGAAGAATGCTTACAGTTACTAACTTTCGTCCTTCATAACAATTATTTTACGTTCAATAATAAGATATACAAACAAGAAGGTCTAGCCATGGGTGATCCCATTTCGGGAATACTCGCCGAAATTTATATGGACAACCTCGAAAATAGTAAAATAACAAACAGCATTAACGGTTTGTGTCTTTGGCTACGCTATGTCGATGACACACTAGCAATAATAGACAAAAGCTGCAATAATAGTGAAGACATACTAACTTACTTAAACAGCCTTGACAATTGCATCAAGTTTACTAAAGAAGATGAGGACAATAATATCATCAATTTTTTAGACATTACAATCACCAGGACCTTAAACAATTTCGATTTCCAGATTCACAGAAAACCTTCATTCACTCCCACAACCATAAAACAAAATTCTCTTCACCCACAATCGCACAAACAAGCCTCATTTTACAGTTTAGTGTACAGAGCGTTAAAAATTCCCATGTCAACCGTCAATTTAAAAAAAGAAATAAGTACCATAAAAGAAATAGCTGTTTTCAATGGATACAATCCCTCAATCATACAGAAAATAATCAATAAAGTGAAATTGAAATTGGCCACAAACCTCTCCCCAATTAAAATTAATAAGCCTAAATATGCATCATTCACCTACATTAACCCCATTATACATCAAATCGCTACCCCTTTAAAAAAACATGATATTAGGGTAGCCTATAAGACCCATAATTCTAATCAAAAGCTATTTTTCAACCACAATAAGATAAACTCGGACAACAATAAATTTTCGGGCTCTGGCATTTATAGACTGAAATGTGCTGAATGTAACAGTTCATATATCGGTCAAACTGGTAGGAGCTTTGCAATTAGATATGCAGAACATTTCAATGCCCAAAAGCACAATAAACACTCAGCCATGAGCATCCATATGAAAGACACCGGACATAGCTTTACCACAATCGAACAGGATCTCCAAATTTTAAAAAGACTAGATAAAGGCAGGCTCATGACCGAGTTCGAAAATTTATACATTTTTTTGGACCAAAAATATAATAAGAATAAGAATTTAAATGATCCAATAGACAACCGAAGCCCTCTTTACGAACAATTAATATTTTCGCTTAATAGTTTAGATCTGAAAGACAAAAGACTTGTTAACATCCTCAAAACAAGCTCTCCAAGCACCCCCACTAAGCCGCTCAACTCATCACGCCCCTATTCTCCCTCCAATACACACAACTCCTCCCCAAGCGCCAATCACATACCCACGGCGCCGCCTTCTCAAATCCACTCCCCTCCTCTAAGACGTCACACGTACAACACGAGGAGCAGGACATTAGCGACAGCCAGTGCTCCACAAACCTCCTAACAATTAGGCAACAGCTCAACAGCTTTCAAGGTAAATTTTTAATTTTCACATTTTTCATCTCTCAATGATTTCCCGTTTCTTTTCTTTTTCAGTCATTTCACTTAACTAATTAAGACAAATCCTCCATTTTCAGATTTCCCTCACATGTAGGACAGCTCAAACACCGATTGCACTGCACAACATTTTCGACCGTTGCCCATTTAACCAACAACTGACTTTCCCACACTTCAACAACAAAATATACGCAAATTTTTAGTCAACTAGGAAGAACCTAATGATGTTTTCAACTATCTTCATTTGAAGCTGGTGTTGTTTTAACTCTGTCTTAGCACAGCCTCAGTTATAATCAACAAAAGCTGTTCACTCGCACTGTGCACTCCATTCAAATAGAGAGTGACCAACGGAGTTTGACTACCTCATGAATTCTAGGGCGAATTATTTTGGTTGTAGCCAAATTATAAATAGTCAAATTGGAATGTTTTACCTTATCATTTTTAACAATTAGAAATAAGTGTACAGTAATTATAAATTATGTTTTATTTTGCCAACATTTGTATATACTAACGCAGAACCACCATCGAACTCAATATCATACGGACTTTGATTATTTCCATTTTTATACTGTGCATTTTAATATTAAGAAACCACTAGCGTATTTTACTATGTGTACCTAACTAGTCTGTTGTTATTTCGTTTTGGATAGGACTTTGTACGTGTTTTTAATGTATTCTTTCTTATAAATATTGCTCATAATTTCCAACCAGACGTCTGGTTTAATTTTGAGGTGCTTTGATATGACTGATGATGCCCCACATGGAGGACGAAACATGTCTCCATTTTAACGATGTTTAACTAAAAATGTTAACATCCAGTAATGTATTGAATAGGTTGGAGTCCAATAAATTCTTTTATATTATTATTATATTCTGTAACAATGTGACGTCATGACAATCACTGCTACTACGATGGACAACAATCCTAGCATTCGCGCCATATCTGCTGTCTACCTGCAAGGTAAAGACAGGATATGTGTTACCCTTCTATCTATGGATACATTCGCTTCCCAGTTCTCATTTCACTCATCTACAAGTACAATTTCAAACAGTTCTTATGTACCTTAACCCTTTTCCCTTTCTTGTTCATCTGTAGGGTGCAGTTCACCCCTGAAACATCTACTATCTCGTACGGACCTTTGAATGGTGGGCTTAGCTTTCTGGATTTTCCTCTTCGCAATGCGTCATTGCGTAAGAGAACCTTATCACCTACCTGAAAGGTGACCTCATTTTGCTTTTTGTCGTAGTGTTCTTTCTCTAATTCTTTTCGCTCTATTAAAGTTTTTCTGGCGGCCTCGTGATTTCGCCTAAGCTTTCCCGATAGGTCCTTGTGACAATACTGCCCCAACCGCTTCGTTGCTCGCATCAGTGATAACAACGAATGGTTTTTCAAAATCCGGATACTGCAATATAGGTTCCTCAATTAGCTTTTGCTTTAGTATCTGGAACGCTTGTTCTGGTGTTCGTTCAATTTTCTAAAATCGATCACGACCCGCCATTTTTGTTTCCCTGAGGCGTCTAATTTCTTGGGGATTAAAAGTAATGGGGCGTTCCAGCTTGATGTGCTAGGTGTGATAATTTCATCACTCAGCATCTTATCTATCTGAGCTTGTATTTCCCCTTTCTGTGCTTCAGGAAGTCTATATGGTCGTACGTTAATTGGAGGTTGATCTTGGGGTGTAGGGATCTCATGCTGTAGTACATCAGTGTGAGTTAGTTTGTCTCCCTCAAGATGGAAGATATCATTGTACTCAGCACAGATGGCGTATATCCCTTCCTCATCTACCTGCGTGAGGTGATCAACTCGCAAACAGTCTATCACCCGCTGTGATCGGGGCTTCTGGGTGGCCGGTTCTCTGTTTGCCACTCTACTGTTCTGCTCTACCTTTCGCACTTGTGCTAGGCAGGTCTTATCTACCTCCTGTATGTGCACTCGTGGACTGTGTAAAGTCACCTCCTTTTCAGTGGTATTCATCATGCTAACCACTGCTTCATGGTGCTCTGATTTGGTTAGACACCCTGCGAGGTACACCCCTGGTATCACCTCTTCCTTCTCAATAATTCCTAAGGGTAGATTCCGATCTACTTCTATAACAACGACCTTCTGGGTCCTTGGTTCGAGACGGATCACCTTCGTCTCTCGCGCCCCCATAGGGTATTGTAGCCCTCTTATAGTGACATGACCTTCCTTATAGTTAATCACGCTATCTGTCAGGATGTCTCGCCCAACTATACCATCCTGTGTTAATTGGAAATCACTCCCTACCACGTGAAATGTGTGACTAGTGTTTCCAATAGCAAAACGTACAGTACCTTGAGTGTAAATTATTCCTTTACTTACACCCGCTAATTCAATTGATTTGCTCCCGTCAATCAGGCATTCCTTGGGTACCGATTGCCTCTTTACTAGGCTGACATCGGACCCAGTATCTATCAAAAATCTCAACGGTCTTCCTTGGTTCGCAACCTGGATCAGCATCGTGCCTTCTACGTCAGAATTCGTGGGACCTTCTGGTCTGCGGGCCTCCGTAACTGTCCCCTTGCTACGGGCCCGTTCTAGTTTGCCGCCTGACCCACGGAGGCTTTTGTGGCGTGCGTACTGCCGTTCCTCTTTTTGAACCAACAGTCTTGGGTTCGGTGTGACCATCTATCACAATGTTCGCATTGGGCTCGGTATCTTACGGCCTTGCCCCCTATGCGCTCACCCTGAGTTTGGCCTTTCACGGCCCTGTTGCCCGTGGACTTGCCTTGGGCTTTTCGACAATTTCTCTGAATGTGGCCCTGTTGGCCACATGAACAGCACTTACGGCTATCCGCATCACCGGAGTGTGTGCACCTTGTGTGCGTGCACCTTGAATGTGTGCACGTTGTATGCATATACCTTGTCGACAATTCACTTGTATGTGCCCTTTTTGGCTGCAACGATAACAAGTTCTGTTTTCCTTTGTCACTGGGTTTGGTTGTATACGTACTATGCGCACTGTTTCTCGTACCTCTGTTTCCTTATCCCTTTGTTTCCTTCTACATTCACGTTCAATGTGCCCTGTCTTCCCACAATAGCGACATTTAATTTACTGAATGTGCCCCCTGTAGCTGTGTTGGAACTAGCGGCTTGTGTAGCATAAGCCCCTTGCGTTCCTGTGTCCGTACAGTTCTTTGCTATGTGGCCTTCCTGGTTACAATTGTAACAGACCACTCTAACACTAGCATGTGTTGGCTTAGTATGCCACTTTGGTGCTGCACTGCGCTCCTGTTCTGGTTTGCGCTTGCTAAACCCTGAACTATGTTTGTGTTGTAGGCCCTCTCGTGCCTTCTTTGACAATATTACGGTTTCTTCCTGCTGTGCAAGTGCAACGGCCCTCTCAAAAGTGATGCCCTTTTCTGACTGTACCCTAGCTTGTATTCTAGGGTTGGCTAACCCTTGTATGAAAGTAGCAAGACATATTTTTCTCGTTATTTCAACTGCGCGTCACGATCCTCCTCTAATTCATCCTCAAGTATTGCCTCTCTAAAAGAAGCTGACAATGTTTCTATTTTGTGTGCCCAAAGTGCGACTGATTCTCACGGGTCCTGCGCTGTTTGGAACATTTGACAAATGTACAAATCTAATGTGCCTTGCTGGCCATAATATTCTGTAAATGCCCGCTTGGCTTTCTCCCAATTATGTATATCACGTCTGTACAATAATTTATCTCGGGCTCTGCCCGTAACCTTAGTTAAAATGTACTTGAAAAACAACTCTTGATCCTCATCCTTAATCATACGAACAGCAGCATCTACGTTAGCTATGAACTCATGCAATCTATCTGGTTGACTGCCATCAAACTCTCGTCCAATGAGACGATGTCCTTCTACTACTGTCACAAAAGGCCCACTCATACTTACTGATTCCACCTCGTCAAGCATCTCAGTGCCTTGGTCTGCTGGTACTGAACTATTCTGTCGTGCCATTTGAAATAATATTCAGCTTACCTTAATCTTCAATGGTGCTTCACTGCTGGGCTGGATGAGTAGTTGGCTGTAGTGCTGCATCTCCACCGGATGGCGTTGTCTGCTACTGGACTGCTACCCCTCTGCTGGGCTGGCTTAGTAGGCTGTGGTAGTGATGCTCCTCTTCTGCGATGCGCGGACACTCGAACGGAACTACGCGGTAGTGCGGTTCGGACAATCTTCTGCGAAGTCGCGATTTTCTCACACGGAAATCTTCTGCGAAGTCGCGGTTCTCTTACGGACAATCTTCTACGGAGTCGCGGTTCTCTCACGTTATTTCGGTGAGTTGACACTGTTCAAGGATCGAACTCGGGACCCCACATCTGACACCAAATATTTATACGTGCCTGTCGTGACCTACCTGTCCAGTGAGACGATCTCGTAGGTTGGTCACCAGGCCGTTGGATGTTGAAGTATTACCTGACCTGCCGAGCGGAATGTAGGGAGGTAATTTGTAGGTATGACTCGTCCCGCAACTCACGAAATAAAAGATGATGTTATTTCCCTGTCTTTTATTACTGAGGACAACTACAACTACTATGTACAGTATATTTACAAGTCTGAATGTGATGATCTATAGAGAGAGCGAGCTTGTTCCACGCGCCTACTGTTCTACTACGCGTCTATCTGAATCTTGCCCTGCGGCACTTGGGCTATGCCCGAAAAGAATCTCGTTCTGACAAGTACGAACTACTGGCTGGAAGAAGGCCCCGCGCCATCTTGGCCAGGGATTATATCTCCGCTCCTGAACTCAAAGTTCTATCCCTACCTCCTACCAAGGGGTTGGGTCTTACGGGCATTACCAAACTGATCACCCTGTTGCTAGCGCCCTCAAGTGACCATTCTCAATAGTTGTCATAGTAAGTGCTGCCACCTAGGCACTACTGTCTTCTGTCTCACTTTGTACTCATCCTTCCTTGTTTTCCTAGAGTGCATCTGTACTGGCCCAGAGTGGCCTTGTACTCTGCTTTGTTCCTTTGTCGGGCACCAGGCAGGCCGCCTGGCCCGCATACTAACTTTGTTTGTTGATACATAGTAAATATCTTGTTGTGATCAACAAGTCTCCGCTCTTGGTCAACAACTTTTGTAAGCGAGCGCGTTTCGCAAACTGCTCTCCAATACTTAGCTGAAGGCTTCCTTCGGCTCTCCAATTATTAAATCTAACTATTATTATTATACTTATTATACAATTACTCAATTACTACAAGGTGTCTCTTGTCATTGATCATCATTCTAACACTAATTAATCTCCTCTGACACTTTGAGCTCGAGACTCGGCTGTGAACCCCGGCTGCCTTCCACCTGGCAGTCCGCTGGTTTGAGCCCCTGGGAGGTCGGTACACGACAGGTTGGAATGGAAAACCTAAATGAGAGAATTGATAAGAGTAAACTAAGATGGTTTGAACATGTAAAGAGGATAGAGGAGAAAAGAATACCAAAACAGTTGGAGATGAAGTTCAAGGGAAAGAGACTGAGAGGGAGACCTAGAACAAGGTGGGTTGTTTCAATAAAGAGGAGTTCAAGAAGAAGAAACCTAGACTGAAATAAAATGATGGAAGAGGAAAGGAGAGATGAAGGTTGAGAAGTGCCATGAATGTCCCAACCTGGGAAAGTAGAAGGATAATGATGTCCCACAGCAATAACACCCACGGTATCCCCTGCCTGTTGGAAGAGGCAGCTGAAAGGGGTCCCAGGTGCTCTGAACTTGGGAGTGTGGTTTGGTGATCACGGTGCTCTTAGCTGAGTCCTGGCATTGCTTCCACTTACTTGTGCCAGGCTCCTCACTTTCATCTATCCTATCTGACTTCTTTTAGTCAACTCTTGTTCTTTTCTGACCCCAACAGTATTAGAGTACTCGAGGCCTAGGGAGTCATTCATTTTCATGCCCTTCATGGTCCTTGGCTTCCTATGGCTGATACCTTCATTTTTCAACAATCAGAGAGAAAAAACGAAAGAGATCCGACACTTCAAGAAATGAAGATATCGGCCAAAGATAGACAAGGGCCACTGAGGCGTGAAAATGAAAGACACCCTAGCTCTCGAATGCTCTAATAGCGTGGTGGTGGTGGTGGTGGTTGGGGTGGTGGTGGTGGTGGTGGTTGGGGTGGAAAAATAACAAGAGATGACCAAGGAGGGTCAGATAGGATAGAGAAAGTGATCACTCTCTGATCTCTCTGATTAGTGTTATATAGAGAATGGTTGCCTAGTTGTACTTCCTCTTGAAACAATAATTACTACCACCACCACCTCCAACAGCAAGGATGCAATGTCAATGACAAGGAAGATCTCCTTACGTGGAAGAGTTTTAAGAAGATATCATCATGCTAATTGGGCATTTGAATGATCAAACTGGAGAAATTAGATCTGGCCATGGGCCCTTCTGGATATGGAGTAAGGAATACTGAGGATGAACATGCACTAGACTTCTGTGTGTGATGATAACCTTCTAATAAAGAATACTTTCTTCAAAAAACAAGACAATCATAAGATAACTAGATAGAGCTGGGATGGAACATTTGAAACAATAATTGATTATGTGATAATCAGGGCCTGGGTTTTGATGACTTGTCATGTTTTAACTTGTGTATCATACACATTGCTAACTTGGTACATAAATCGTTATTCATTATATTAATTATTAGTTTTTAAGTCATTTTTCTTTATTTTGCATTGATTATTTAGATATTTTTATACAATTACATTGGGTAATCAACATATCTGAATACTCATCCAAGCTTTCAATAAACAAAAATACGGAAACATCAAATGGTGCAGTACTCAGTTCGAAAATTGTGAAATAAAGTAACCTCCTACAGCTCTTATCTATGCTCTTTGGAAATCCACATCCGTAGAGTGCGATGAGACATTGCTTCTAATCTGGATGGGCTTGCGATGAGATGGGGAGGTATTATCACTGTAGTAGGTACAAATTCACATTTCAGTCTGGTTGTTGAGGTGCCTGAGTACTGAGATACCTATACATTCTTGTTAGGTTCATTTTACACAGTGCAAGGTTTGATTATTGTATGTGTTTCACCTCAAATGTTAAAATGCCAAAGATAATGACGTCTAAAGCTGTCCACTGAAGAGGGCCAATGACTTAGACGTTAGGGCACTTTAAATAATAATCATCATCATCATTGTCATCTTGTCCATTGAAGGGAAACTATTTTACAATTCAGAAAGGATATTTTTTTCTGCAGATGATCAGGCATTTTTCTGATAAATATGCAAAGTGAAAAGGTCAGCAGATAAAAGATTACCATTCAGCAACATGCCACTCATGACAAACATGTGGTATCCATGGGTGGACTGCATAATATTCTAATAATGACGATATATAGATGCTCATTTATTTTGCTTGTAAGAAATGCATTTTAAAAATGACTGAAATATTATTCTCTCAAGTGTTTCTGTACAATAACTAACCACAGGGACCTGCACTATCCCGTGGTGTTCCTCATATAGAGGGTACTAATCATCGTTAGTTAGTTATTGTTATTTGATGATGCTTATTAATTGTACACACTGTATTATGACTTAAAGGTAATGTGAACAATGCATATATTTATTATTGTGGATAAATATTTATTTTCCTTCATATTTTTGGGTCATTTTCTTGCTCATTTTAAGTTACTTTTTGAGGATTTTTAGGTCTTTTTCAGCATTTAATAGGTTATTAAAATTTGAGCGCTGGTGATGATAGATAAAGTAATTAGAGGAGTGAGAGATACAAGCAAGTGTTTCAACAGTGATCACAGGCTCCTAGTGACAGACTTAAATCAGAAGGTTGCACATACATAAAGTACAATGAAAATACCCAGAATAAAGGAGTGGGAATTAAATCAAGAAGAAAGTAAGAAAACGTTTCAAAACGTAGCAACACAAAAGTTACCAAAAAGAGGAATGGAAGTTGTTCAAAACAACTTTAGTTAACTGTGCAGTAGAAGTTGTGGTAAAACTGGAGGAAGTGTAAAGCAGAAGCAAATTAGCTGATGGAATGACAGAGAGTAAAAGACTATTAAAGATCAAGGATGTTGAAATACAAGAACAAATACATTCCACAGGATGTTGAAAAAAGTAGCAAACCTTGAACAAGAATACAAAAGACAGAAACTACTGGTAAAGGAAACTGTGGGGGAAAAGAAGGTCAAGAGATGGGAGACATTTACAGTAGAACCAGGGTCTCTTTTTTTAGCTCGTTCCATGTGTCAGGGGAACGCATGGAAGGCGATAGCACGGCCGGGGGACTCATTTGCTGAGAGATACATTGCTTCATGACTGGCTAAGATGACCTAATGCAGTACGGCAGCGTGTTCAATGTGTTCGCTTTAAAATAGTGTAGTTTCTGTAGGAATACTAATCATGTATTTAACGAGTGATGTATACAGTAGAACAGCGTGTATTCATGTAAAGCATTCTTCTTATACAGAACGCCGTTTTCGATTCATTCGCACCCCTTGTGGGTGGGGGACGCAGACGAAGAATACACCCACGGTATCTCCTGCCTGTCGTAAGAGGCGACTAAAAGGGGCGACCAAGGGATGATTGTCTTAGAACCATGAAACTACTTGTGATTAGTACCACCACGTGGAGAACATCATGGGTCGCTTTACCTTGTGCGTAGTACTATTATATTAGCTACCAACTAGGTTTGTGATTAGTAGCACACAGGAGCACCGTGCGGTCAGCTTTTGCAGTACCTGTGATTAGTACCACCATATGAGCAAGACCATGGGATGATAGCTACCATGGTTCTGCCTTGCCTATGATTAGTACCCACTATATAAGGAACACCATGGGATAGTGCAGATCCCTGTGGTTAGTACTCTTATGTGATGAACGCCATAGGTTTGCGTTGCCTGTAAATGGCGCCACAAAGTGAGAAAAACCATAGGTCTGTATTATATGTCGCATTTCATAACCTGTGAGTAGTACCATAATTTGTGGAATACTGCGAGTCTCTGCTACTTTTGATTCGTACCGCAACGTGACAAATACCATGGTTCTACTTTCCTAGTGATAGGTACCGTTATGAGGGGCCGATAACTTAGATTTTGGACCCCCTTTAGACTGCACGCATCATCGATTCTGTGTTATGCTCTAGCAGCAGTCCCTTGGTCAGTAATCCTATTGTTTTACGTCAGTTTCTGTGAATGTAAGGCATTGCGGGTTGCATCCACTGATTGTTTTAAATTCATGTCCATCCATTCATTCTTCATCCTCACGTTTTGAATTCTGGTCAGTGGAGAATTTTGGACTTTTAATTAATTTGTCATTCCATTTCGTACCATTAGGGGCCGATGACCTCGATGTTAGGCCCCTTTAAACAACAAGCATCATCATCATCATCATCGATTCATTCGCAAATTTCCTGGCATTCTCTCTCCCCATAGGAGTACGGTTACGTAAATTAGTAAAAAAAAGTTCCGCACCACTGGGTCCGTTCTTAACAAGAAATCACGCAGGAGATGAACCGTTTTAACAGAGGAATAGCTTGACGAAATAGGAGCTCTCTTGGAAAGAACTCCAACAAAATCCTTGTCGCGTCCCACCGTACAAGCTAATGTGTCATTATCTTCTGCCCACAAAACTGTTAAAAGCAAAACCGTACAAACCCACCCCTGCCCAATATTTAAGAGGACCTGACAGTTTCGCTAGGGTTCGGTATTTTAACTGGTTGCTTCAGTCAGTTCATGATGGGCATATTGACCCAGAACTTTTATTTTATAAGTAACGAAGCATGTCTACACTTAAGTGGCTATGGAAATAGTCAAAACAGTTGCTACTGGTGTGCAGAAAATCCCCACCAGCTGCATGTCCGTCCACTTCATGATGTAAAGATAGGAGTTTGGTGCACGCAGTAAGTGCTCGCAGAATTATAGGGCCTATATATTTTTACGTGAAACAATAAATGCTGATTGATATATAGACCTCATTCTCAGACCATTCTTTCAAGAGCTGATGGAAGAAGAAAGGAGTAATGGTTACTTTATGAAAGATAATGCGACAGCACACACTGCTAATTGATCTATGGAAATAATATGGGAAATTTTCAAAAATTGTGTGGTTTATTACCCCCCTAGATCTCCTGATTTAAATCCCTGTGATTATTACCTGTGGTGGATGCTGAAGGGAAAAGTGTATGTGAACAACCCTCACACAAGAGAACATTATACAAGTTATTTCGAACATAACACGGGCTGAGATTTGCCGAGTGTCTGCAAACCTATTTATGAGGTGTCAGTCAGGCATGTTTGACAGCTGAGGGACAACATTTTGAACATGAAATGTAATGCCAGGTAGGTTTTAGACTAATAGTTTCACTAGAAATGGATTTCTATAAGTATGAATTGCCGTGAGTAGTGGGGAGGAAAAGCGTGCATTATACTGGCTAGCGACAGAGTGTCATTGCGCCATACTTTGAGTGGTGCTGCAGAGCGTGACCAAAATAAAAGACCCTGCAGAAGAGGATTGTAAAGAAAACCAAAAAAATATATTGAATACTAAAAAGTAGATTAGACAGAGAGGATATTAAAGCCATTGAAACCAAAGATGGGACAATCAGTCACCACTGATCTGTATTTAGCATTGTTGCTCAGATGGCAGATTCCCTATCAGTTGTTTACCTAGATTTTTCTTAAATGATTTCAAAGAACTTGGAAATTTATAGAATATTTCCCTTGTTCAATTATTCCAACTCCGCCATAGTTGGTTCCAAGCCCATGTTAAGAAAGGAGGAGGGTTCTGGATGCACCTGAGGGTGCCATAGAATAATGCACTATCTCAGGAAGTAACTGCGAATTACAACGAAGCAGTGAATTATCCAGGTGGCAGGTCTGGAGGCTGTGGGGAAGCAGCCCTTCCATCACACTTAAGAAGCAGCGGGCCAGTTCCCTGCTATTTCAAAACCTCACTACTAAAAGCAAGCAAAGAGAGACAACCAGACTGCTAAAGAAGATGACAAACTGATGAGGATTACAGACCATGGTTATAGGAACTTGGAATGTAAAAGGTATAAATGGGAAGGAAACAGAACTTGTAAAGGAGATACAGAAGTAACCACTACATTATTCGGCTATGACAGAAACAAAAAGGAAAGGACAAGGTTGTGATCAGTTAGAGGACAGATTTCTTCTCTTCTATAGTGGTGTACCTAGACAAGAAAGAGCTAGAGCAGGGCCCTATTTTATAAAACAGGTGCAACAATGTTGACAATTGTCAGATTTGACAAATTTGTAAATATATCATTACAAATTTCTGTTTCATCGTCGCCATAAGACGTATCTGTGTCGGTGCGACGTAAAGCCCCTAGCAAAAAAAAAAAAAAAAAAAAAAATCTGTTTCATAAATGTTACAGGTTTCCCTTACTTGACAAGCAAAATATAGTAACTTGTCAAACTTGGTAGAGCAACCGATGCAAAATCTGGAGGTTGTGGGTTCGGTGTCCGATTGACCATTTTTGTTCTGTACTTAACATCTCTTCAGCGACCTAATAGGCTGAAAGTCAATTTCAACTAAAGAACTTGTTTCATAAATGCGACAGTTTTATGTCAGACCTAGTAAGTCTACTGTATTACACTCTAAAAGGTCTGAAGAGCGATATTGATCATTGGATGCTATGCATAGACTAGACTTATGTAAAAAGTAGGTGTAAAATACAAGAATAATTTCTTTGTGTTTGTGACTGCAGATGCTGTCCTATTTAACTTATAATGTATTCAGCTGATGTCTTGCTAATAGAAAATTTCTCTTTGAATACGAAGTTACTGAAATTGAAGGTTATGTTAATTCTGTGTCTAAAAAGCTGGTGTGATTATCATTTCAATTTCTTAATTGCTCTCGCTACTGCTGTTAATGAAGTTCATTATCCACAAGAGAATTTAAATCACAAAACATTCACAAAAATAAACTCCCGAAGTTATATATATATTACAGACTACATATAAAGGATTACCTGTCATTTCTACAATGACAGTTCTACAAACTTGTAAATATGTCAAAAAGTAATGACATATATCTGTTTCATAACACAATATGTAGCCTACAATTTAACATATTTGTCAGATTTTTACCTGTCAGATCTGAATGGAAGAGAAAGCAACGATCCAAGCAGATGGCCAGGTAATAATAGAGAGAGAAGGAGAATATAAGATCAATAGCAATGATCACAGGTTATTGCAGTTCTCTTTTAATAACAGATTAACCATAGCAAACACCAAATTCCGACATAAAGTATACAAGGTTCGAACCTGCAAGAGGTGAAAAATCGATTATTGACTGTATAGTCATGAAAGAACACCTCATAGGAAGTCATCACAGGCTTCTTGTTGCAAAATGTGTAACAGAGAGGATACAAGGGTACAGAACACTAAGAAAGGCCCCAAAGAAAGATAATTCCAGGATAGTCTTATAAATTAATGGAAACAGCCATACAGGAACAATATAACATTACTGTTCATGCAGAAATACAAAAACTGGGCCTAGAAGTTGAATCTAATCTTCAGACAACTTGGGTAGCATACATGGAGTTACACAAGGGCAAACCACAAACAGAAGGAAAACATCATGGTGGAATCAGCAAGTAAAGGAGAAGATATTATTATGAAAAAAATATCTTGCCACCAAAATACCTGAGGATTATCAAAAGTATAAGAACCAAAGGGCTATAGTGAAGGAGGTCATAGGAATTACAAAGATCCAGAGCTGTGAAAAGTTTGGAGAATTGATCGAAGAAGCCTCTACAGAGAATCAAAAACACCTCTACAAAATCCTCAAGAGTTTTAAGGAGAGAGAAGGAATGTCCCCTAAAATTTATCAAGGATGGGAATGGTAAACTCTTTGCAATTGTAGAAAGCATTATGAAAAGATGGAAATAATATTTTGAAGAACTTCTTGAATCTAGGAGAAGGAACAGAAAAAAAAATTAGAACTGTTAGAACCTGCAGAAGAAGTACAGTGTGAGGGAACTGAGATCTCAGTGGAAGAATTGAGAGCAGCAGTCAAAAAGAACAAACTTATGGGTACTGATGGGGAGCAGCTATTACTTATAGTGATAAGGCTGGTCTCGGAAAAAAAGGAATTCCTCAAGATAGGGAATTTGCCACAATCATTCCGATATTCAATAAAGGGAGACAATAGGCTGTGTAAAAATCATCGGGGCATATCACTGCTTAGTATTCCAGGGAAACTCTATTTGGGAATCCTGGAAATCAGACTGAGAAGTCAAATGGAGGAACACTTGAAGGAAGAGCTATGTGGGTTCAGAGGAGGAAGAAGCACCCAGGATTTGATCTTCACTATGTGAAAAGAACTTAGAGCACAACTGGGACACTTATGTTTGCTTCCTAGATCTGGTCAAAACATTTGATAAGGTACCATGGAAGCTAATTGTAGGAAATTTTGAGGAAATGAAAAGTGGATCCTTCCCTGTTGCAAGCAATTAAAAGTTTTTACTGAAAATACACAAACCAGGTACAGACTTCAAACTGTACGTCTGAAGAGTTCATCACAACAGCTGGAGATGTATTGCCACAATACTTGTTCATAATCTTCCTAGATGATATGAAAAGCTGTAAAGAACAGGTTAAGAAATTTAAAGTGGGAGACTACAAATTGAAACCTGTATACATAACACAGCTGGCATTCGCAGATAATACTGTGATTTTTAGCAAAATCCCCCAGGGATCTTCAATACAATCTAGATATTTGGAATCCAGAAATGAAAAACAGGGGCATGGTCATAAGCCCAGGCAAGACAAAAGTGATGGCTGTCAGAAGAAAGAAAAGAGAGATAAAAATTAAGGTCAATGACACGGAATTGGAACAGATAAGAATGTTCAAGTACCCGGGGGCCATCGTGAGTGAAGGTGGGAAGATTATGATCAACTTAACAATCAAATTGGCTCTGCTGGATGCCATATTTCTCTCCCACAGCTTTGTCAATGAGAAAGAAATGAGTAAGAGGACCAAACTTAGAGTAACTTATACAAGTCAGTATACTTACCACTACTCACCTACAGCTGTGAATCATGGGCACTTGGCACGAAACACCTAAGCAGGATGCAGGCAGTTGAAATGAGATATCTGAGAACAGAATATAAAACAAGGAGAGACTGTATTAGGAACAGCACTATCAGGAAGACATTGGGAGTAACACCATTGAAAGTCACCATAGAAGGAGCTCAATTACGTTGGTTTGGACACGTGATGAGGATGTCGGAAACACAATTGCCACGCATAGTGTGGGTAGCCCAGAGTGAAGGACCTTGAGGGGAGGATGATCCTCTGTTAAGTGGAAAGATAACATCAAGTGCAGCATACAAACCAGAGGTATCCAGTGGAGAGAAGCTCATCAGATGACACAAGCCAAGAAAGCCTGACGGTCTCTCTGCCAAACCCCGACACCACAAGGTACAAGAGGAACGACTAAGTAAGTAAGTAAGTAAGTAAGTAAGTAATTCCTTGTCCTGTAAATTAATATTTTCCCCTGTTTGTGCTCCTGAATTCCAACTTTATCATAATATTATGATCTTTCCTACCTTTAAAACCTCCACCCAAGCTTATTTGTCTAATAATGTCATTCCATGTCATCTCTCCACTGATAGGTTCGAAATTACGGATTTGACAGTTTTTGGTCCTATGTGGTCTGTATTGACTGTGACAACTGAATAACACAATGGGTTCTTCGTGGGTCTACCTTGTCAATATTTATTACATACACAAAAACAAAGTTAATCTACATTTCTGGACATGTTTTGTGAAAAATTAGATCATTTTCTTCATCAGCGATCAAAAATCACACAAATATCTGTACATTCCAGGACCCAAAACAAAATTACAAATTGTCAGCATATGGTGTAGATACGTAGAAATGAAAAGGTTAGCACAGGATAGGGTGGCATGGAGACCTGCATCAAACCAGTCTATGGACTGATGACTCAAACACATGGTGTAGATCTAAAAATTTAGCATTAGTGGATATAATTTCCCAAGTTGCTGCGATGTCCCTTCTTGAAAATTAAGATAAGAGACACAAATACACCAAAGAGTTTGAAGTTGTGAAGTGTAATACAACACCAATAAAATAAAGTAGTGGGAAATTCAGACGATTGTTGATATGTTAAAACAACATTGTGACAAATGCTTGTGGCATTAAAATGAATAAATCTTATAGGCCAGCTATGTAAATTTAAAATGACACTTTCAAAAAGTTCAGTGCCTGTGTTAGGCTTTCAGGTCTTGTGATACTATAAAATTTAATTATTCAAAATGACCATTTGACAAAATTAGAAATGAGTAATGGAGTGACGTGGCTTACAATATTATTAGCAAAACATTAAAGAGTGTGGATCCATTTATGTCCCCTTACGACATTGGTTTTCATAAACCTGCCTGGTTGTGCGACCTTCTTATTTATGCATAGCATGGCAGCATAATGTGTGTCACTTTGTGGCTAGACAAGTGGATCCACACAGTTTAAGTTTAAGTTTCGGCTAATAATTATAAGTTGCTGTCTCTTCATTACTGGAATCTGAACAATTTTGTGACAATTCTGTATAATTTTGTCTCTTATTTACAGGGTTCATATCTCAAATGCATAAACTCAAGGTTTTAACACGTTTTGCACATATTGTTAATGCCATTGAGACAATTCAAGGAATCAAGCATCAGCTAGTAGCTGTTCTGTGTTGCAAGCTGCATTTGTAGTTTAAACTATATTCTGTTTTTCACTTCTTTTTTGTGACTATCTATCTGTATCTATAAAATCTCTTTTCTGTCTTTCACGGTTACACTGAGGAAATGAAGATATCCCAACAGTTAAAACTGGCCAATGATATAGTTTACAGCCTCTTCTTTACAAAAAATACAATGAAATTCCAATAACTATGAATTTTGGAGTTTTTAAACAGTATGTTTCTATGAGTGAAGTGATTGTGTTATATTCACCATACTGATGTGCACATCTTCAACTATTGGCATAAGCTCCATCCTTATGTTCTGTCACCCTCCATCATGATACGGAAGAAACAAGAATGTTTGGAAGGCTGAAATTGGCACCAGATGTAGATTACAAAAATAATACAATGGTGACCATCATATTTGAACTGCTTAGTAAAAAATACCTTCTTTCAGTGAAGTGAATGAACTATCTCCACTATTTTGGTGTATGCAACTGTACTACCTCCATCAATAAGCACGAGATAGAACACTTACCACTGAGAAAGGTGAGCGACATCTAGTAGATTTTGATAGTGGATGCATCATTTTAGGTATTTCTATGGTAGAAATATGATAAAGGCTTTCTTGGCATGCTTGGTTCTTTCTCAATGGAATGTGTCTCATTCAGTGAGGAAAATTTCTCATTTTGTTACACACAGCAATATTAAGATCATCTAATGACTTAAGGCAGCCATATGCACTATTTTTCAGAAATTTTACTTTTTTAAGAAAGAATCCATTTTGTAGGAAATTTCTTCTAGTTTTAGAAAATGTATGGTTCATAAATATACCATTAAACTTTCATGTTGAAATAAATTATTTACTGTAAGAGGGTGCAACCATTCTGACAGACAGCTGTCATGTCTGGCGTATCAGCAGATCTATACAATTCCTTTCGAGCCTAAACTGACTTTCGCTTTCTCTTTCCCACTGGTTTCCGTCAAGTAGCATATTGTTCTTCATTTGTTGCAAGTTAGCGCGTGTGCATTCCACCAGAATGCAACACCTGTCTGTGTTTTGTGAAAGAAAAAAACATTCCAAACTTCTTGTGTGTTAGTGTGTATTCATTGATATAATGGGTTCCAGTTCAAGAAATAGTGCTAAAAGAAAAGGAAATTCCGTGGTAATCAGTATTCCTCTAATGCAAATAATAACACTGATAATGTGAGTGCTATGGGTGAAAATACAAATGAACAAGAATAACATAACCTAGGTGCTTCATATAGAAAATTACCAACTGATGAACTTAGCGAGAAATTTAGTGGTGATGAAAACTGTAATTTTATACTATTTCATTTACACTCTCTACAAATGTTACTGGCTATGGTAGCCTGTTCTGAGTGCTGCAATTCTAATGTTATTTTTATAGTGCAGGGCGAGTCATTGCGAAAGGGTTGGGCTTCAAAACTGGCCTTGTGTTGTAAATTTTGCGGTCACATGACAGATTACATGTACACATCTCCTAAACAAGGCCAAGCTTATGAAGTGAACAGAAGAATGGTATATGGTATGAGGCAAATTGAATGTGGTTATGCTGAAGCAAAAAAGTTTTCATCAGTGATGAATATGCCACCACCTCCAAATCCCAATGCTTATCATAACCATACTAAGGAACTATGCAGAGTAGTTACTGAACTTGGCAATGAGACAATGAAAGAAGCAGCAGATGAGGTCAGAGAACTTATTGGGGAGAATGAACGTGGTGTAAGTGTGGGTGGTACCTGGATGAAGCGTGGTTTTTCTTCCCTTTTGGGTGTCGTCACTGCTATCTCAGTGGATACAGGCAAAGTGTTGGATACAGAAGTTTTATCCAAGGACTGCTTGGATTGTAGGAAACATCCCAAATATGATAAAAATGACCCAGCACATCTCTCCTGGAAAGTAGACCATGCTACTTACTGTGATATTAATTATAAAGGCAGTTCTCCCAACATGGAACCTGTTGGTGCAGTTAGAATCTTCATGTGTTCCAAGGATACAAGGCAACTCTAATATACTCACTACTATGGTGATGGTGACTCAAAAAGTTATACATCTGTTATTGAGGCTGACCCATATAATGGTAAAACTATTACTAAAATGGAATGCATTGGGCATTACCAGAAACGTTTAGGCACTGCTTTGAGAAAACTCGGTACAGATAAAAAACTTGGTGGCAAAGGCAAACTTACTAAAATTAAAAAAACTGCAAAATTATTTTGGTATAGCTCTTAGAGAAAATACAGAAAGTGTAGCCAAAATGAAAAATGCTATATGGGCCACTTTCTATCATTTTGCAGCAAGGAAAGGTTTTCCTACCCACCACAGATGTCCTCCAGGAGAGAACAGTTGGTGTAGTTACCAGAGGTCAAAGGCTAAGGGAGAACTAAATGCTTACAAAGTCAAAGAAGGCATCCCTTTTGATATTGTGCAGGAAGTGAAACCTATGTATGAACGGCTCACTGCTCCTGATATGCTTGTTAAGTGTCTGCATGGCAAGACACAAAATAATGAGTCGTTCAATGGCACCATTTGGTTGCGGTGTCCGAAAACCTCCTATGTTGGTCTCACCACATTAAGACAAGAAGGAGGTACCTCAGAGGCCGGAAAAAGATGAAGGAAGACCATAAAGCTTCCAAGGAAGGACCTGTGTATGTCCCAGGAGGTTTCTGATGTCATCAAAACAGAATGTGAGTGAAAACATACTAAGTAAACTTTAAATGTGATTTACTCAATTTGTTTTTTGACATTTGAAGTCATTCAAAGTGCTTTAACTTTTGTCAAAGAAATGGTATCTGCTTGATTTTTATTTGAACCATGTGACCTTGCCGCGGTGGGGAGGCTTGCGTGTCCCAATGATGCAGATAGCCGAGCCGCAGGTGCAACCATATCGGATGGGTATCTGTTGAGAGACCAGACTAACGAATGGTTCATCGAAAGGGGGGTAGCAGCCTTTCGGTAGTTGCAAGGGCGGCAGTCTAGATGATTGACTGATACGGCCTTGTAATAATACTCAACATGGCTTAGCTGTGTTGATACTGCTACACGGCAACGGGAAACTACAGCCGTAACTAACTCCCGAGGACATGCATCTCTCTCTGTATGAATGATGTACTGATGATGGCTTCCTCCCAGGTAAAATATTCCGGAGGTAAACTAGTCCCCCATTCGGATCTCCGGGTGGGGACTACACGAGAGGGGGCGATCATCAGGAAGGTGGATACTGACATTCTGCGAGTCGGAGCGTGGAATGTTAGAAGTTTGAATCGTTGTGGTAGGTTAGAGAATCTGAAAAGGGAGATGGATAGGCTAAAGTTAGATGTAGTTGGTATAAGTGAAGTATGTTGGCAGGAAGAACAAGATTTTTGGTCAGGCGACTACCGAATTATCAACACAAAATCAAACAGGGGAAATGCAGGAGTTGGTTTAATAATGAATAAGAAGATAGGGCAGCGGGTAAGCTACTACGACCAGCATAGTGAAAGAATTATTGTCGTCAAGATAGACACCAAACCAATGCCCACCACAATAGTGCAGGTCTATATGCCTACTAGTTCAGTGGATGATGAAGAAATCGAAGGAATATATGAGGAGATAGAAGATATAATACAGTATGTAAAAGGTGACGAGAATCTAATTGTGATGGGAGACTGGAATGCAGTGGTAGGCCAAGGAAGAGAAGGTAGTACAGTAGGAGAATTTGGATTGGGACAAAGGAACGAAAGAGGAACTCGGCTGGTTGAATTCTGCACTGATCATAATTTAGTCCTTGCCAATACTTGGTTCAAACACCACAAACGACGGCTGTATACGTGGACGAGACCTGGAGACACTGGAAGGTATCAAATAGACTTCATTATGATTAGGCAGACATTCAGAAACCAGGTGTTGGATTGCAAAACTTTCCCCGGAGCAGACGTGGACTCTGACCACAACTTGTTGGTCATGAAATGCCATCTGAAGATGAAGAAATTGAAGAAAGGAAAGAATGCAAAAAGATGGGATCTAGACAAGTTGAAAGAAAAGAGTGTGAGGGATTGTTTCAAGGAATATGTTGCACAAGGATTAAATGAAAAGGCTGAAGGAAACACTACAGAGGAAGAGTGGAGAGCCATGAAAAATGAAGTCAGTAGGGCTGCTGAAGAAATGTTAGGAAGGAAGAAAAGATCAACTAAGAATCAGTGGATAACTCAGGAGATACTAGACCTGATTGATGAACGACGAAAATACAAGAATGCTAGAAATGAAGAGGGCAGAAAAGAATACAGGCGATTAAAGAATCAAGTGGATAGAAAGTGCAAGGTAGCTAAGGAAGAATGGCTGAAGGAGAAGTGCAAGGATGTTGAAGGCTGTATGGTCCTGGGAAAGGTAGATGCTGCATACAGGAAAATCAAGGAAAGCTTTGGAGAAAGGAAATCTAGGTGTATGAATATTAAGAGCTCAGATGGAAAGCCACTTCTAGGAAAAGAAGACAAAGCAGAAAGATGGCAGGAGCATATCCAACAGTTGTATGAAGGTAAATATGTAGATAATTTGGTTCTGGAACATGAAGAGGCTGCTGATGCTGATGAAATGGGAGACCCAATTTTGAGGTCAGAGTTTGACAGAGCTGTGAGTGACCTCAATAGGAACAAGGCACCTGGAATTGATGACATTCCCTGTGAATTACTGACTGCCTTAGGAGAAACCAGCATGGCAAGGTTATTTCATTTAGTGTGCAAGATGTATGAGACAGGAGAAGTCCCATCCGATTTTTGGAAGAATGTTGTTATGCCTATTCCCAAGAAAGTCGGTGCTGACAGGTTTGAAAACTACCGCACCATTAGTTTAGTATCTCATGCCTGCAAAATTTTAACACGTATTATTTACAGAAGAATGGAAAAACAAGTTGAAGCTGAGTTGGGAGAAGATCAATTTGGCTTCAGAAGAAATGTAGGAACACGTGAAGCAATCCTGACTTTACGTCTGATCTTAGAGGATCGAATCAAGAAGGACAAGCCCACATATATGGCATTCGTAGATCTAGAAAAGGCATTCGATAATGTTGATTGGACCAAGCTATTTATGATTCTGAAGATGATAGGGATCAGATACCGAGAACGAAAATTATCTACAATCTGTATAAATATCAGTCTGCAGTGATAAGAATCGAGGGCTTTGAAAAAGAAGCAGCAATCCAGAAAGGAGTGAGGCAAGGCTGCAGTTTGTCCCCTCTCCTTTTCAATGTTTACATAGAACAGGCAGTAAAGGAAATCAAGGAGAAATTTGGAAAGGCGAGGAAATCAAAACCTTGAGATTTGCCGATGATATTGTTATTTTATCTGAGACTCCAGAAGATCTCGAGAAGTTGCTGAATGGTATGGATGAAGTCTTGGGTAAGGAGTACAAGATGAAAATAAATAAGTCCAAAACAAAAGTAATGGAGTGCAGTCGAACGAAGGCAGGTGATGCAGCAAATATTAGATTAGGAAATGAAGTCTTAAAGGAAGTAGATGAATATTGTTACTTGGGTAGTAAAATAACTAACGATGGCAGAAGTAAGGAGGACATAAAATGCAGACTAGCACAAGCAAGGAAGAGCTTTCTTAAGAAAAGAAATTTGCTCACTTCAAACATTGATATCGGAATTAGAAAGATGTTTTTGAAGACTTTTGTGTGGAGCGTGGCATTGTATGGAAGTGAAACATGGACGATAACTAGCTCAGAAAGAAAGAGAATAGAAGCTTTTGAAATGTGGTGTTACAGAAGAATGCTGAAGGTGAGATGGATAGATCGAATCACGAATGAAGAGATACTGAATCGAATTGGTGAGAGGAGATCGATTTGGCTAAATTTGACGAGAAGAAGAGATAGAATGATAGGACACATCTTAAGACACCCAGGACTTGTTCAGTTGGTTTTGGAAGGAAGTGTAGGTGGTAAGAACGGTAGGGGTAGACCAAGGTATGAATATGACAAGCAGATTAGAGCAGATGTAGGATGCAATAGTTACGTAGAAATGAAAAGGTTAGCACAAGATAGGGTGGCATGGAGGGCTGCATCAAACCAGTCTATGGACTGATGACTCAAACAACAACAACAACAACAACATGTATCTATATTCCCTAGCACTGAGAAGATGATATTCATAAAAATGTAATTTTAACAACATTTTAAACAATTCTGTTAAGCAAAATTTCAAGAAACTTAAATTGTAATATAATTTTAAAACCCTGTGACTAATTCAAACAAAAGTGGTAGGGAACATTTCCCATGTAAGTTAGATTGTTTTCGTTCAAGTTTCATGGATTTTGGTTAAGAAATGTGAGAGATAGAAAACTTTAAGTACCCCAGTGTAAATAGCAACAAATATTTTTTTTTAATAAACAATTAACATAACATTTGTGTAAAATGAACTTCAAATTTTCTTAGTTTGATCATGATAAAACAACAGAAAAATTTAACATTGCTAAAGATTATTCTTTAAAAAATTATTCCTAGTGTATAGCCACCCAGACTGAAACTAAACTACTGTAAGTCCTACCAACTGCATTGAGGTTATCGCGCAGAGTGCAGTACGTAAGGAAAAAAAAAAAAAAAAGGATTGAAGTTTGTTATAAGCGACTGTCAATGAGCGGCATACACTGGAATGCATTCACCCGCTGAAGCCGAGTTCTGTGCTCATTGTCATATTAATAAAACCGCCAGTGTCAGTCAATGAGTACAGAATATGATAGAATACATCACCAATGTGCTGCTGGAGCTGAAGCAAGCAAACGTGAATGGTTGTCATATTGTCTGGGCCAAAACATTAGAGACTGGTTGCTGTCTGTTATTGATCAATATACATCGTTTTATGTAAACATAATAAATCTGTTTATGATTTGAGTTTATTGAAATGTAGAACCGAGTTTTAACAGGAGAGATATATGCTCAGGAAAGAAAATCAGATATAAATGACAGGAAAATGAAAATGACAGTCATAAGTCATATTAGCTTCAGAAGTTTGAACCACTTCAAA
This sequence comes from Anabrus simplex, assembly GCF_040414725.1. NCBI lineage: Eukaryota > Metazoa > Arthropoda > Insecta > Orthoptera > Tettigoniidae > Anabrus > Anabrus simplex. The sequence continues at coordinate 235,437,314 of NC_090270.1, forward strand.
GGACTTTAAATGTCAGTGAGAGCAGGATTTTACATCTAGCAGTTCCTGACCCTTTTTTTTTTAAACACTTCTTAGATACGTTCAGAAGAATGGAAGGACAATTTGTAGCTGAGTTGGAAGAAGACAGTTTAGCTTCAAAAGAAATGTAGGAGCACATGAAGCAATCCTGACTTTACGTCTGATCTTAGAGGGGCTTGTTAAATTACAGGAAAATCCCTCCTTTATAATATAAGTTTACAATGTTTATTTTATATATTATAAGTACATGTTTTATTCTTTGTAGAGAACATCATCAGCTTAAAGCTCAATTACTGTTAAAATTGAAATCACGGTACCATTATTGGCAAAATGTATAAAAAAATAAAATATTCTAAAAGTTGTTCTTATATTGGTAGATTAAATACATAAAATACATTCACAGATTTGTATTGTATAACATTATATTTCAAAGGTGGTATTTGTCGTGATGTGTGATGTATCCACAAAGATGCACACAAAATGCTGTCAATTGTGTACACTATTTATTTACTAATTGTATTTACATCTTCCACATGCACGCACTAATGAACTGCCATCTTGATAAACAAAACACTATTACGAAGAATTAGGAGAGACTGCAACAGTTGCATGTCAACTACCAACTCAACTAAACCAATTCACATACTTGACTTCAAACACCCAGTTAACACGACTTCCACACAAGTCTCATTAAAACAACTCCACTCTACCATCAAGACTGCCTCTTTACTTGCCTGGCCAGGCTTCTAGAAAAATATGACACTACATATTTTCTTGTAAATTCAAGAGTTTCCAATAGCCTAGTTACAAAGAATTTTCTATAACTGTATAGTGCCAAAGATATGTTATTCTGGATGTTACATTGTGTTGCACAATGTTACATTGGATTATACATCATATATACAGGTAATAATAAATTATACACTATTAATTACGTGTTCTTACACTAAATAGACTCATATTAATATATAATTATACAGGAGATGTTTCATGACATAACCTCACAAATAATACAATCATGATTATACCAAATATGGTTCGTACACAACTATGTACTAAATGGTTGTAAACACTTCATAGCCATACAGTCTGAAAAAGAACTAGTGTTAATCCTGAATGCCTTTTCAACTGCATACAGAAAGATTGGTCTCAAACTAAATACCAGTAAGACACAGATTCTCTATCAATCAGCCCGTGGAGATAGACATAGAGAGATCACTGTCTCCATCGACGGAGTGAGCCTTCAAGTAATAAACTTCTTCCCTTACCTTGGCAGCATCCTCTCATCAAGCGGAAATATAGATTCGGAAATCCATTTTAGAATCAACCGTGCTGGAGCATCCTTTGCCAAACTATGATCCCGAGTATTTGACAATCATGATGTCAATGCTGCAATGGAGATCTTCGTATACAATTCAGTTATAGTTCACAGCTTACTATATTGAACTGAATCGTGGACATGCTACAGGCAGCATATTAAAAAATTGGAACAATATCACCAGCGATGTTTAAGGAGAATTTTGCATATAACCTGGCAAGATAAACGTACAAATGTCAGCGTACTTGAAGAGGCATATACCACCAGTATAGAAGCCATGGTTTTAAAATGTCAGCTACGATGGGCAGGGCATGTAATACGCAAGCCTGACAATCGCATTCCCAAGCAAGTGTTTTACTTTGAGTTAACAGTGGGGAAACGTTGCTTGGGAGGTCAGAGGAAGCGGCTTAAGGATGTAATTAAGGCTAACATGAAGATGTGCCACATTGATGTCCACAATTAGGAGACCTTAGCCCTCAACCGCTCATCCTGGATATCTTTAGTTCATCGCGGCACGCTACTTTTCGAAGAAAACTATAGGTGAATAGCAAACGATAAGAGGCAACGAAGGAAGGAAAAAGAATAAAAAAGGAGAACAATGGCTACTCCACCTGGGACTATCTACCATCTCTGCAGAAAATTATGTGCCTCACATATTGGGATGTTCAGTCACCTACGGACTCACAGATGAAGAGGAATTCTCATTGGAAGACCAACCTACTCATTTTCGAGTGTTTGTTATTGATTGATTTGAAGTTGAGGCCTTTGAATTTTCACCACTATTATGTATGAGATGCCAACGTTATCGCCATGCGGCTAGAAATTGCAGAGCTCGTGAACCATCTTGTGCAAAATGTGCATTACCTCATGATACAATTGATTGTATATACATACATACATTATCATTATAGACTGTTATGCCTTTCAGCGTTCAGTCTGCAAGCCTCTGAGAATTTACTAAACGTCGCCACAATCCTCGATTTGTAACTAGTGTTGTGGCCTCATTTAGTTCTATACCTCTTATCTTTAAATCGTTAGAAACAGAGTCTAACCATCGTCGCCTTGGTCTCCCTCTACTTCTCTTACCCTCCATAGCAGAGTCCATTATTCTCCTAGGTAACCTATCCTCCTCTATTCGCCTCACATGACCCCACCACCGAAGCCAGTTTATGCGTACAGCTTCATCCATAGAGTTCATTCCTAAATTAGCCTTTATCTCCTCATTCTGAGTACCCTCCTGCCATTTTTCCCACCTGTTTGTACCAGTAATCATTCTTGCTACTTTCATATCTGTTACTTCTAACTTATGAATAAGATATCCTGAGTCCACCCAGCTTTCGCTCTCATAAAGCAAAGTTGGTCTGAAAACAGACCGATGTAAAGATAGTTTTGTCTGGGAGCTGACTTCCTTCTTACAGAATACTGTTGATAGCAACTGCGAGCTCACTGCATTGGCTTTACTGCACCTTGATTCAATCTCACTTCTTATATTGCCATCATGGGAGGACACACATCCAAAATACTTGAAATTATCAACCTGTTCCAGTTTTTTATCACCAATCTGACATTCAATTCTCTTGGATTTCTTACCTACTGACATCAGTTCAGTCTTGGAAAGGTTAATTTTCATACCATACTCATTGCACCTATTTTCAAGTTCCAAGATATTAGATTGCAGGCTTTCGGCACAGTTTGCCATTAAGACCAAGTCGTCAGCATAGGCCAAACTGCTTACTACATTTCCACCTAACTGAATCCCTCCCTGCCATTTTATACCTTTCAGCAGATGATCCATGTAAACTACGAACAGCAAAGGTGAAAGATTACAACCCTGTCTAACCCCTGTAAGTACCCTGAACCAAGAACTCATTCTACCATCAATTATCACTGAAGCCCAATTGTCAACATAAATGCTTTTGATGGATTTTAATAATCTACCTTTAATTCCATAGTCCCCCAGTATGGCAAACATCTTTGCCCTCGGTACCCTGTCATATGCTTTCTCTAGATCTACGAAACATAAACACAACTGTCTATTCCTCTCGTAGCATTTTTCAATTACCTGGCGCATACTGAAAATCTGATCCTGACAGTCTCTCTGTGGTCTGAAACCACACTGGTTTTCATCCAACTTCCTCTCAACGACTGATCGCACCCTCCCTTCCAAGATGCCAGTGAATACTTTGCCTGGTATACTAATCAATGAGATACCTGGATAGTTGTTGCAATCCTTCCTGTTCCCTTGCTTATAGATAGGTGCAATTACTGCTTTTGTCCAATCTGAAGGTACCTTACCAACACACCACGCTAATTTTACTACTCTATGAAGCCATTTCATCCCAGCCTTCCCACTATACTTCACCATTTCAGGTCTAATTTCATCTATTCCTGCTGCCTTATGACAATGGAGTTTATTTACCATCCTTTCCACTTCCTCAAGCATAATTTCACCAACATCCCTCCTCCTCCCCATGAGCTTGACTGTTTGCACCACCACCAGGATGATTTCCTTTTACATTGAGAAGATGTTCAAAATATTCCCTCCACCTCTCCAGTGATTCCCTGGGATCTATTATGAGTTCACCTGAATTACTCAAAACACTGTTCATTTCCTTTTTCCCTCCCTTCCTAAGATTCTTTATTACTGTCCAGAAAGGTTTCCAGGTTATTACCAAAATCTTCCCATGACTTCTTTTTGGATTCAACAACTATTTGTTTCGCTCTGTTTCTTTCATCTACGTTCAAATCCCTGTCTGCCTCGGCCCTTGCTTGCAGCCATTTTTGATAAGCCTTCTTTTTCTGCTCTCACTTCATAATTCCACCAAGATGTTCGCCTTCTCCCATCTTTACACACAGTTGTTCCTAAGCATTCCCTTGCTGTTTCCAATACAGCATCCCTGTATGCCACCCATTCACTTTCTATATCCTGAACCTGCTTACTGTCTACTGTTCGAAACTTCTCACTAATCATATCCATGTACTTCTATCTAATTTCCTCGTCCTGGAGATTTTGTACCCTTATTCGTTTGCAGACAGATTTCACTTTCTCTACCCTAGGCCTAGAGATACTTAGTTCACTACAGATCAGATCACCGGGCGAGTTGGCCGTGCGCGTAGAGGCGCGCGGCTGTGAGCTTGCATCCGGGAGATAGTAAGTTCGAATCCCACTATCGGCAGCCCTGAAAATGGTTTTCCGTGGTTTCCCATTTTCACACCAGGCAAATGCTGGGGCTGTACCTTAATTAAGGCCACGGCCGCTTCCTTCCAACTCCTAGGCCTTTCCTATCCCATTGTCGCCATAAGACCTATCTGTGTCGGTGCGACGTAAAGCCCCTAGCAAAAAAAAAAAAAAAAAAAAAAAACAGATCAGATGTGGTCTGTATCATTGAAAAATCCGCGAAAAACTCGTACATTCCTAACAGATTTCCTGAATTCAAAGTCCATAGGTTTAACCTCTAATTGCCCTACACGTGCCTCCTGGGTGGTGCTAACTGAGCAACAGCGAAAACAGGTAGCCAGACTATCCACAGGATCTCCAGGCAATGACATATTTTCGACGAATTAATAGAAACAGTTCTTCTCAGACCTCTTTAACGAGAAACATTGGTCCATCTATCAGACTCCTACAACTGAATGTCGAGAGCATTAGCAAGGCAAAGTGTGACTATCTGTCGAAATTCCTGTTGGACAATAACAACGACATTGTCGCCATTCAGGAAACTCATGTTTCCAACGAAGAAACATTCCAAAGCAGAGGTCGAATTCCTGGATATACTGCTCTCAGTGCAACTTATCACGAGGTATGTGGTATTGCTACGTATGTTCGGAGCAACCTAAACGAGGCATCACTAATTTCTGTTAATGTGAAGGAAGATATACATATGGTTGTCATACAAGTGCATGATATCACTATAACAAATGTTTATAAGCCACCTAAGACACCCTGGCCTGATTTTGTCTTACAAACTGCAGAAAATCCTGCAATTTATATAGGGGATTTCAATAGTCACCATGAATTTTGGAAATACTCTGACAATGATGAAAATAGAAGTATGCTTGCAGAATGGGCTGAAGTGAACAATCTTCATCTAGTGTTCGATGCCAAAGATCAAGGTACTTTCAGGTCAACAGCTTGGGGCAAGGATTCTAATCCTGACTTATGTTTTGTTACCTGCAATGAAAGAGGTTTCCCGATCAATGCCACAAGAAAAGTGATAGATGCCTTCCCCCACAGCCAGCACAGACCTGTAATAATACAAATTGGTTGCACAGTCCCTGTCATACGATTAACTCCATATGCTCGATGGAACTTCCAGAAAGCTGACTGGGCAGAGTTTTCAAGGGAACTGGATAAGTGCATTCGCTGGATCCCTCCATCTCATAAGAACTACCATTGGTTCATCGGTGCAGTAAGTACAACAGCTAAAAAGTGTATGCCAAGAGGATATCGAAAAGAATATATCCCAGGATGGAGTGATGAAAGTGAAACACTGTACCAACAATTCCAGCAAAGTAGCGACCAAGAGATAGCTACAGAATTTTTGACCAGCTTAGACTTATCTCGAAGGCAGAAATGGACAGACACAGTTGAAAGTATGGACTTTACCCACTCAAGCAGGGAAGCATGGAGCCTTCTGAGGAGATTGGGAGGAAGTGGATCTGTATGCAGAAAACCTTCAGGAGTAACACGTGACCAAATTGCTTCCCACATCATTACCACATCAAGAGTGCCTCCCGACAAGAAATATACCAAACATATTAGACGACAGCTTCGTGATTTGAAAAAGACAACATCTCCCTCCTCTGAATATACATGTCCCTTCACAGTTTTAGACATTGACATGGGACTAAAGGACCTCAAACCTTTTAAGTCACCTGGTTTCGATGGCATCCATCCAGAATTTCTGATTCATTTGGGAGGATATGCTAAGAAATGGTTGGCAGCGTTCTTTACTGACATCCTGCTGACTGGTCAACTTCCATCGGAGTTCAAGAAGGCTAAGATAATTCCTACTCTGAAACCTGGCAAACCCAGCAACAAGGTAGAAAGCTATCAACCCATCGCCCTTCTTAGCTGCTGCTACAAACATTTTGAAAGGTTGATATATAACAGAATAAGTAGCGCAATCCTAGAGCATATTCCAGTTGAACAGGCAGGCTTCAGACCAGGATGTAGCTGCTGTGACCAAGTATTGTCTCTTACATCCTTCATTGAGGCAGGATATCAAATGAAGCTGAAAACATCTGTAGCATTTGCTGATCTTACTGCTGCCTTTGACACTGTATGGAGGGAAGGCCTTACCTACAAATTTCTTCATATCATACCATGCAGAACGATGGCTCAACTGATTAACAACATGTTAAGTGATCGGAAGTTCCAAGTAATCACTGGAGGCAAGATAAGCAAGGAGAGGAAGCTAAACAACGGATTGCCCCAAGGATCAGTTCTCTCACCATTATTGTTCAACTTATATCTCTCCGACCTTCCTGACACTTCATCCAGAAAATTCTGCTATGCCAACGACTTGGCTCTAGCTGTACAAGATCAGGTAATGGAGACGACTGAAGAGATTCTGACCAAAGACGTGTCTTTACTGGAAAATTACTTCAAAATCTGGAGACTTCAACCCAGTGTGAGTAAAACAGAAGTGTCTTGCTTCCATTTAAATAATCGTTTGGCGAACGTGAAACTGAAAGTTTCAGAGGGAGAATTCTTCATCATAACTGGAACCCAAAATACCTTGGTGTCATCTTGGACCGTACACTATCCTTCAAACAACACCTCCTGAACTTAGCACAAAAGTTGAAGTCTCAAAATAACATCCTTCATAAACTGTGTGGAACTACCTGGGGATCTTCAGCAACCACTTTGCGATCTTCAGCCCTGGGTTTGGTGTATTCAAGTGCTGAGTATTGTGCACCTGTTTGGATGAACAGTCATCATACAAGGCTTGTTGACACCCAGCTTAATACCACAATGCGCATCATATCTGGCGCAATCACATCTACTCCAGTTCATTGGCTTCCAGTGCTAACTGGTATAATGCCACCTGATCTACGCCGATCTAATGCCCTTATTAAGGAATTCCACAAGATCTCAAGAAATCCTTGTCTACCCGTGAATAGTGACCTGCCACTTCTGAATCTTAATAGACTGAAATCATGCCATCCAACTCTGCGTGATGCTGCTAACATGGATGCTAAGGATTTTAAATCTCTTGATGAGTGGAAAAGTAGATGGGAAGCAGTAACAGATGTGCGCCTTCATAACTTCTTCTCAGGTCCCGAACTTCCAAGTGGATCCCACCTACCACGCAAGACCTGGACTGCTCTGAATAGAATCAAAACAGGACATGGCCGGTGCAGAGCCGCTCTCCATAAGTGGAAAAGGCTACCTAATCCAGACTGTGACTGCGGAGCTCCGCACCAGACTGTTCATCATATCGTCAGAGAATGTAAGATTCGAGCGTATCACAGTGATGAAGATGACTTCCTGTTGGTATCTCCAGAAGCTGTACGTTGGATTGAAAAACTTGATATTCAATTGTGAAGCACAAATTAATTTGTTTCTCAGCTGTAAATATGTATATACTGATATTGTCTGTATAAGCCATACGCTAAATAATAATATTATGGATCTGGTACCCCTAGCCTCCCATGTGTAGCGGTGAATAGCCTTATGCTTGAAGAATGTATTTGTAACAGCTAAACCCATACAAGCACAGAAGTCCAGCAAATGCTTCCCATTCCCATTAGCTTCCATATCTTCCCCACATTTACCAATCACCCTTTCATATCCTTCAGTTCTATTCCCAACTCTCGCATTGAAATCGCCCATTAGCACTATTCTATCCTTGCTGTTGACCCTGACCACGATGTCATTCAATGCTTCATAAAACTTGTCAACTTCATCCTCATCTGCACCCTCACATGGTGAATACACGGACACAATTCTTGTCCTAATTCCTCCAACTGACAAATCTACCCACATCATTCGCTCATTTACGTGCCTAACATAAACTATGTTGCGTGCAATGGTATTCCTGATAAAGAGCCCTACACCAGACTCTGCCCTTCGTTTTCTAACACCCATCAAGCACACTTTATAATCTCCTATCTCTTCCTCATTATCTCCCCTTACCCGAATATCACTTACTCCTAGCATATCCAGATGCATCCTCTTTGCTGACTCAGCCAGTTCTACCTTCTTTCTTCCATAAGCCCCATTAATATTGATAGCTCCATATCGAATTCCATTTCATTCATTTGTTTCCAAGGAGTCCCTCGCCTGCCAAATGGGAGTGGGACTCCATTACTCCCATAGGTCCGAGGTTTGCTTAAAATGTTCTGAGCTCGGTAAATTCATGAAGCAGGATGCTACCCTACTTGCACATAGTCCAAGTGAGGATCTCTCCTCTAACGGGTTATGGACCACCAGTGAATTGTATAGTCCTAGCCGTCTGAGCGCAAGGAGGGCCATGACTCAGAATATGTCCAAGATGCCCACTCCCATTCCATAGCAACTGGTATCCCAACTCTCAGGGTCACTTACTAGGCCACTCAGCCGTTGCCCATGGTTCACGAACTAGGACGTGACTACAGTAACCCACAAACATGAATCTGATTGTTCTCAACAATTTTTCGCATGCATACATTTTGCGGGTAATCAATCCATCTGGGGCAGAAAGATGTTTGGAACACCAAAAGAAAAAAGAGATCCAAAAAAAGTATGAGTATTGAAAACAAATCATTCTCTGAGATACTTCAGTCCAATGTAATTATAAATCAGGTTTATCATCCGTTAAATGTTCCGCAACAATTTCCTCCCCTACCTTGTAGTTCTTCTAGCCAAGCGGAAGAAATATCTAGTAGGAAAAGGAAATGTACAGCAGTCATAACCAGTCCTCCACGTCAACCAACAAAACCAGGGTATGACAGACAGGCGTATCAGAAAATCTCAGCAACATCCGAAATACATAGGACCATTTTAACAGCTCAGTGGTTAATAAACATATCCATTCTACTATGGAATTGACTGCATCACCTTTTGTAGGAGCAAAAGAGCAGGAAGCTCAGGGGAGGGGTGATCGTACTCTAGACGTAGCACCATGTATCAATCTTGCACACTCTGTTAGTCAACATTTACTTAAGACTCTACACAATGATAATATTCAATTATTAGGTCACTCATTTGAGGTAGAAGCATGAGAATTCTACAGTGGAACTGTAGGAGTATCTTAGGTAAGAGGCACAAATTAATAGCTAATAAAACTGTTTGATCCACAGATAATTCTCTAAGTGAAACATGGTTGAAATCACATTTTATATTTCCTTTAAAAGATTTTTTAAACATACGGGCAGATGGGACTTGTGCAGGTGGTACATGCATTTTGATTCATAATTCCCTAACTTACCACATTATACAATTCATGCACATTAATCCAGGCACTCAGATGACGGCTGTACAAATTAATGGATTAACTATAGTAGGCCCTATCTATATATTGTCCACAATTCCCTAACTTACCACCCTATACAATTCGTGCACATTAAACCAGGCACTCAGATGATGGCTGTACAAATTAATGGATTAACTATAGTAGGCCCTATCTATATAGTGTCCGCCTTGCATAAAAGGTAACTATCAACAATGGGATTCTTTTCTTGCCCAGTTTTCTCAGTTAGCATATATAGGCGTAGCTTACAACGCCCATAACACTGGGGTAGTGAAGTATGTTGTCCGAAAGGTAATAATATCGGAAAGATAATTTTTTAACATAATCTGTCTTTACTCAATGGTGGGTTACAGACAAGACTCGCTACCCCTAATGTTAAATAAGTGCAATTAATCTAATTGTTTATACAGTAGATATTATGCATAAATTTACACGGAGGGTCACTACTGATCCATGCCAAAGTGTCCACTTTCCTATTATCATCGATAGGAACAGAACAGGATCAAGATTAGTTCAGGCAGTAAGAAATACACAATCATTAGATTATGACTTTTTCCAACTATTTATCAGTGAACAAATTTCTGTTTCTAAAAAGAATAATTTTGCATATGAGGATGTAATACAGGTGATACATATGTATCTAAACAGGTATCATCTCATTGAACAAAAAATTATAAAACCCAGGACAAACAAAATTCATTGGTGGGATAACGAATGTGATGCCCTAGTTAGGAATAGAAAACAAGCTTTTAAAAATTACAAACAAGAGGGGACGTTGACCACATACTTAACATATAAAGCTACAGTAGCAAAAATCCAAAGTATTTTAAATCAAAAACGTAGAAATTCCTGGAAACGGTACGTATCATCCTTAAATAGGCAAACACCTACAAGAGAAACTTAGGGGAGCAATTAGAAATCTGCGTAATAATCTCCTGCATTCAATAGCCCTATATTACTTCAGTTTTATCGAAACATCACACTGGATTTCATCGAACCCTCCTTCCAATATTGTGTGTCCATTTTTTCTGACAGATTTTCCACATTATTAATTCCCATAACTGAGAGTGAATTTAATTTGGCATTGAATTCTGGAAAGAATTCTTGCCCTGGCCCAGACAACATTTCCTACAATATGTTACAAGCCCTGCCTCAGAAAACAAGACATTCCATAATTGAGACATTTAATGACATCCTCGAATATTAAATCATTCCTCCTTCATGGAATGAATTTATAGTTATCCCCATTCTTAAGAAAGGTAAAAACTATCAGGATCCTCTCAACTATAGAAGCATCTGTTTAAGCTCTTGTATGCGGAAAATATTTCAACAAATTTTATTACGACGACTCCTATGCTGTCTCAAATATCGTAATCTTATTCCCAAATATCAATTTGCATTTGTTAAAGGAATAAGTGTGCCCGATGCTATTAACATTCTAATTACTAATATTCTGCTTACAAAAGTGAGGTCAGAGACAATAACAGAAGCCTTTCTAGACATAAAAGGAGCATATGATAATGATTTAAACATACTGTTTAACAAGTTATTAATATGGAAGTTCCCATTAGAGTTTATTACTCTCTTATGAAACCTATTTACCAAGTGTAAGGTTTGCTTAAAAAATAGTAATGACATACCAGAACAAAAGATTCGTATCTCATGGTTTGCCACAGGGAGATATTTTAAGCCCTATTTTATATTTATTATATACTTCCCAGTTAATACTTAGTTATCAAATCTGCCAGGATGGGTAATTCATTATGCAGATGATATTGTAATCTACATTCCACATAAATCAGTAGATGAGTCATGTCATACATTAATACAGGCATTAAAGAGAGCACAAATTTGGTTTTTGAATCATGGTTTGGAAATTGAATGCAAAAAATCAGTTGCAGTCATTTTCACTAACAAGCGTAATTATGACAAATCTCCATTGCGATATGGCAGAACTGAGATTCCAGTTAAGAATTCAACTGAATATTTAGGAATCTTCCTAGATACTAAATTATTATGGAGACACCAAATAGATCATCTTTGTTTAAAAATTAATCTAAAATGTAGTATATTTAAATCGCTACCCAAAATAAACTGGGGTGCTGATCCTCTTATACTATTACTACTGTTGCACAAAAATATCATTAGGTCTGTCTTTGATTATGACAGTAGTTTCTTAGACACCGCTACAGAGTTTACTAAAAAGAAATTAGATTCTTTTTTTCTTTCTTGCGAACCGGCCAAACTTAGAACCACACCAATACCACTTCACTTCCTTCTTATCATTCCTTCTTCCTTCCTCTTTCTCCACAGTGCCTTCATTCTTTCAGAATGTTGCGCTCTTCTCTCTCCAGTCCATCTTCCCCCTCTGCACTCTTTCTTTTCTTCCACAAGAACTTTTATGTTGGAAAATCTTTTCCTGAATTGGTCTCTGTCACAACATTCATCTGCAATTCCGAACCTCTTGAGTTCTTCCTTCATCTGCTTGGCATATACCCCCTGGCTCTTCAAGTAGTATATTTTATTAAAAATTTGTTTATTTAACCGTGCTGGATCCATTCTGACCATGTGTCCATAGAATTGCAGCCGTCTTTTCCTTATTGTTGTTTCCAGGTCTTCTGTTCTTTTGTATATCTCCTTATTTGAGCGTAATCTGTAGTTTCCCTCTACCACCCTTGGGCCATAAATCCTCCTTAATATTCTCCTTTCAATCTTTACTAGATTTTCCAGGTTTGTTAGTGTTGCTGTTTCCACCCCATACAGAATTAATTGTTTTTACCACAGCATCATAATGTCTTAGTTTGACATTAATGGAAAGATTCTTTTTGTTGTAAATGGCTTTGGTGGCAGTGTTTAGCCTTTCCAACTTAAGTCTCCTATTTTCCATGGCCACTTTATCCATCCGATTGCTGCTGATAATCTTTCCCAGGTATTTAAACTGCTTTGTGACCTTTACTTCGCCATATTTCGTCTTCATTGTTCTCTTCACATAATTCCTGTCCGTGCTCATCATCTCGGTTTTTGTGAAGGAGATTTTTAAGCCTGTTTTCTCAGCTATCTCCTGTAGTTCATTTACAGATAAAAATTATCAGAATAATTATTGGGGCTATGCCATCTTCTCCAAATAATGCAGTCTTAGCTGAAACGTCAGAACCACCTCTAAAATTTTGAAGGAAAATTATTGCTACTATATATTTACTACAAAAAATGTCAAACACTCATTACCCCATCATTCTGAAACTAAATTTGTTAAGAGTATATTATCAAAATAAAAAATTAAAGAAGAGAAATACCCAGTAATTCTTTGGGCTTATAAACAGTATGGTGGCCTCAGAAATAATATTATCCAAACTAACTTTCATTTGAAATATTTGTCCTATCAAGCGAGTATTTACAAGCCAGAAAAACATCAATATTCACTGAAACTAGCCGTTCTGAACCGCACTATAATACGAAGAATCATAACAAGCACTCTCCAGAAGTACACTACTTTCGTCCCATTCTATACAGATGGATCAAAACATAGAGAACCTCCAGGTGTAGGGGCAGCTTTATATTCCCCAGATTTACAAGTAGCTAAACAATTTTCCTTACCACTCCAAGCATAATCTTATACTGCGGAGATTTTTGCTATAAGGCAAGCATTATTATTCATAAAATATTCAAGGATAAAAGAAGCAGTTATTTGTATGGATTCGCTTAGTACGCTTTCCTCTGTACTTCACGTTGAAAACCCTACCAATTTGTATATTCAAAACTTTTGAAAAATGAGTTACGATGTAGAAGTGAGTAATGTCAAAGTAATATTTTTGCAGGTTCCAGGTCGTAGCATATTATTATATATTATATAATATAATATATTATAATATATATATATATAATATATAATATATATATATAATATATATATATAATATATATATATATATATATATATATATAATATATAATATATATATAATATATTATAATATATTATTATATTATTTAAGAGTACCTTATTTAGATTTATGGGGAGAAGTGGTGGAACAGTTATGGAAGCTATGGATTGAAAACTGGAAACGTGAGTATCAGTAAAAAGGCAAACATTTATTTGATATTTTGCAGACTATCCACAAACATCCATGGTTTTCTACAGGTTCCTACACAAGATGACATATAATCACGATAATAATATTAAGACTCAATCATGCCTGTACCCCTGAACATTTATTTAGAATAAAGGTGATCGATTCAAACATCTGCGAATGTGGTAAAGATGTCAGTACTCCAAATCATATTTTGTTCCAATGTGAGAAATTCAAGCATCAATGGAACAATTTTCTTCAGAAAATAATGAAATTGTGTTTTCAACTGCCCTTGAATGTCTCTTGCCTGTTATATAGCCCTACAGTTCAACTGGCTTTCCTTCAGGAAAGCAAACTCACAGTATAATTTTACTAATATGACTAACACCCTCCTTTATATATGATTCAGTCTTGTCTGTTTGCTAGTTAAATGCCATGATGAATCACACTGGCAAAAAGAGATAGTACCCTGTATCCCTGTGCATTGTGATCCTACTGTTATTTTTATACTATTTAGGCAGTCATCTAGACCCAACTTTGATGGTTATGTCCTTTCCTAGTTAAATAATTTATTCCGTAAGGCCTTTAATTTAAGCACTGTATTAATTAAGATGTTCAGTGGCTGGACGGAGAATATTTATGCCGACGTCAATCAATCACTACTAATCTGCATTTAGGGCAGTCGCACAGGTGACAGATTCCCTATTTCTTGTTTTCCTAGCCTTTTCTTAAATGATTGCAAAGAAATTGGAAATTTATTGAACATCTCCCTTGGTAAGTTATTCCAATCCCTAACTCCCCTTCCTATAAACAAATATCTGCCCCAATTTGTCCTCTTGAATGCGGAGTCCAGTAATGATCAAGAAGAAAAAGAACCTCTGAGAAGATTCAAAAACTTGTGATATCTTGTAAAAGTTCCACCTGTTTGTTGCTTTCAGTTGGCGAGTTTCAAGCGAAAACCTTGTTACTCGGCTTCAAACAGATGCTGTGAGGATCTTTACTGGCAATTAAACTAAGGTCTCCTATCGGGAAGTTTTATCATCTCAAAAATGACCATCATCAGGAAACTAACTGAAGAAGACAGCAAAGACATCCTCTACATCTTCTCATTGTGAGAACCAAGAGACCTGCAACTGGTCAAACATAAGGAAAATTAGCCAGTTAAGGTAGTTTACAAGAGCAGGGATTTTCTAAACAAGGACCCTAAAGTCCTTTTATAAAAGAATGACCTATTCAATCCAGAACTCAAAACAAAATACTGGAAAGTGATAGACGAGTAAGTCAATTCTGAGGGACAAAACAATTAAAAGAAAAGAAGTTGCCTGCTTATACTGGCATAGACAAGGGCCTATTTAAGACCTTATCTGCTTCTTCCAGGAAAACAGAGAGGATGCACTCTGGCGGTGACGCATTCGGGGACTTGGGAGTCTTTCATTTTCACACCCTTTGTTGGCCCTTGTCTTTCTTTGGCTGAAACCTTCATTTTTCGAAGTGTCAGATCCCTTCCTTTTTTTTTTTTTTTCCCCCTCTCTGATTAGTGTTGTATAGAGGATGGTTGCCTAGTTGTACTTGCTCTTAAAACAATAATCACAACCACCACCACCACCGCCACCACCACCACCACCACCACCACCACCACTGATACTAATGATGGACCGAGCTCGATAGCTGCAGTCGCTTAAGTGCGGCCAGTATCCAGTATTCGGGAGATAGTAGGTTCGAACCCCACTGTCGGCAGCCATGAAAATGGTTTTCCGTGGTTTCCCATTTTCACACCAGGCAAATGCTGGGGCTGTACCTTAATTAAGGCCACGGCCGATTCCTTCCCACTCCTAGACCTTTCCTGTCCCATCGTCGCCATAAGACCTATCTGTGTCGGTGCGACGTAAAGCAACTAGCCAAAAAAAAAAACTAATGATGGAGAGACTCAAGAACCTTTGAAGCAGAGGAGGATACATCCTACAACAGAAAAAGTAATAGGTAATCCATCACGAATTAAAATAAAATAATTCAGATTAATTTACAACATAAGAAGACAGATTCAGTTCGTTTTAGTAGCAAGCTTGCCAGGCTGAGTAGTTCAGACGGTAGAGTGCTTGTCTTCTGAACTCAAGTTGGCAGGTTCGATCCTGGCTCAGTCTGGTGGTATTTGAAGGTGCTCAAATACGTCAGCCTTGTGTCAGTAGATTTAAAGGTACATTAAAAAACTCCTGCAGGACAAAATTCTGCCACCTCAACATCTCTGAAAACCATAAGAGAGTAGTAAGCGGACGTAAAACCAATAACTTTATTATTATCAGCAAGCATGCTTTAGACAACACAGACAGAGCCCTCTTTTGAGAATGTTAGGTGTATAAGGGGAGGACTAAGTTGTGCTGGAGGAACATCAGCGACCATAATCACGCTCCAAGATCTGGTGCATATTTCAGAAATTGGATATATGCATTTCTCATTGTGAGGTTCTGTTCTAGAGATGTTACAACATTTTTTGTGTGGTACAAACTAAAATAGATGGGTGTTATTAATTTCATAATGCTGAATTCAGAAATGAATTTTGTTTTGCCGTATCACGTCTGGTTAAATGGCAATTGTACAAAACGTTATTTTGTCATTACATAAAATTTTCAATACTTAGTATTGATTGAATTATGCATGCAGAATAGAGAACCAGTTAACAAGCAAAGTAAATGATACATAAATTCAAAGCTTACTCATATTTACTCGGGTGTATTTTTCTGTTTCCCGTAGAATTTACGTGTTTTTGAAGTTCGTGAGTGCTTGATGAATATTAAATTTTCACGACCGTATTGTAATCGAAACCAACTTTCAACCTATTAGGTCGTGTTACGTACATTTAGTACGTGTTGGCCACTGGTGTCTGGTTGGCCATTTTTGTTCTGTTATTTAACATCTCTTCAACACGTACTAAATGTACGTAACACGACCTAATAGGTTGAAAGTCGGTTTCGATTCATGAGTGCTCTCTGGAAGGGTTGTCAACAGAAGAGTATTTTCCTTGCATGCAAGGCATTCATTGCATGAGTTATGATAGGGCGAAGAACTGTCTGAAGTATGATTTGAGGCTGGTTCAAGTCAAGTATTGACTATTTCATCTCTCAGAAATTCAAAATTTCTGCTCAACTGCACTAGTTCCGTTGCTTGACTACGTGTGGTGTTCGTGAAGTCTCAACATCTAATCCAGTGTAGATAGAAAGAGAAAGCAAATGGAGAAGTTAAGGACGTAACGCATTCAATCTTTAAATTGCATTCTGTAGCAAACATAGCTATGAAACCCTCCGTAAGATGTCGCTACAATTGAAATTTGGTCACCATCCATGTGCTACCCTCTGCCATCTGTTAACAACTTGGAGAAAGTCGGTATATACAAGCTTACAGCGAGCGGGAACCACTGATCACCCCCTAGCGAGAATCTAACATGACAAAAATGATCACTGTCACTGGGGTGATTTACTTCCAGTGTTTGAGTAGTGGCTGACTAGGGAGTTCATTCATTGTGCGTTTTGTCGATTAGTGAATTCATTAATTGTATGTTGTTTCTGTGCAATTCCTCGTGTTTGATGTTTTATATATTAACAATGGATGAGTCTAAAACAGCCTGCCTCTGTGGTGTAGTGGTTAATATGATTAGATGCCACCCCCGGAGGCCCAGGTGGTTCGATCCCAGCTCTGCCACAAAATGTGAAAATTGGTACAAGGACTAGAACGGGGTCCACTCAGCCTCAGGAGATCAACTGAGTCTGATTCCTATCTAAACCAACCTCAAAGTAGTTTACTGTGTTTTCCCACTTCTCCTCCAGACAAATGCCAGGATGGAACCTAACTTAAGGCCATGACCACTTCCTTCTCCCCACAAGGTCCCTGTTCAGCATACCAGGTGAGGTACTAGTCCTCCTTCCCAGTTGTATCCCCGGCTGAATGTTTCACGCTCCAGGGCACTGCCCTTGAGGCGGTAGAGGTGGGATCCGTCGCTGAGTCCGAAGGAAACGCCAACCCCGGAGGTTAAACGGATTAAGAAAGAAAGAAAGAAAGAGTCTCTGAAAAGCCTTTTGTAACCCGTTTCTTTGATTAAACTTTCACATTTAAATTTAAAAAGCAGAAAAAAATCATTATGTTCGCACAGTCAATCCAGAAACTTATTGTAAAACTGCGTGGCTCTCAGATACGTTCATGTTGTTGAAAGATTGCTTGGTTCCTATAATGTGAGTTCTGATAGGACTGCAAAAGCATTGGTGAGACTTGCAATTGGGTGTCTGGATAACTTTGACTGCTGTGAAAAATTAGTTGCGCAGACTTTCGATGGAGCAGTGGTGCTTGCAGGTCAGCTGAATGGTGTGCAAGCTAAATTAAAAGAAGTGGTTCCTGAAGCTGTATTCACCCACTGCTGCTGTATGTGCACAAACTTAATTTTTTCTCAAGCTGTGTCATATGTGAAATAATGTTGTATGTTCTTCACAACGATGAGTGGTTTTGCAACATTCTTTAGCAGTTCATCAAGAAAAGGTTTCCTAAGCTAGCTCCAACAAGGTGGAACTATTCCAGTCGATTAGTACAGACCATCGCGGAATATCGTGCTCTTCTCCAAGAGCATTATGAAAGTATTTTGGAGGAACCTGGGAATGCAGACATAATAAAGGCAGCACACATCCAGGGCATGGCTGCAAAGAGTACTAAATGCCATATGGACAGGCAACAAAATACCTGCAGATTGGAGCAAGGGAGTTATAATTCCCCTGTTTAAGAAAGGCAGCAGAAGGAAACCCACCAACTATAGAGGAAAAAACCCTGCTGTCTCATGGGCTAAAAATTCTAGAGAAGATCATAGAAAGGAGATTGAGAACCATCACTGAACCACAGTTAGAGGATAAGCAATATGCATTCAGAAGTAACAGATCAAAAATGGATCTAATTTTTAGCACCTGCATTCATGGAAAAGTATTGGGAGAAAGGCAAGAACCTGGTCATTGTCTTCCTAGATATAGAAAAGGCCTATGATGGTGTTATAAGAGATAAGATCTGGAGTGCCTGAGCAAAAGAAATGTGCCTGAAGGACTGGTAAGGAAAATTCAGATGCTGTTCATGGACTGTACTAGCTGTGTACAAATTAGGGAAGGTCGATCATTATGGTTTGAGACCAAGAATTGAGTTCAGCAATGAAGCGCACTGTCCTCACTACTGTTCATCACTGTTATGTACAATATAATGAAGAATGTCACAGAAAGTTAGGTGAACTGAATGCAGTGGCCTTTGCTGATGATATCATGATCTGGGGTGAAACAGAAAAGGAATAACGAACCAGGCTCAACGTATGGAAATCCCAGTTCCAGGAATATAACCTCGTCGGCGGCGGCTGTAACTCGATCCGAGTATATATAACTTCTTCCTGTATACACTGGCCAGTTCACCTCAGTTTATGGATCTGTTTACGATGACAAAACAGACCAATCCTGGCTTAAAACATACGCCCACACAAATCACACTGAATGGATGGAGGAGGGCGGGGTTGTAATTGATGGAGTTTTCTTGCCTGTCGCTTGGCCTCTTGATGTCTGCGGCATTCTCTTTCAAACAAGTTGACAGCGGTTGATGTAGTGTTCCGCCACAGTGAGCGGTCCACTGCACATTCTTGCCATGTCTGTATATCTATACCAGTTGTCTTCATGATGTGTTTCAGCTGGTCCTTAAAACGCTTAAGAGGGGCTCCATGAGGTCTTCTGCCAGAGCAAAGTTCACCATAAAGAATTTGGCGGGGAAGCCTGGTATCACCCATGCGGTGAACATGGCCTAACCATCTCAGTTGATGAGCGATGATTGTTGCCTCAATGCTATTTAGCTGCGCTTTGTCGAGAACTGCAGTGTTGGTCGTCCTCCCACTTAATATTCAAGATGAATCTCATTTTCTGTTGGTGGAAGCACTCAAGTTTTTTGATATCACGGTGATAGAGTCCAAGTTTCACAGCCATACAGCAGCGTGGAAATGACAACAGCTTTGTACACCATGATTTTGGTATGCAGTTTTAGGTCATTATTCATGAAGACTCTGTGCATTAGCCGTCTGAATGCTGCATAAGCAGCCCCAATTCTTTTATCAACATCTTGTTCACAGGTACACTGTTTAGAAAAGATGTTTCCAAGATATGAAAAGTGATCATCCTGTTCCAGTGTTGTGTCTAAGATGTAAATATTGAACTCGGGAAGTGTTAATCCTTGGGCAGGTTGTGCAAGTACCTTAATTTTTTTTTTGCATTAATGGCAAGACCAAAGCGATTACATGAATTTTTAAAGCAGTTGACTGACTGTTATAGTTCTGCAGGTGTTAGAATAGAAGGTGCGGTGTCATTGGCATACTGCAGATCTGTCACCCGGGTAACCAGAGTATGTCTTTGTGAGCAAAGTCTTGCCAGATTGAAACGGCCTCCATCAAAACAAAATTTAATCTCCATGCCTAAGTTGTTTGCAGATGATTCATTCAGCATGGCAGCCATGTACAGTGCAAAGAGTGTAGGAGAAAGCACACAGCCTTGTTTCAATCCATGAGTGATTGGGAACGAATCTGATACTGAGTCACCATGAAGAACCTGTACAGACATGCCATCATGAGAAGCGTAAACCAATTCCACATAACATTCAGGACATCCTAAATGTCTCAATACTTTCCCCATAGCAGATCTTGGTACTGAATTAAAGGCTTTCTCCAGATCATAGAAAACTAAATACAGAGGCTGCTGCATTTTTCCTGGAGTTGTCTAGCACAGAGGATCATATCTGTTGTGCCTCTGGAGGTTTGGAAACCACATTGAGATTCAGGCAAAATCCTCTCGGAGATAACTCGGAGCTGGTTTAATAGAATTCTTGAGAGAATTTTACCTGCAGTTGACAAAAGCAATATGCCATGGTAGTCCCCACATACACTACGATCGCCTTTCTTGAAGATAGTGATGATGGTAGCATTCTTCAAGTTGTCAGGTACTTGTCGAGTTTCCCAAATCAAGAGGATGAGCGTGAAAAGTCTAGTCTTCAAGGGTATACCTCCATTTGTATCAGTTCCAGAGGGATGTTATCAGGACCAGGAGCCTTTCTTGGTTTTAGTTGATTGAATGCTTTGGTGAAGTTTCTATATGTAGGAGGAACTGCCATCCATGGTTGTTGGGGCTGCTGAGGGACATTATGAAGAAAGTCCTCAGCAACACTGGAGACACAATTTAGAAATAAAGAGAAATGTTCCTTCCAATGTTCTATTATCAGTTAAAATGATGGAGTTGCCAGCAGTCTTCAATGACCCCGATGAAGATTGAATTGGACCATTAATCTCCTTTATGCCAGCGTAGTAGTTTTGCAGGTCACGGGAATCAGATAGTCTTTGCAGTTCTTCCACCTTTTGTTGCCACCAGTTATTCTTAATTTCCCTAATTTGTGCCTGACATTTTTCTTTAAGTTCCAAGAAATGTGATTTCTTCACATTGGAAGATGGATCTTGAGGATGGGATAGGTGGGCTTCCCGTTTGGCATTGATCAGACATTTAATTTCATTATTTTCATCAAACCAATCCTGTCTTTTTTTTCCTCACGAAACCAATTGTTTCCTGAGCTGACTCAGTGATGATCTTCTGAAGTGTGGCCCATTCTTAATTTGTACTATCACTGCTGACTGGATGACTAGCCAGTTTGTTTGAGGTTGTATTTGTGTAATCTGTAGCAGTGGATTCAATTTGAAGTTTAGAAGTATTGAATTTCTTTCTGGGCAGGTTGTGGATGGATCTTTTTGGTTTGCGACAGATAGAGATTCTCAACTGGCAAAAAAAGGAGCTACCGAGCTCGATAGCTGCAGTCGCTTAAGTGCGGCCAGTATCCAGTAATCGGGAGATAGTAGGTTCGAGCCCCACTGTCGGCAGCCCTGAAGATGGTTTTCCGTGGTTTCCCATTTTCACACCAGGCAAATGCTGGGACTGTACCTTAATTAAGGCCACGGCCGCTTCCTTCCAATTCCTAGGCCTTCCCTACCCCATCATCACCATAAGACATACCTGTGTCGGTGCAACGTAAAGCAAATAGCAAAAAAAAAAAAGAAAAAGGAGCTTATGATCTGTCCAGCAGTCATCTACGTTTCTTGCAGTTCTTATAACAAGGGGCATCTTTTTTATCATATTGCCTGGTGATGATATAATCAAGGATGTGCCAGTGCTTTGAGTGAGGATGTATCCAAGTGGTCTTGCAGCGATTAGGCAGGCGGAACTGAGTATTAGTAATGTGACATCAACATCAGCGAGATGAAGACAGTGTTGATGGCAGTCAACAGAGATGGGCGACCAGCAAGTGTAAAACTAGGAGACCACCATCTAGAGTGTGTGAATAGTTTTCCTTACCTTGGAAGTGTAATCTCCAGTGATAATTTGGTCAGAAAGGAAATTACAGAGTGCAAAAGGGATCAGAATTCTACCAACAAGTAAGAGCACTTTTATGGGATGATATGATTCCAAAACTGGCCAAACTGATGATGTTTAACAGCTATTTCATAACAATAGTAACGTATGGTATTGATTTTACAAGTAACTGTTCTCATTTTGTTCCATATTGAAGATACAATAAGTAAATTCTTTCTTGAATAACATTACTGTGTCCACCTATTCAATACAATTATATTTTGTTAAATTCTACATGAAATATAAACACTAGTTAGGGACATGTTTTGCCCTACTTTTGGGCATCCTCAGCCTAATACTAATCTTAAGGTCAAGTCTTAAATCTATTGACATTAGAACTTAATACTAAACTTAAATTAATATCAAATACTAAATACAATGGTCTTATGCTTATTACATATTTACATAGTTTACAATATGTACATTAACTAAATTCCAGAATTTGTGAACAATAAAGCCCTAAAATAATTATTTTACAATGACTAGAAGACGTTTGAGATGTCTGGATGAAAGTTTATGCAAATGTGTACGTATTGGCCAGAGATTGATCACAGCGTGAATATGTACATTAACTAAATGCCAGAATTTGTGAACAAGGAAGCAACAAAATATTTAAATTATACAATGACTAGAAAATGTTTGCGATGTCTGGATGAAAGTTTATGCAAATGTGTACGTATTGGCTAGAAATTGATCACAGCGTGAATTGGGGCTTCTTAAACTTTATGGATGAACATTAGGTTGAAGGTTTTTTCAAAGGTGGTTATGGTTATTATCATAAGTATATTGTTGCAAAACCAGAACCGTGGTTAAATTCGATCATGTTGGATTTGAATATTCCTTTAGAAAGAAGCATGGTTGGTCGGTAATGTTTAATTTAACTAAACTAGTTGCTTTTACGTCGCACCAACACAGATAGGTCATATGGCAACGATGGGACAGGAAACGGCTAGGAGCGGGAAGGAAGCGGCCGTGGCCTTAATTAACCCATGAACGCCTAGTGTTGCATATGTGCAATGGCGTGCCAGTGCTCTTTTCTTTCAATGTATGAAGTTGTTTTCCAGTAAAAGAATGAAAATTGCACGCTTATTCGGTAAAGGGAAGTGTTGTGCTTTGTTACGAGTCGGTTAATCAATAGTCACCGCTTGATTGTTGACGAGGTGTGTGTTTGAAGTTTGCCGCGTGTTCCAGCTATCACAATAGCATACCGTAAGAAGTAAGATTCGCCATATAATTTTATGATTTAGAAATAATTAACCTCTTTTAGGAAATCCAGGAAGTAATTCATCAGAGTTTGAATGTAGCACGATTCCTTTTACAATTAATAACTCGTGGCCGAGTGAGATCCACATATTCCCGGCATTGCATATTCGCAACGCTAGGTGGATCCGTTGTCAAATCACTTCCGTATGTACCAATTTGGTATTGACGGGTTTGTTATTGACGTAACAACCCTTCGTTGCTGTGCATGCAATTCAAACTCATATACCAGTTTTGTGATGTATATTATCTGGTC
This sequence comes from Anabrus simplex, assembly GCF_040414725.1. Lineage (NCBI taxonomy): Eukaryota > Metazoa > Arthropoda > Insecta > Orthoptera > Tettigoniidae > Anabrus > Anabrus simplex. The sequence goes on from NC_090270.1 coordinate 235,461,127, forward strand.
AAGAGGTTTTCCAGGGCAGAAAAGAAGGTCATCATGGTAGAACGCCCTGCACTATTAGGAATTTATAATACATGTATGGGAGGAACAGATCTCATGGACGAGAGCATCAACAGATTCCGCGTGGCAGTTAGAAGCAAAAAATGGTGGTGGGCAATTTTTTCCTGGATTTTAGACATTAGTCTGTAAAATGTTTGGTACCTCAGCAACATGTCATGGCCTAAAATGATGCAGCTTCAGTTCAAGTGGGAAGTGGCGCAATACTACGTCAAATCCTACGGCACAGAGCCTAGGAGAGCGGGGCGCCCATTGCTCTCGCACGTGGGGGAAGGTCGCGTACATGAAGTTGTATGGTACGACGAGTGAGACCACCTTGTGATGTATATCCCAGACAATAAAAGAAGACGGTGTGCATATGAGAAATGCTCTAGCATAATCCGTACAGGGTGTGTAACGTGTTACGTTGGGCTCTGCATAAGTTGCTTCATTCCGTTCCACATAAAGGGACATACAGATCACGGAGTCTTAAGAGAAACCCACAGCAAACTCTGTCAGTTTTCAATATCATTTTCCAATAAATATATTTATTTTTATTACCATATATATATAATAGGTACTGTAAATAATGTCTTATTGTATATAAACTAAAACTATTTTATTTTATCTCTTAGTAAATAATCAACTCAACAATAACATATCTTCTTCTCCACACTCACTGTCCTCTTATTTTCATTATTTTCTCGAAGAAAACAACATATGTGTTGGTACCTTGCAGACTATTACTTAAATGCCTAGCGTTGCATATATGCGACACCCTCTATTTCCGCCTAGCGTTGCATATATGCGACACCCTCTATTTCCGAAACTAAACATGTTTGCTTCAAAATAACGGATATTCCTTGAATAACACCCTTTCCTAAGAATGTTTATTAAGAAAAATGGAACATTTCAAAAAAATAAAAAAATTTGGGCGTTCAAGGGTTAAAATGGTGTGAAAATGGGAAACCACAGAAAACCATTTTCAGGGCTGCCGACAGTGGGGTTCGAACCTACTATCTCCCGAATACTGGCCGCACTACAGCTATCGAGCTCGGTGGTAATGTTTAATAGGCTAAAGCATGGATGTTGGAAACATATTGTTTCGCCCGCTCGGTGTCTTCAGTGTCAAAAAAAAAAAAAACAGATCAGATGTAAGGCTTTTCAGGAGTTTGCTCTATTAACCAGCGTTTCGTCTTAGGTCTGACACTAGACGCATCAGAGTGGGATGTGTCAGACCCTACCCACTGACGCTGGGGTGTATGCAGGTGAACTTATCAGAAGCCAATTATAAGAGACACAGTCTGATAACTGTATACGGGAGATAAATCTCCACAATGGAATTATTGCCCGCCTAGTAATTCCGAATGGAATTTTTCCACCAATAGAGCATCTCAAAAAACAGATCAGATGTAAGGCTTTTCAGGCATTTGCTCTATTAACCAGTTTTTTGTCTTAGGTCTGACACTAGACTCATCAGAGTGGGATGTATCAGACCCTACCCACTGACGCTGAGGTGTATGCAGGTGAACTTATCAGAAGCCCATCATAAGAAGCACAGTCTGATAACTGCATATGGGAGATAAATCTCCACAATGGAATTGTTGCCCGCCTAGCAATTCCGAATGGAAATTCTTAGTTCCCAAGGAGGGAATTAGATATTTTTCCACCAATAGAGCATATCAAAAAACAGATTAGATGTAAGGCTTTTCAGGCGTTTGCTCTATTAACCAACGTTTCGTCTTAGGTCTGACACTAGACCCTTCAGAGTGGGATGTATCAGACCCTACACACTGATGCTGAGGTGTATGCAGGTGAACTTATCAGAAGCCCGTCATAAGAGGCACAGTCTGATAACTGCATATGGGAGATAAATCTCCACAATGGAATTCTTGCCCACCTAGCAATTCCGAATGGAAATTCTAAGTTCCCAAGGAGGGAATTAGATATTTTTCCACCAATAGAGCATGTCAAAAAACAGATCAGATGTAAGGCTTTTCAGGTGTTTGCTCTATTAACCAGCATTTCATCTTAGGTCCGACACTAGACTCATCGGAGTGGGATGTGTCACACCCTACCCACTGACGCTGGGGTGTATGCAGGTGAACTTATCAGAAGCCCATTATAAGAGGCACAGTCTGATAACTGTATACTGTACCGGTTACGACCTGTACATAAGTATTTTTTGAGCATAAGTTACGTTTATTTACCACGCGTAATGTTCCAAGCGCGCCTGATTTGTTTACCAGCAGCGAGGACCAGCTAGCGAGTGTATGACGACTGTGAGCTGTGACGTAGCCACAGGGGCTAGCTAGACCGCCCGCTCGTCTCAACACGTGTTACCAGCCTTGACTGGTATTTTCTGGATTCCACGTCACTTGTTCTAGAGAGTTCGATGGAGAAAATTTTGAAATTTCTATAATAATGATGCCAGCGAATCAAGCGATATGTTATCTTGTTTGGGATCACCTAAACGTCCCAATGCTCGAGTTTCAAGCAAATCCATCAAGGGATTCGGGAGATATTCAATCAAACCATATTATGATGTAGACGTCCCGAATCGAATAAAAGGAGGACCTACTGTAGCCTATTCACACAGTCTCAGCTGAATAGTCAGCGGGGACACTCTTGCTGCTACTATCATCGTGGAATTCTGTCTTTCTACAAGTGTGGGAAGACGATTCTTCCAAGTACTATAAAGTGGACTCATAAGACTTCGAGTGTTGTAGAAAATTTTCTAAGTCTTCGTAATTGAACTTAGAATATTTACAAGTGTTAATTAAATGGACTTGTATTATTTATGTGCCTTCGAGACTGAAACTTTTCTAAGTGTTTGGACTTGTATTATTTACGTGTCTTCGAAGCTGGAATTTTTCTAAGTGTTCACTAAATGGACCTGTATTATTTACGTGTCTTCGAAGCTAGAATTTTTCTAAGTGTTCACTGAATGGACTTGTATTATTTTCATGTGTTCGAGACCAGAACTTTTCTACGTGATCATTGAATGGACTTGTATTATTTACGAGTATTCGAGATTGGAATTTTTCTAAGTGTTCGTGAAATGGACTTGTATTATTTACGTGGAATATTTGCGACTGTTGAGGAACTCATCCTTCTAATAGACAGTGATTGATTAACATTGCTAGTGATGAACTTTAACTTTCCAACGGCTTTAAACGAAGTTAGGATTTCACTTACATTTACTCAAAGACTTGTACATTTGCCAGTGTTGGTTTAAAAGACTTATAAATTTCGTCAGTGAATTTATTTATTTATGTGGAAGGACTTGTGTTTTCGTCAGTGGTCACTCAAAGACTTTATGAATTTCACCAGTGATATTCAAACTTCCAAGTGAATGGACTTGTGTTTTCATTCGAGTTTAGGCAAAGACTTGCACCTTCGCCAGTAATGAACTTTGAGTTTAACTATAATTTCACAAGAAGGGACTTGTATTTTTCGTTGCCAAAAGTTATTCAGGGACGAGGATTTTCCTAGTGATGAACTCTAAATTATTAATACCACTCATATCGTTTTAGGAGTGTTGGAAGTCTTGATGTACAATTATCAAGAACTCTGCTTATCAGTTGATCATCCAAGGTTTTCATGGACTCAGTGCTACTAGTGACCTTGGGAACATCAATCCTCTCAGTCTCATTGGGCTGAGGTTGTACATGACTATCTACAACATCACCTGGATCACCGGGGTTCAACCCGGGCCTCAGAGTTCGAGACATCTCTACTTGCCTCCAATCCAGACAGTCCAGCTGCCTCTGTCTAGAGTACCTGGAGTCCCTGGAATCCCTGGAGTCTTCTGGAACGTGCTTCAACCAGCTTGGCTTGGTGAGCTGGAGAACCCGAGCCATTCTACTGGAATACGAGGAAGACAATCCATTTCTACTTAGAGGTGATGTGCAAATTCATGACTTATTTGAATAAACTCTTGTGCAATCAGAGTCAAAGTTTTCTGTAGATAGGACCCTACCTCCTGTACCGAGCCCTAGCTACAATTAATCCAGTTTTTCGCCCTGAGAACTATAGTCATGCTACTTTAAAATTTAATCTGAGAGTCGGGCTCTTTTGCTGGTACAATACGGTGAGATAAATCTCCACTGCATACACCCCAGCATCAGTGGGTAGGGTCTGACACATCCCACTCTGATGAGTCTAGTGTCAGACATAAGACGAAACGCTGGTTAATAGAGCAAACGCCTGAAAAGCCTTACATCTGATCTGTTTTTTGACATGCTCTATTGGTGGAAAAATATCTAATTCCCTCCATGGGAACTTAGAATTGTCTTCAGTGTCACTCACCTCTATTACGGCTCTGTTCCTGCACTGGAGATTCTTCTTTATTTCCATTCTGCCAGTACCAGCCATTGCGTCCGAGCTACCGGCATGGTTATCCAGCGCAGACGTCATCGTGTATCATCTACACCAGCACACATCAACGCTCAAGCACCTGCACCGCCCGCTGCTCACCCGCCTCCACCATATGCACCACCCCCTCTTCTATCGTATTCTTGTTGCACCACTAATGCCATCGCAACTACTTCCATTTCTGTTCCTATCTCTCCCAACATTTTGCCTACTGTACCTGTCCCTACCACGACTACTCCCACTACCACCACTACTTCTACGCAACTTTCTCCCATGACTTCTATTACTACTACCACCTCGTCCCATCCATCTCCTCTCCTGACCTCTCTCCCTCCCAACCCTTAGCAGACATGTCGCCAGGAAATGTCTCAACTACCATCTATCGAGGGAACTTCTACTGATCCTCCTGACAATGCGTCACGTCCATCTTCGCCACCACCGCCATCTGATCATACTTCAATTTACAGCTGTGTTCTGCGTGGTATGGACCACAATGTAGCGCCTGCTGCCATCACACGTGACCTTCGCCAGGCCGGCGTACCTGTCAAGAGAGCATCCCGCATCTATAACTCCGACGGTCCCACATTTCTGGTGAGACTCCAGCTGCCGACACACACCGACGTCCAACGCCTTACAGACCAAGGCATCCACATCTATGGCTGCTATCATAGGGTTGAACCCTCTCATTTTTCTCCACTTCCATCGCACCTTATTCCCACACTATGCAGCCGTCCCCGGCCGGTCCCATCTCCCCAATCTCCTCGTCCTCATCTCACCACTCCACCACCTCCTAACTACTTTCTGCCTCCCTCACCTCACCCGGACCTTTTCCACCTCATCCTCACCTCCCTTGTTAACTTCTCCTCATTTTACATCTCCTAGCCCTCCATCTTTTCCGTCTCACCGCCATGTAAAGCTCTGTATTTAACATATCGTATTGTATCTCTGTTCAATAAAGACTCCTCTTTTGTATTAAAAAAAAACCACTTAGCCAAGAGGCCCCTATTCTCCCCACTCCTTCATCACCATCTTCTTTCCCCTCTCCTTCTTTTATCAAATCTCTTCAACTCCGAGGGCGTAACCTTTAGGTGGCCCGCCTCACCCCTTCAGGGTGGGGAATGAAAACTTTCTCAGACAGACAGTTCACCTGCATACACCCCAGCATCAGTGGGTAGGGTTTGACACATCCTACTCTGATGAGTCTAGTGTCAGACCTAAGACAAAACGCTGGTTAATAGAGCAAACGCCTGAAAAGCCTTACATCTGATCAGGTCTTACGGTGACGATGGGATAGGAAAAGGGAAGGAAGCAACCGTGGCCTTAATTATGGTACAGCTCCAGTATTTGCCTGGTGTGAAAATGGGAAAATACAGAAAAACACCTTCACGGCTGCCGACAGTGGGGTTCAAATCCACTATCCCCGAATACGTGGGGTTGTAGTAAGGATGTAAAGGAGAGGGCATATGTCACTCATAAGACCCCAATTAGAGCATGGTTCCTGTATGGGACCGCCTACAAGATTACTTGATTTGAGAACTTAAAGAAGATCTAAAGGAAAGCAGCACGATGTGTTCTGGGTGATTTCTGACAAAATAGTGGTGTTATGAAAATAATGCAAACCTTTGGGCTTGGAAGCAAAGAGACAAGCTGCTTAACTGAGCAGTATTTTCTGAGTTGTCACGGGAGAGTTGGCATGGAATGACATTAGCAGATGAATAAGCATGAATGTAGTTTTTAAAAGTAGGGTAGGTCATAATATGAAGATAAAGATGGAATTCTTGGGGACAGTTTGGGACAACATTAGTTTATGAGACAAGGAATTGGGCATTGGTATAAATTTCCAATTTCACTGAAATCATTTTGGAAAAGACTAGGTAAATAATAGATAGGGAATCTTCCACTGGGTAAGTCCTAAATGCAGATCAGTGGCGATTGATAATGACTGGAGAAGCTGTTTGTCAGACTGTTCCTTCAAAATAGCCATTCAATCTCGCACTGTAGCAAGCTAGCACATTTATGACAATTCTAACCTAAGAGGTAGCAACAATTCTCCATCCCAACAACAGCTGTGTTAAAAAACTAAAAAACTTAGAAGTCAACAAAGTTAGTCTACAGGATTCCCTTAAGCCTTTGTAAACTACTGTGCATTAGTTACCTTTTGTCTAGTATCTAGCTTATTTTTAGGACCTAGCATCGAGGACTTCATGGTCATGCTGTTGCCAACGAGTTGCTTGACCCTCTAATGTATCCCTTCAACTGACACAGTACTGAACACATCTAACTTTATTCTTTCACAGTCCAGAATAACAGACATGATTAAGTACAGGGAAAATATAAGCATTACCGGGTGAGCTGGCCATGCGGTCAGGGGTGCGCAACTGTGAGTTTGCATCTGGGAGATAGTGGGTTCGAACCCCATTGTCAGCAGCCCTGAAGATGGTTTTGTGTGGTTTCCCATTTTCACACCTTCCCACTCCTATTTAAAAAATATATATTTAAGTATTGGAAAGGAACTAAGGGTAGGCCAAACAAGTTAGGTCGAAGTGAAGATAGGACTGAGACAAGGAAGTGTATTGTTACCCAATTATGGAAAGAATCAAGAATGGAATGGAGAAGACAATGACAGGTAAAATGAAAACTATGCTATTTGCAGATTGCATTGTTAAATGGCGTGATTAGGAAGAGGAAGTTCAGCTGCAAGGTGTGGAATCAGGAAATTGAGAATTTTGAAATGAAGATAAGCATAGCTAAAAACAAGACAGTTGTAGTGGCAAGGGTAAATACTGTCCAGCAGCATAGCAAAGGCCAAGCTGGTGTGTTCCCTTCACTTGCCCAGCTATTGCTCATGATCACGCCTACTGCCAGTTGTAAAAATATCAATTTACCCATTTAACAAGCTGAATCACCTGCTGCTGCATCTTCCTCTCCTTCTTCTGATTTATCATCATCATCACTTGTGTTTACACTGCACGTTCAGTAGTTCAGTCCTCCTGTGTGATTTGATTTATGTCACCTAAGACTATCTCATGAAGTTTGTAACAAAATTTGAGTGTCCTTAGTGAATTTGGAACTGTACAGCTGTTTGTGTACATGGAAGTTCTGTATCGGTTCTGCACCTCGACATGTGATATTTTATCTGTGCTATTGCAACCTTGTCTTGCTCAAGCATTTACTTTACTGGGCTTGAATGCTTCTAGGTATTATACTTTCAGAAACCTTCGGTTATGCTCGGAGCTTTTGGGGCTTCACAGGCTCAAAAGAGACTGGCTTCATTGTAGCCAGCGCACAAGCAGTAAGTTGGCTTGGACTCATTGAAAGACATACTTATGTTCCTGTACTCGCTGGTGATGAAGGTGAACTTTTCTTCTGATACTGGGTGAATCCCTGTAACCCAAGAACTATTTTATCCAAATGTTTTTTTGTTGGAGCAACATGGATTACCTAATTATGACCTTCATGGCTTCATCGAGATAGTAACTATATTACCAGTCTACAAGTCAAGTAAAGTAATTATCTATTAAATAAATTATCATGGAACTCGTCTATTTGTCTTCACATTAGAAAATACTTAAAAGGAAAAATACTTGAAATTTCTGGGGTAGCGTCGTATGAACCTCTTGAGAGTATGTCATGGCTATATCTATTATACCTATTATATCTGAAATTATAATTTTAGTGACTTCAAACTATTATTATTAAAGAAATGCATAACAACTTACTATAGAAGACAATCACTAACAAAATTAAATTTACATTACGATTGCTATGATGTTTATGAAATGTGTAATTTTGTAATTTGAGATTGTAATAACTGCTAAGTTGTCTCAAATCATGTAAGGTTTGGTTCTAACCTCCTAATGACTAATTATTATTTTGTCTACTCTTTTTATTTTTGACCATGTTGCATTTATCCAGTTTTCATTTAAAATTTTATATCCTTTCTGTCTATCTTTCCTCTGTTCTTTTGGTTGTTTAATAGCACTTAGTTCAATAATTTTTACGTTCTGGGTATTTTATTATTTTAATTAAACATGTCAAGTTTGTGTCTCCTTTAAATTTCACCTGGCATCACATATAATCAAGAGCTAAAGGTATATTGAATCCTAAATCTCCCCTCCTTTTTTACATTTTTTTTAACTTACTCGAGGCTTTGCTGTAAGTTTTGATCAATCAACTGTTTCTCCCACCCTTTGTTCTGAAGGTGTGTTTGTTTTTCAGTGATTATTAGGGGGTTGTTATGGGCCTTGCGTTATGTTGGTGGCTGTTAATTGACTCTTTGACGAGTTTAATGTTTTAACTTAATTTTAATTATTATATTTATCCTCATGGTGTGTAGTGTAATTGATCTGAGGAAGTACCTTCAAGTTATTCCCTCACTTATTTCTTTAATTTTGGGGTATTTTATAGAGATTTAGGAATTAATTTCCTTGCTGTATCAGATATCAAACTGAACCGTACGTTAACTCCCATTTCAACTCTGCTAAAAACGTCTTAGTGTGAATCACATTAAATAATTAATGGTAGTACAAAGGAAGCTTAGCAACTGTTATCTTGTCTTGTCTTGTCTTGATAATTTAATGGGCTTCGCTTGGGAGCGGTATACCCAGCCACGTTCCCTTAAGAAGTATAATAAAAACAGGATGGCAAAGTACAAAGTAAGAAACGAATGGAGAGCAAAAGGGAATGTAACGAAACTTACAACACAGGAGAAACACAAGGACACAAGGTACTAAACTTCACGCCATAGCGACCAAAACTTGGCGACTTTCTACTAAATGCACACAAGACCGGGTCAACACATAAGAGGAAGAGAAGGAAACTAACCTACCGGAAAGATAGGGGAAACGAAAGAAACTTCGAGAAGGCAGAAAACTAGTGTCTTGGTAAACAGAGTCGACATTTCACTGAAATTATAACCCGAATTCTTTAAGCTAAAGGATATCCAGATAGAGAAAACAAATGATGTCGAGTGATTGGGTAATGATATTATTGACCAACTGTAGATGGTTTATCCTTTACTGAAAGGGAAGCTGCTGTTTTTTGTAGGATTGCCAAAAATTCGTCATGCACCTTGGTGAAGAATTTTAACCCCTCTGGGTCGTCTGAAACCGCCTGTACATATGCATCAAGTTTGTCAGCAAAGATAGAAACGGCCTCTTTAAACGATGGCGGAGCCAGTGACTTGGCCTGCTGCGATGACCCAGCCGACTCGACTGGTTTGGGAGAAATCAAAACTGTCTGCGCTGATACGGAGACTTTAGGAGCTGTTTTAGGTGGGAGCATGGGAGGTGTTTGTATAAGTTCCCAATAGCCCTGAACATCATAACCGGGCGTCCTCTCCGGACGTGGTAAGGAAGATGAAACTACCGCCGTAAATTTGCGTTTTCTGGGTAATTGAGGTTGAACAACCGGAGGAGCACTCGGGAGAGGAGGGAATTGTTGTAGAGATAAAAGTGGACTGAATCTGTTGGTATTCGGAGTAAAAAAGGAATCAGAAGAGACTGACACGCCCTCCAACGCCTGCTTTTTCCTCAGTTCCTGTTGTCTCTTATGTTCCGGACATTGCAACGATCCTACTGAATGTTCCTCTGCGCAATTGAGACATAATTTAGTCGAGGTCTGACAGTCGGTTGATTCATGATCCTGGGCGCAATTAGCGCATCTCGGGTGTTGAGCCCTACAGTTTTTTTTCGTGTGGCCATATCTTTGGCAACACCGGCAGATCATTGGGGGGAAAACAAAAGGTTCCACGGGAGTACGCACATGATAAATGGAAATAAAAGCCGGTACAGTCTGACTTTGGAAAGTTAGTTTAATGGTACCCGTTGGAAGATAGAGTACCTTGCCCTCCTGAACTGCACGGCGTTTCATACGCTGAGCTCCTACAAGGGGGGGTGGTCGATTCAGCTACCTTACATATTTCCTCCATGGACAAATCCTTATCAACCCCACAGATCACGACGATCTTAAATAAGGCCGCGGAAGGGATAAATGCCTTCATATGTTTTTCCTTTAGCACCGGGTTGGTGAGGAATTGGTTAGCTTTCTGTCTATTCTGGAATTCAATCTGTATCCTCTGGCGACCTCGCCGAGCAACTTGAGTGATACCTTCAAATTTACGATCATAGAAAATTTTTCCTAATGCCATGGGATGTATACAACCCAAGTTCTTACTGGCATCTATGGCCTCCACGAATACAAAATATGGACCTATATGGTTATCATCATAGAGCTGAGTTGCCAGTTTTACAGAAAAATATATCCACATTGAGCGATGGATCATGTGTACTATTATTAGGAGGGGGTGAGGGAGCACCAACGTATTGTCCATCAAGAACTCATGACTATCTACTTCAATTACTTCCTCCTCCATTCCTAGACCCCCACTCGCCTCCGCCATGAGGTCGGAAAGGAATTGTGGAGTTAACTCATAGAATATTCACAATGGCTCACCGCTTCCAAGGAAGCTTTGAGAACAACACAAATGAAAATACACACCAAACTTAACCTACGCACGCCCGGCACTGAGTATAACACTAGAGCTGCTTGTCACACATCCACTCACCACGAGAACGTACGTGAGACTGCGAACTGATATCTGAATGTTTGTTTGTAAATGACTTTATATGCATAACATGGTACCAATTACCCCAATCTATTTTCTGATAATGGTTCATTATATCAAGCTTAAGTTATATAGTTAAAAAGAGGATATTTTATTATTGTGTTTTATTCTTTGATCTGATTAAGTTTAATTTTACTGACTCAGTTCAATTTATTAAATAAATTATGTATTTACTCAATCTTGTGGTGTTCATTGAGTGGGTTACTTATTGAGTGAGTGCAGGTCTACTTTCCTTATCAGTAAGCAATGTTTCCAGGCCTTTTCTATTCAATTTTGCCCAGCTCCATAGTTTCTATTCATTTTAATTTTGGTTACTGAGAGAAGATAAGTATCTTTTCAAGTTATTAATTTTGTTGATGTTATTACCTTGTACATTTCAAGTAAGTCATTAATATCACCTGCTACATTCCTCCATCTGATGAATATTTTCAATTTATCCCAAACCAACTCTGTGGTGGCGAGTCCACACATGTATGTTGGTTGGTTGTCTATGTCGAGCAACTGGTCGATTTTGAACAGTTTTTCCCTAGGTCTCCACGGTTCAATATTGTTGAAAAGGATGGTTTTACACATGAATGTACCAGCAGGGAAACCATTTAACTTTAGCCATTCTATCATGATTTCTTTGTTAGCACTTCTTTCTGGAGCTTTGTTGTGTTCCTTGCAATGGCAGGGTTTGTTGTCAATTACGATTACACTGGCTGGTGGTGAATTAGGAATTACTTGGTGAGTGGCTCATTTGAAAAATCTGTGTAGTTTATCTGGCCGTAGTAATCGTCAGTCACATTCCTTGTGTGTGGTGGGTAAAAACCTGTCCACTGATCCAATGTGAACTGTGACTAGTATATTATTTCCACTTATGATATCCAATATACCATTATGCCAACATTTACAAAACATGAGGTTTCATCGAGGAAAATCACAGGCTTCCCACCTGCCCTGAACTGTTACATTTTCATTAAACAGTACCATCTCCAATCTATAATGTCGCATCTCTCTACTGATACCTTCCTCTTCCTCTAGTGTTGGGCAAAGCTCTCGCTCGAGACTCTCGAGACTGACGTCATAGATCTCAAGACTCTTGAGAGTGATCCTCCTGTAGTGTTAGTTGCAACGATGTACCAGTAACTATGACTCTAAACTTGATAGTATATCAGTGGTGGTGATGGTGGTGATTATTGTTTTAAGAGGAAGTACAACTAGGCAACCATCCTCTATATAACACTAATCAGAGTGAAATAATGGAAGGGGTCCGACACTTCGAAAAATGAAGATATCGGCCAAAGGAAGACAAGGGCCACGAAGGGCATGAAAATGAAAGACTCCCTAGCCCTCGCAAACCTAATAGCGTCGGGGTCTGAAAAGAACAAGAGTTGACCAAGGGAGGTCGGATAGGATAGATAAAAGTGAGGAGCTTGGCACAAGTAAGTGGAAGCAATGCCAGGATTCAGCTGAGGGCCCCGTGGTCGCCAACCCACGCTCCAAAGTTTAGAGCCCCTGGGGCCTGATAGTATATCATTGGCAGTTATTGTGTGAAATGACGTTCTTATATGAAAACGTGAGCCAATACTGGTACATTTTGTCAAAAGCCTGGAAAAATACTGCATATTCATCTCCCTTAATACCATTAACGAAAGTGAAAATAGAATGTCAGTATCTTAAACTGATCGCGACTTTTTTTGGGCGGATATCTTAGCTGAATAACCCTGCATAATTTGTGAATAGCTGTAGATAGGATGTACACGTACTTAGATACTAGGGGCATGCATTATTCGAACTTGAGATGGGGAAAGGTGTGCGTTGGTACATATGCGACCACCATTACACGTGAGTGGAACGTGTAATCTAAAATGCCCGAGTTTTATCCAATTCTTTCCACAGGGGTGATGGGCAATGATCTCGAGACCAATTCTCGTGTGATGCAAGCTGTGCGACATTCCAGTAACTACGAGTTTAAGCTTGATAGTTATCACCAGCAGTTCTCATATACAAACGTGTGTGACGATAAATTTTGTCAAAAGCGTAGGAAAGCACTGCACTGCATGTTGAATTAGGAGCTCCTTAATACCATTAACGAAAGTGAAGACAGAATCCCAGTATCTTAAACCATTCACAAGTTATTTCAGGTGGACTGAATAACCCATATAATTTGTTAATAACTGTTATTAGGATGTAAACCTACCTGGACGCCTAACAATTGCTGTCGGCAGGGTAGCTTCTTGTGATTAAGACCGGGCCGGAGGTTTTCTATGACTATTCTTCCTCATTTATATTACATGTTTTTAATTGTCAGATCATCCCAGAAGTATTTCTTCTGACATATTTTACTTCTGTTGAATAAACAACACAGCGGGCTGTCCTATGTGGCATCTCTTCAAATAACTGACATCTGCGACTTACGTTGCATTTCGGACATCGTCTTCAAGTTGTTGCATACAACTAGACACAATTACACATTGCACTGGCATATACCAAAGTAACTAATTATTAACAAATATATCGCAAATGGGAAATATTCCGGTGGCAATGGTCACTTACAGTAGTGTAATAATAACCAGCATACTGATGTGGGCAATTTTTCCTTTGTGAACAGGACCATAAGGGATTGAAATAAATTACCTGCAGCAGTCTTTGATATATTCTCTTCTGGTATCAAATCATTTAAGAAGATGATTAGTGCTAGTGTAAAGTAAAAACTGTAAACGACGGACACTGAATTTGTGATTTTCTGCTGGATTTAGAATGTTAAACTAGTAGTTTTTCTTCCAATATTTTCTCTCCATGGAATTGCTTGTTGTACTCTTGTTGTTGTTGTTGGGTAATTATGCTAAATTTACATATGATGCAAATACTCTATAACATTGTAAGGAATTATTTCCTTCATCACCATAATATCGGTAATCATAGGCAGTGGTCATAATACGATACTGAATGTGGGGTCTGATATCGATGTACACCTACCTGACGAAAGAACTGGAGCAAACTCAAGCTTTTTAGATTACACATTCCACTCATATATAATGGTGGTTGCACATGCAGTAGGGCGCATCTTGCCTCATCTTGAGTTCAAATAATGCACGCCTCTAGTATCCAGGTACGTGTACCTACAGTAGCCGTCAGGTTCTGTACTTAAACGACTCATTCGTGTACCTACCAGTGCACACAATGCCAGAATGGGTATCCTTTATAATTATGTTATACTGCTTCAAAATAGACCTCGGTAGAAATGAACGCCCTAGTCCCTTGTTGACACGTATTTACGAAATGGAGAAGGCCCGTGGTTGGCTATTCGCATACTCGGTACAAACAACATTCAGCTCCAACTACCTGTAGGACTACGACACGCTGCTCGCCGTACAATGCAGGGACAACACCCTAGAGATCTCTCGAAATTTCTTTTGAGAAATCTCAAGACCTTGTCTCAGACTGCCCATCACTACCTTCCTCTTGCTCTTTGAATGCTTCCAAACTTGTTTCCTTGATTGCAGACAGTACCTTTCTAACACTTGGTACTACTATTCTTTGATGCAAAAGACCTCCACAGTCCAGCGAATTACATCTCTATCAAACCTGTCTACTTCTGTTTCCCTTTTTCTTGGTTGCTTCTACACGGCAGATGGTTAAGTACCTTCAGACTTGTCCAGTCAATGCTTTTGTATTCGTCCAATTATTCTTGAGACTTGCACCTGTGTAAAAGAATTAAAAATATGCTCTTTTATTAGTGCGTGCTAACAGAATGCCTCCATTGTACTCAGGCACACACCTCAGTATCACATTGTTAATAACTTTTCTTTCCCTTCTCCGAATTAAATGGTGTAATGATACCCCTTCAGAAATTCCAGTAACGTCATCCATTGTGACAATGTAAAGCTAACCCAGATAGCTGGATAATGGCAAATACATATTGAACACTAAATTAAACACCACTTTATAAAAATGACTACACCTCATACTATAGCTATACTCGCAAATGACACGACTGCACAGAATATGTGGTTATTAGCTCACTTTATAATTATCTTCCCCCACCAACTTGGCCTTTGTTACACTGCCTCACAGTAGAATGGGAAGAGGTGACATAAGAATCAGGAATGAACTCCTGGACATAATCAACAGCTTTGGATATTTAGATAGTACATTGTCGAAGGATAGAAAACTGGACAAAGATTAAGTAAATGAATGGAACAGGCCACAAAGTTACACCAGTGTCTGATGCAAGTGTGATAAACTGATATAACTTGAAAACAATATTCTCTTACCCACGGCTAAATAATGCAAGTATCAAGCTCGAATTATTATTATGATTATTATGACTTGATGTACACCCACTTCTTAGTATAATTATTAGTTTATGATTGCATTATTTGTGAGGTTATGTCATGAAACATTTGCTGTATATAGATATTTGTATGAGTTAGTTAATCTAATGTACCCGTCCAAATGGTATTTTATTGGTCTTAGAGAAGTTGGTTCAATTCTCGTAATGTAACACGGGGCTGAGTGCGAGCGAGCACCAGCTGATTACCATGCCGTTCCGCTGCGGACGAGAGGAAACTGTGTCAGGCGGTGAAGGTCACCGTACGTCACAGGGTTTGTATCACATAGCGAGCTGGAGGCAAAGGGGAGTGAGATTCCAGAAAGATCTGCTCCAAATTTGGAATAACGAATCACGTCGCAGAATAGCTGACGACCAATGAGAATTAGTGAAGCTGTTCGATAGTCAGAGAATCATTCTGGAAAGAAAACAAACAGTGTGGTTTTAGTTAGGCTGAGGAACAGTGTGGTTTTAGGAAGGCTGACGAACAGTGTGGTTTTAGCTGACTACAAGATAGTACTGCACGACGATTATGGTATTCGAGTGTGCTCATTTAATTGTCTGTTTAGACGGATCAGCCTAGTGCAATATATTATTTCCGCACATTTTCCTGGGTGGAAGTTTCCAAACCATGGACAGTCAGTACACGACGTTACGTCAACATTTGCCGCAGAAATTTATGAAATGTTCTATTTGGAATGATGAGGGAAGATTATCATTCGTTGAGTTGTCAGAATCTCGAATAGTCTACTATATTACTGTTGAAACGATATTCCTTGGCCAGGTTTATTCTCGAAGTGCTGTAAACTAATAAATGAGGTCAAGATTTGAAGCTTTCTGTAGGGTTGAACCACAGTGTACATCATTGCGTCTACGAGTGTGGATCAAATTTTAGTAATAATTTTTAGTTTCAGCAACATCAACGAAGGTGAGCCGTCATCATGGACCAATCAAGAAGGAAATCCTGGGGAACTCTAAAACACCGCTGGAGTGATTCTACGCTATTTGACTGCAAAGGAATCCTGATGTGTTAAGCCGACGTGTGTGAGCCAGCACAATGAATTTGTTCATCTACAATCCGCCATAATCTGGAGGAGGAACCGACATCTACACCTATATTCAAGACGCCGGAGATTTACATCGGAATAATAAGTACTCTTGTCACATTTTCTTCTCTTTCAGTAGATTGCTAGTTAGATTGTATTCTTATATAATGAAACGTAGATTAGTTAGAGATGTAGTATTTAAGTCGTGGTGATGGTAGAGTAGTCATTGATTTATTGGTTTCATTTCGTGCATTTCTTGGGATATTGCTGTGTTGATCCAGTGATTGATAACCCCAGTTGTTAGTGAATTTCGCGAGGTTACATGTAATTAAGGTCTTCGAAATGAATTACGGGGGCTAATAAAAATTATAATAATAATAAGGATGATATGTGACTTCATTAAAAATCATGACGATAATAATGAATTAAAGCAATAATTAAATCAAAGCTTTGGAAGAAATGATATGTGAAGCAAGTCTAATCTTAGAAGGGAAGGTGATAGCTGTGGACAGTAGGCAGCTCATCGAGGTGATGTGGTTAGGAATAATAATCAGGGATATAAAAATGATGAGTCGGAACAATATAAACTTGTTGAGAGTTAAATGTGAGCGACAATTGCAATGATAAAATTTGATGATATTAGACAACAGGATGAGCGCTAGGGTACATGTTAGTCGTAAGG
The DNA here is from genome assembly GCF_040414725.1 of Anabrus simplex. Taxonomy (NCBI): domain Eukaryota; kingdom Metazoa; phylum Arthropoda; class Insecta; order Orthoptera; family Tettigoniidae; genus Anabrus; species Anabrus simplex. The sequence goes on from NC_090270.1 coordinate 235,478,205, forward strand.
ATATTGTGATTTATGGCGATGTGGTTAATTATTCAGGGAATAATAATAAGCTTTCGCTCAACAACTTATATTGTGTAAAATAATGACTCAATAATTTGTGTTTTTTTTTCCTTTCCCTGAGGTTATGAGAGCATTCCTCGATGTATCCCTAACTGATGGTGGTGATGATTGTTCCTTCTATTTTTTTATTCACCCTATTTTGGTCATTCATCACAGGTCATGGTGATTCATTGCTATTATCTGCAAATAATGTAAGGGTCTTCAACCTAATTCTGAAGGGAGATATAATAATAATAATAAAATAATGATAACCTTGATACTATGATATAATCTGCTGATAAATAACTGGGGGAGATGGTGTATTTGTGTGACAGCTTATCCATGTATTTCAACAAGTGTTATTCCTTTGGTGATTTTTCATGTGGTTTATTGTCAAATGGAGTTTTAGTTTACGTTGGTTGCGCGTTTCGTTACGTGATACTCTGCTATCTATCCACAGTAAATTAGTAAGTGAATAATCGTTTAAAATTGTCAATAAAAGAATACAGTCAAACGTAATCTGTGAAGAAGGGGAAACTTGCCAAAGAATTTTCAAATTAAATTTCCGAATTAAATGTTAAATGAATTTTCGAATGAAATTGTAAGAATTTTCCATGTACTGTAATGTTGAAAGGATTTTTTTACGATTTTCCAAGTATTTTGTAAGTGGATTTTCTGAGTATTGTGAAATAATTCTTGAAATAAAAATATTTCTGAATTCTACAAAACAAGGTAAAGGAAATTTCTAGAAGGTTAAAAAAAATGATTTTCCAAAAAAAGACGTGATAATGTAGTGAGAATTAATTGGTGGGGATTTACCCAGAACTTATATGAAGGGGAAGTAAAATGGGAAAATATAGAAAATGCAGATATAGAGGGGTCGATGAGACCATGCCTTTCCATCTCTTGAATCTTCTGGATGACGAAGTTGCGCTTATCTGGGTTGATTGGATATGGACGTTGCTTGATTGGTGAGTAAGCGCTGCACTCAGTGGTGTGCGTTACCTTGGTAGTCCATCGTATTTTATGGGTGATGACTTCCGGGAAGTCCTTTAAGGTGGGTCTGAGCTCCTCTTCTTCATTCGGACGAAGATCCGTTAACTGGATATCTCCCAGGTCTACGCCGACTTCCGTATCCTTGCAAGTCTGGAGATTTCCATCGTGCCAGGCAACCCTCAGATATCTGTCTTTTCCCAGAAAGACTTCATGAGCTGCACAGTCTAGGATCACTGGGTTCCGCTAGAAAGTCATGACCTAACATGAAGTCAGGTATCAGGTTCTGAATCACTGCAACATCAATTACAATAGGCATGTTCATGCAGTTGGTGGTTAGGTTAGTCTGTCCTTGAATGGACTAGGTTACCCTGTCTGCTGCTCTCACTACCCTTCCGAGGTGGTGAGACTTCATAGGCGGTAGTAATCTAGCAACATTCCTGTTGACAAATGATTGGCTTGCTTGGCTGTTGAGTATGGCTGAACAATTCTCGTTGCCAATACTTAAGATGATACAGAGATGCCACCTTTCAAGAAAGGTAATTCATAATGCAGCGGTTAGGGCAGGAAGGTGGGGGGGGGGGGGGTCCGTGGATTTTTTCTTTTTTTTTTTTCTTCGTGATCTTACTAACTTACATATCATTTAAAGCTTGTAGTTCCTGTTTGGTAAACGTACACTGGTGACGTGCTTTTTCTTTTCATATCATGTGCATCCTCTGCACTAACAGAGCACTTAACAGTTCGGAGTTCATATTAGCACGAAATTCAGTCTTGGTTCTTCTTCATCACGCGCATCCGAAACATTGCGGCTACACACACTACAAAACACGTGTGAATGAGATTTTGAGGAACGCATTAAACAGGGCCATTCTTCCGAGTATACCTCCCTAAGGTTTTCAAATATATTTATTACTAGTGTCACTAGTCACGGTAACGTAATCACACGTATTTTCCTGCACAAGAAATCGCTTCATTATTTCAAACCTTTCACATTTTGTAACACACGATTAGCATATATCCTAGAAGAGCAATATATGTAAATTTGGCAACCAAAATCGCAATAAATACTTCAATAGTCACGCGCACAGTATTCACAATTAAACGAAGTTTGTCACCACTTTACTGCCAAAACAAAGACAAAAGAACTCGCATACTTGCATGGAAGTCTGATCATGCGACGAACAAAGACAACAACTCCGCAAGATATACCACTTCACAGGTGCCTATATTTGTGGTACTGGAAGCACACACTGCGTTTGGCACGTGAAAACTTGAAATATTCTTAAACGAGGGACAGGGAAGGGGTATAAATTATTACTGAGAAATCTGAAAATAATATTGAGAGAATTCAAGCCGCCTTGTGTATCATTTTGAACACTTCATGCACTTAAGATTTAAAAATCAACAAAGAATCGTAATTTGTTGTGTGTGATTCTTAAAGGTGTAATTATGATGGGTAATTCGTAATTATTACAATTGAATCATAATAGTTGGCATCTCTGATTCAAGGACAAACCTAACCACCAACTGCATGAACATGCCTATTGTAATTGATGTTGCAGTGATTCAGAACGTGATACCTGACATCATATTAGGTCATGACTTTCTGGTGGAACACAGTGATCCTAGGCTATGCAGCTCATGAAGTCTTTCTGGGAAAAGACAGATATATGAGGGTTGCCTAGCACGATGGAAATCTCCAGATTCGCAAGGATACGGAAGTAGGCGTAGACCTGGGAGATATCCATTTAACAGATCTTCGTCCGAGTGAAGAAGAGGAACTCAGACCCACCTTAAAGGACTTCCCGGAAGTCATCACCAATAAAATACAATGGACTACCAAGGTAACGCACACCACTGAGTGCAGCGCTTCTTCACCAATCAAGCAACGTCCATATCCAATCAACCCGGATAAGCACAACTTCGTCATCCAGAAGATTCAAGAGATGGAAAGGCAGGGTCTCATCGACCCCTCAATATCCTGTTGGGCTTCACCTATCGTCCTACCGAAGAAGAAGAAGAACGGGGAGTGTCAACTATGTGTGAACTTCCGCAGGTTGAACGAGAAGACAGTCATGCCTACCCCATGCCTGACCTAAAAGACTCCCTGAAACAAGTGGGTCTAGGGTTTTCAGCACGCTGGATCTCAACTCCGGATACTGGCAAGTGGAGGTCGAGGAAAGTTCTAGACCACTGACCGCCTTCATGACATTGAGAGGATTGTACCCGTTTACAGTAATGTCTTTTGGATTGAAGAATGCTCCTGCCACCTTGATGCAACTGATGGATAAGGTATTATCAGGATTTGTTGAAGATTTTTATCAAATGTATCTCGACGACATTTTAATTCACAGCAAGAATTTTCAAGAACACCTTGTACAACCGAGGAAAGTACTGGAACGACTGAAGATCCAAGGACTGACTTGTCACTTTGTCCAGTCCCGCATTGAATATCTTGGCCATGTCCTAACATCTGAAGGCTTAGATAGGCAACCAGAGAAGAATCGAGATATCGAAGAAGCTCAACGCCCGCGGACCAAGCGACAAGCATGTCAGTTCCTTGGCTTGTGTGAGTGATATAGCAGCTTCATGCCACACTTTGAAGAGAAGGCAATACCACTCACCGATTTACTCCATAACAGCCACCCATTCCGATGAGCCAGCAAGGAAGAGGCAGCATTCCAAGACAATAAGGCTACAATATGCAACGCTCCCGGTCTATCCCATCCCGACGGAAGATGTGCCTGCATATGGACGCTAGCAACTCTGGCTTAGGAGCAGTGTTATTCCAGGAGAGGAGTGACAGCGGAAGGGACATCATCGAGTATGCCAGCAGGAAGATCTCCCACAGAACAACGCTACTGCACTGCTGAGAAGGAAGCCTTACCCGTTGTGTGGGCCATGGGCAAATTCAGTGGCTACTTGGAGGAAAGGAAGTTCCAGCTCTGCACAGATAACGTCACTCTCAAATGGTTGAACTCTGTCTCTGGCTCAAAATCTAAATTGATGTGGCGAGCTCTGTTAATCGCAGAATTTGATTTCGATGTGTCTCATGTCCCAGGACCGATGAACATAGGAGCAGACAGCTTATCTAGGCACCCGGCGATGGAACCAGAAGCTAGGAGCACCACTGTCGAGAGGGAGTTCCCACGAAAGCACTAGAGTGAGCCCAACGAACCTGTCCTTATGACCATCAAGAAGGAACTTGAGCTGGGAGTGATCAAACAGTGGTAAGAACAAGACAAGCCCTGTAGAACCATGACACAGTGGATTAGGAGACAAAACACCGATAGTCGACTCGTCTTGACGGAATTCAAGATGTGCTACAAGAAGTTCCAGGTTGATGGAGGACTCTTGATGTACAGATCTCACCTCTCCGACACACCTGCATTAGTGGTGATGCCCAAACAGCACACAACAGACATCCTCGAGAAGTTCCACGAGAGTACTGAAGCCGGACATCCAGGAGATGAAGAGACATATCAGTGTATCCGACGAAGATTCTTCTGGGTCAACATACTGAAAGACATCCTGGACTATGTACAGGGGTGCTGCATCTGCGCCTGTACCAAGGTGAGCAACAGGAAGGCAGGAAGTCAGCAAGAAAGATGGCCGCAACGCACTTGGGAGGTCATAGCCCTGGACTTGATGGGTCCTTACCCTAGAACACCACGGGGTAAAACAGGACTCCTAGTAATCACCGACCTGTTCACAAGATGGATTGAGGCCTTTCCAATACCTGAAGCCACGACGGGACGCATCACCAGCCTGCTACAAGATGAGGTATTCAGCCGCCACGTGAGTCAGTTTATGTCAGGAAGCGGGAGCAAATGGTGACAGTATTGGGTGTGGAGCACCAGACCACCCCTATCTACAACCCAAGGGCCAATCCAACGGAACGATGGGACGAGGAGCTGAGAAGGATGCTACAAGTCCACCTGATAGACAAAGAACTTCGACTGTGGGACCGTCAGATACAGGTCACTCTTTGCCCTGCAACAACGCATCAACCGTGTTGCCAGCTACTCCCCAGCGGAGCTGTTCCTTGGTCGACAGCTATACGGCACTGGGAATTGGGAGATTCGTCCACCACCCACTTCTGGTCAAGATGATGCAGCCATTTCCCTGGCAGAGTTGCAGCAGCAACAGCAGCAGAAAACATAAAGGAGAAGCAAGCTTTGGCCGAGAAGAGATCCCTTACTCAGGCCAAGGCTCAGGATGTCGAAGAGACCCAGATCTTCCTACCAGGCCAACAAGTACTGCGACGCCACCACCCAGTCAGTAACAACATTGGAAGGTTTCACGCAGGACTCGCACTTAAGTGGGTTGGTCCCATCAAGGTGGATAAGCAGCTGGACCATGGGGTCTACTTTCTAAAGATCAACCCTCCTATCAAGGTCCACGCATCGGAGTTGCAGCGAGTCACCCAAACGCTGCGCATTCAGAGTAAGCCTGGAGGAGAGGCTACTAATGACACAGCACAATCTGGTCATCATGAGAACACATCGACAATCATCGAGGAAGAGGCTGGTAGTGAGGCAACCCTGATCCCCTACAAGGCACACGCTGGTCAAGAGGAGGAGAGCACATCCAGCAACATCGAGGAAGAAAGAAGATACAAGCTATGTCCAAGGCAAAGTTGACGAGTGTGATAGACTGTAGAAATTGTTTCAAGTTACAGGGGGGATATTGACACAAATGTGTTAAACTGATATATCTTGAAAACTATATTCTCTCACCGTGGGTAAATAATGAAGTATCGAGCTCGAATGACTACTATTATTATTATTATTATTATTATTATTATTATTATTATGACATGTGAGGTTATGTCATGAAACATTTGCTGTATATAGATATTTATATGAGTTAATGCAAGAACCTGTAATTAATATTATATAATTTATTATTACCTGTATATATGATTTGTAATCCGCTACAGAATTGTGAAACACACTAACATCCAGAATGGTACTATGTAGATGTGAACGCTGTAGAATATTTTCTACATTATATCTGGGCCTTAAGCACTCTAGGATTTAAGAGAAAATGTATCTTTCTAGAAGCCTGGCCAGGCACATATATAAAGAGTGGTCTTGTTTTATTTTATTTTCAAAATCTTCCTCCACTCGGAGTCTGCCAAAGACAAAGAATCCACAAACAATTTCATTCAAAAATTAAAAAAATAATTTACTTATGTCTCATTCTGGCATCCAAGTATCAGAAGATAACCCCTGAGCGCTTTCAGCCCCCAGTCGAACTCCTTGATACTGATGTTTTATTTATTTTTGCTAATTGCTTGACGTCGTACCTACGTAGATACAGACATGCTAACTTTCAAATGTGAAAAATCAGGAGAAATTTTGCAGCGAATCGCGACGTATTACGACACATCACTGATGGCAAAACATGTACAAATTCATTATAATTCAATACATTAACAATTCTATTTGCCCATATATATTTTTTTCATCATTTACATGTGAATACTAAATACTGGACATACCTGAACTGTAACATGTGACTTCTCATCCTTCAACATGGTGATCACTCACATTATGACTAATTGTTGTTCAACACACCAGTAGCTGACTTAACCCTCTTCAGAAACTCGGAACTACATTTTTGCTCAAAGCACTTGCCTTGCTGAACTGATTTCAAGGTTAAAAGTTTCTCCAAAGTTTGTTCAGACAGCAAGGATCTGAACTGTGTTTTTGTCTTTGTGACTCTGCTAAAAATCCTTTCACATTCTGCATTGCTATGTGGAATTGATAAAATAGCAAGCATCACCTTAGAGAGTCTGTCATATTTAAGTACACCATCAGCTGATTTCATCTGACCTACCAATGCCCATTGAGCATCAATTCTTCCTTTTGCCAGGTCTGTTTCTTCGAGCTGAAAGTTACAGAACTGGGAGTGCAGAATATCAGTTTCTTGATCCAAGTGTTCCGTTTCACTAGTCAAAATGTTCGGACACTTGTTAATGAAAAATCTAAGGCTAGAAAATGATGCCTTACTTATAGCAGAAATATTTGCAACTTCTGCATTAATTAAAACTTCATCTTTGAATGGAAATCTGTGAACCATGTAGTCACACGATGAAGAGAAACACTTTCTAACAGACTTAAAGAATACGCACTTTTCCTCAGACTTCAAGGTGTTCACTAAAACAAACGCAGAGTTCCCTATCATCAAATCGCAATCATCCTTTTGATTTGCTGGAGTATGATAATCTACATCAAGGAGAGAGGAGGATCTTTTAATAACGTCTGGTTTCACAAACCTTGCCATCACATTCTTCAATAGTTCCTCCAAAACTGACCTCAATAAGTGGATGTGCGGCATACTTGACTGAAGAGCTACGTTTGGATTCTCAAAGATATCCGTAAAACTTGAGAGAAAATGGCAAAAAGATTTATGTAAATTTGATGAAAGGAACATGAAAAGTCGTTCTTCACGTGACAATGCATGGCTTTTAGTGTGATCAGTAGTTTCATTTTTTTTTTAGTGAAACTGATGACTGGGTTTTCCTTTTAACTGAGGAGTGAGGTGAAATGTTATGACATTCCTTAATGTTTTCAGACAAACAAGACACATCTGCACTTAAACTGCGCTTAGGAATTTTGTAAGTCTTCAAAGTTCCCATCTGAGAATCCTTACTCACAATTTCGCTCCTGAATAATGTAACCAAAGGGTCCCACTGAAGCAAAATCCTATCTAAACACCTTCTTAGTGATAACCATCGAGTAGGCACATGCTTCAGAATTTTCCTGATCTCAGTGTTGTGTAAAGCCTGAAATTCTCTGAACTTTTCTTTCCTCTTTGCACTCCTTTCCAGATAATAAAATATATCAATTATACTTTCATCTACATTTACGGGCAAGCACGCTGCACCCTTCTTGGCAGCAAGATTAATTAGGTGACAAGAGCAGCCTACGATGATTATGTTACTATTTTCCCGCTTCAAACATCCTGCCACACCATTCTTTAATCCTACCATTACTGGAGCATTATCAGCACCAAGAGCTAGGCAGTTTTTTAATGGAATGCAGAATTCCCGAAAAGTTGAGAGCAAAAGATTGGCAATGTTAGCTCCAGTAGCATCCCCTTCTAAATTAGGCACAGAGAGTAGACAACACTGAATTTCATTGAGTTCAGGCCTAAAAAATGTTACAACAATGGGATATATCTTCAAGTCGCTTTTATTGCTACCATCAGTAGCAACAGAAAATGCATTCACCTGCAAATGTGATACAATTTTCTTCCTTTCTTCCATGCACATTTCTGTAATGATAGCCGCTGTTTTCGTTCTGGCACACCCATATCGTTTAGTGATTTCCGAATCAGGAAACATTTTGCGAAACAAAGGCCCGGCGTGATCGGCACAATTTACAGGCAGGTTATGTTCTACTATAAATGACGTAAATAACGCCTCGGGATTCGTCACAGGATTTACATCTTGGTTTTTACATGAAAACTTCAGTTTCTGGTTTCTTTCTACACACTGGACACTCTCCTCATGTTTTTTCGTTTGCATATGCTTGAGTATATCGCATTTCCCGCCATGTGCAACTGAAAATTCACACCTACATATAGTACAGAATGTGAACGTTGGTCCCTTTCTGGATTCACTCAAACACGGAAACTCTTCCCTATAAGCACTTTTAAACACTGCATCATATTTCTTGTTTGACATTTTGGCCAAAACAAATATTAAGGCACAACACGAGCACTTTACGGGTAAAACAACTATGGTGTGCTACTTCTGAGGTTAGGTTACTCCAAAGAGAATGTTACTCGCTTGCAAAGAGAATGACTGTATTATAGATCAAAGAGCAGCACATGACTAGCCACCGTGCCCCGTACTGCCATCTGGTAACATTATTAGAACTACTGTCGACCAGCCACACTCAGCCATATATCGATAGAACGAGGAAATACGCGGGAGTTTAAAATAATACGAAAATTACGGATATTGCTGTGAAAATCGGGAGATCGGGAGGAACGATGAAAAATCGGGAGTCTCCCGCTCAAATCGGGAGACTTGGCAAGTCTGCAGATAGGTCTTATGGTGACGATGGGATAGGAAAGGCCTACGAGTGGGAAAGAAGCGGCCGTGGCCTTAAGGTACAGCCCCAGCATTTGCCTGGTGTGAAAATGGGAAACCACGGAAAACCATCATCAGGGCTGCCGACAGTGGGGTTCAAACCTACTATCTCCCGATTACTGGATACTGGCCGCAATTAAGCGACTGCAGCTATCGAGCTCGGTAGGTACTGATGTTAATGGCCTTCATCAGTTCTATCGACTTCTTAGGGACTGTCCCTCTCGCTCTGATCATGAGACCCCTCACTTCTATGTCGTTCAGTTCATATTTATTCTTCTTTCTTGAGGAGATTGGTTGGGATTGATTGTTCTATCTCCCAGTCACAAGCCTTTCTGAATATCGCACTTAATTCACTTTTAAGTTACACACGCATCACTAATAGTCTTTGGCATAATTAAAATACTTGATAGCAGGTAATACTAAGGAAAAGGTATGTGGCGCACGACAACGAGGGACGTTATGCTCGCCCAGGCAACTTATAGAAGTGTCACTTCCAAGCATTTATGAAAAACAACTGAATTACTATCGCGTGATTACAACTTTATTTGAGTGGAATCAAGGTACTCGTTAAGAATAGTGATGATTTGTGGTGAAGGTTGGAATAGCAAGATTGAAATTCTCGTGGGCAAAGGTATGTTAAGACTGATTCATTTCCGCATTAAGAGTCTCTGTTGAGGCGCATATTGGGGGCATTGAAAAAATAAATGATCACTGTCGCCATTATTATATCCACAAGAACAAGAAGGGCTATTTGTTATGTGAAAGCAACATCGATAGACCGGGATGAGTGCATGATTGAAACGTAACCTTATATTATTAATAATATGGCATCGCGTGTACTTACTGTTGGCAAACCATGGTTGTTTCGGAATGGTAGGCTGCAACTGATAATAGTGTTGTCCCTTCGTATCGGCAGAAAATCGCCATATTGTGTTCCATGCTTGATGAGCATCCTGTTTAATACATGAAAAGAAATCAGAAACCGGGATTTTAAGTTGCAATACATGTGTGATATCAGCACTTGCCTTTTTGGCTGCTAAATCGGCTATATCATTACCTACGTGGTTACTATGTCCTTTTATCCAAAGTAACGTTATAGAAAAACCAGACTTCTCGAGTTGAAAAAGAAGGTATTTAACCTCGTATACATACACATTGTAACTGTGTGAACAAGATTGTAAAGCCTGAAGCTCACTTTGGGAATCGCTAAAAATATTTATTTTTCGGGAACTCAGTCTTTGAACATATAAAACAGCTTGGTATATGGCACAGAGTTCTGCTGTAAATATAGTTAAACTATTCGACAATGGATATTTAAAACTTGTGTGTGTTTGTGGATCATAGAATGCTGCTCCTACTCCAGTAGACGATTTTGACCCATCAGTGAACAGATGATAATCTTGGGAATGTAATAAACCTTTAAATCTCTTTTGAGGACAAGTTCGCAAGTTAATCCCACTGGAGGATTGGGTAGGTGGACAAGAGGACGCTATAATTATGGATGGACAGAATATAATATTGTAAATATATGAGTACATGATGAAACGCGGTGTTCGTAGAATGGAATCAGGAATATGTTGCATTTCAACATATGCCGTATATATTGCAGGGTATTGGTGATTCTTTGGGGGACGCTGTTGGTAGTATTCTTATAGTAATTTCAGTTTAGGGAATAGAATAGAGTTCGATCTACTGATGTGCTTGAGCAAAAGTTTTTCGCAATTTTTAATTGTCGAATATGAAAAGGCTCTTCTGAGGCTTCAACTAACAGGGCGTTAGTCGGTGTTGTTTTTAGTGTACCCATACTTATACGTAAAGCGGAAAATTGTAGTCGATCTAATGTTAAAAGATTTTGTTTGGAAGGTAAATCAATGATATATGCACTATAATCTAAGGTGGAGCGAATGGTAGCACGGTATAGCTGTAACGCTGACAAGGGATCAGCACCCCACGTACGTTTCGTTACTGTTCGCAAAATGTTGATATAGCGATCAGACTTTCTAGTTAAATGCTGAATGTGATGATGCCATGTTAACCTTTGGTCTATGTATATAACTAAATATAAATGTTGAGGGACGAAGGGGATGCTGTAATCATCGAAAATAATAGGACTTCTATCAAAAACTCTTTTGTTAGTAAAAATCATAGATGCACACTTAGGCAAGGAAAGATAAAGGCCATGAGACGTTAGCCACCGAAAAACCAGGCTCAGAACATGTGATATTGTGGTTCTGCAATTGTCAACGTTATGATGTGAACAATAAATGACAATCATCTGCATAGGCTAATATTCGGGCATACGGTGTTACAAGAAACTCTAGATCTTTCATATAGAGAGAAAACAAGATTCCACTAAGTATAGATCCCTGTAGTAAACCCTGTGAAGTATGCCGACTGTCAATTCGATGTTGGGTGGATTTAATTGTTAAAATGCAGTTGGTAAATAATTGGTGTAAGATAGAAATGAAATGGTAGGGAAAGCCATAAATAGACAACTTCTCCCATAAGATATGTAATAAAACGGAATTATACGCACCTTTGATGTCCAAAAAAACTGCAATGGTAGATTGCTTCCGCCATTTAGCTAATAAAAGATCAATTATCAAGATAATAAAAGGTTCTTGTGTATTGTGGCCGCGCATGAAAGCAAATCGGTACTTAAGGAACAAGGAATAATATTCTAAAATCCACGCAATTCTTTTCATGAGGATTTTGCAAAATATGTTACGTATACATGATCCTAATACAATTCCGCGAAAATTTTTGGGTTCATTCAGTCGTTTGGTGGGTTTTAACCCATTCCAGTCTGGGCCTTAATATCCCTAACAAATGTTCTGGACTGGATATTTTTAAAGATCTTTAAAACATTATATCTCTGTACCTGTAGGAGATATTGGCATGATTTTTTTTTTTTTTTGTTCTTGTTTGAGAATCTAATTTTCAAAAGCGCTCTTTGTATCATGTCAAATATCACCTGAGATTTTAAAATTGTTTATATATTATACCATGTTTTGCGAATGGAAGAAAATTCTGACGGATAACTAAGCAAGTACAGTTTTCTGAAATACAGTTATATTTACCCTATTTCGCTAATATAAAATGTGCATTGCAATTACAAAACAACAACAATAATGAGTACGATATAAAAACAATTTTTCAATAATAATAATAGTAATAATTATAATACAAAAATGGAAGCCCTTACGAAATTTTATTTTAATTGATAAATTTTGTTAACACTTACTCAAATGTAAAATTATTGTTCCATTTACCACAAAATACTACTGAGAAAGAGAAAATACGTCTTCTAAACAGACAACTTTACGAATATGCAGACAATCTTACGTATTCACGCAAATATGAAATACGTGAGAACATGCGCTAGGCCGTAAAACGATCACCAATCATAATGAAATGCAAGAAGCTGTTTCGAATTCATATGTCAATAATATATTCATTTGCGCATAAACTTATATCATAAAGTATCGAAAATATAACTTTCGTCAAGCACATGTTCGCCGCGAGAAACCATGTCTTAGAGCTCACTGAGTGACATCTACTGATGCACGCAGTTCAAAAATATCGAAAATTCTCCGACTTTGACATATGATACTGCCATCTGCTTAAATGCTCTCATAACTAATACATGAAGAAACACGATGTAACCACCAGAATGCTTGCATAGCTCGTTCTCGATTTTTAGTGAATTGTCAAACCTTACTACGGGCTATGCCCGCAGCGCGTCCTGAACATAATTTAGCTCGCAGTTAGACCGGAAAGAGTTAATATGGGGGTTATAAAAAAGTTGTTCCATTGTTTTGGTACTTGTAGAGATGTAAGAATATCATTACAATATTGTAGTAAATGAACTTGTGCTTGCGAAGGAAGGGATTTCAGCATAAGATACGTGATTGCATCGGGTCCTGGTGAGGAACATTTAACATTGGATAGGACAGCTTGAAGTTCATTATAGGTAATTGGTTGTGACAAAATAGTAAAATGACAAGAATCACCAGATAATAAGGGTAGAAAGGGAGGAATTGCGGAATCTGGGGTGGTTGTATGGAGAAAGTCTTCTAAAACCGTTCGAGGAACGGAATATTGAGATTGATATTGAAACGTTCTAGTTATCATACGAATGGCATTCCAGAATTTCACGGCAGGTAGCTGAGGAGTTAAGGAGGAAATAAAAGATTGCCAAGCCTTACCTTTCTTGGTGTTAAACGTAAGCTTTGTTTTTGCAATATGCTTATGTAATAGTAAGTAATGATGTTGTGTCATGGATTGACGATATTGCTTAAATAACAGTTTCCTTTTATTGATGAGTTCATGACATTCTGCATCTCACCGTTTAGTACTGAGTTAAATAGGTAACCAAAGTTGGAAAAGTGATAGGGGTACCACATTCATGCTGTAGAATATGATGGATATATGCTTGATAAGTTTGGATATTAAAATTTTTGTATGAGCGTACGTTACTGATTATGTGTGAGGCATAGGACTTTGAAACTGATGGGCTATTACCATACGTTATAATAATAGGAAAATGATCACTGGTATATGTGTCTGCTAGGGTATGCCACGTGGTGATAGGAACCATGTTCATACGACATAACGTGAGGTCCACCGCGCTTGGAGGGGATCTGGGAGATGTCAGACATGTTGGTGAGCCATCATTTAAAATAAAAAGGTCGTGCTGTTGTGACATGACTAGTAAATTTGATCCTTTTATGGTATCAGTTGTACACCCCCATTCACTGTGGTGACAATTGAAGTAGCCGATAATGAAGAGATGCTGAAAGTGTGTAAATTGTCCAAAAAATTGTGCCCATTGTCGTTGGGTGATATAAATTTGAGGGGAACAATATATATTCAAGAAACAAATGTTACAATAGACTATCCCTACCGCATAAGTATGTGGAATAAGATATTGTATAGCTAGTGTGTTATAACTTAAGGTCTTCTGTATATAAGTGGCTACACCATCATAACCATTACCATCATGGCGGATGACATGATAGCCTCGCAATCGAAAGGAAAAATGTGGTTGAAACCACATTTCCTGCAGAAAGATAAGATTAGCCTGCGTCACATTTATTAAGAGATGTAATTCGTGTTGCTTGGGAATGACACTTCTACAGTTCCATTGCAATAATCTTATCATGTAGTAATATTCATAATATGATCCCTCGATTTGTAGATTACAGTACTTAGTTGTGGCTCATGACCTATATTGAAGTAACATCACTAGAATACGTTGAATTTCATGTTGAAGGTATTCCTTCGTAGGGATAGAACTTGTGGCTTGGGGAATCAAAGGATTCCGCTGCTCACGTTGTTGTGACAAAGGTGGTGTATGTAATACTGGTTCAGTTATTATCGTTGTACTCTATGATGGAATAGGACGTGCTGAAGCAGCATGCTCATTCCTAAGAATGGCTTAATATCCCTGCTTATCGTATCCAGGCTCGGGTGTGGAGGGTGGAGATTGTAAGATAACTTGGGCAAACTTGCGCTTTCGTGGGTTTGTCGTAGGTGTAGACTGAGAATCTGTTGGTAAGGGGGAAATTGATTTGCCTGTTGTTCAGGGTAATAAACTGGAAGTGCTGTTCTGGCCTTAGCCTCCGGAAAAAAAAAGATATTCTGGACTCATAAGTCGTTTGATTTTGACTTGGTATTTGTGCTCAGGGCAATCCTGAGAGACCGTAATATGGTCTTTCTTACAATATACACATTGCAGGAATTGTTCAGTACAGGTATTGGTTTCATGTTGTTGGGAACATTTGCCACATCGTGAATTTTTTGCCTGACATTGTCTGATAGTGTGTCCATATCGCTGGCATTTTCGGCAGCGGATAGGAGAGAAAATAAAAGGCTCAACCTCCATATAAACTTTATATAAAGCAACCTGTGGAGGGAACATTTGCGCACACAACACAATCTTAATGGAACCTGAAGGGAGATACTGCGTTTCACCATCTTGAACAACCCTACGATTTAGTCTTTACATGGATTTAACTGGAGCCACGGATTCTAGGTGTTGGAGAATTTCCTCATTTGAGATACTCTTATCAACCCCGCCTATTATTCTCACTCGCAAAACTTGGGAGGAGGGAATATAGGCTTTGATTTTCAAAGTGTCTAGGATGGAGTTGTTCAAAAAGGCATTGGCTTGCGCAGCAGTATGGAAGGTCACCTGTATTCGGTCTTGACCTTTACGCTGAATGGACTTGACATTTAACTGTTGTTCATAGAAAAGGCGACCAAGGGCCATAGGATGTAAACTACCAATATTCTGATCAGTCGTAGATTTTACAAATACGAAATATGACCCATGATGAAACCTATAATAGTATTCTGGTGTAGGTACTGCTTGTTGCACTGCTGGTTGTTGGTTAGGTTGTTAATCATTAGAACGAGGTGATACTTCTGTATTGAGACGTTGCTGGTCACTCTTCGTTGAATGGGATACCTGGCGCTGCTCATTATTGATAGAGGTATCAGACATGGATTCCTCATCGATGGGAAGCTTAACTTCACTTTCCACTAGTAATTTATCCCCTGTCATCGCCAATGGCCCTCCACTAGCGGCAGCCATGGCTTACTACTCCCTCACCACACACACTCACTAAGCACAATTAATCACCACTGCTGCACTCAACTGACACTCACGACCGAGGTAGTGTACCGCACGGCAAGCAACGACGAACTGAGTATTTATTCTTATAATACTTAGCTGGAGTTATGGCTTAATAGGAGTATACCTGTGACCTCGTGTTGTGTTGAACCGACATGTTGTCAGCAGTCAACTGTTTCAACTGTGTTTTAAGGTTGTGATTTCCGTATGGCGTGTGCTTAGCGATGGGCACTTGTTAAAATGGCGGGTTGTTGATGTGTATATTTTGTTTGTGACAGCAGTGATTTAGGTTATGTGTATGTTTAGGTGAAGTTAAGGTGAAATAAGTAAGTGTACAAACTGACAGCGTTTTGTGTGCATCTTTGTGGATACATTATGTCAAGACAAACTGTATGGGAGGAGGATGTGCCGATGAAATGCAAGAGGTTCCCCACAAGACATATTTTATGTCGGTACCGACGTATGCATCACTGGAAAAACCGGACGAGACAGAGTATACAATGAAAAGGCAATACAGAGTTGGTGCTGGGTGACTGCAGGACAGGACTGATGCAGAGAAGCTGAAGTGGTTTGGGCACATGATGAGAATGCCAGAAGAAAGAATGTCAAAGCAGGCATAAACAAAATAGGTTGTGTGTAAGACAGTGCCAGGTGCCATAAATTCACCACTTGAAAGAAGCCATAATAAATCAATAACAGGGAAGAGGGTTGCAGGCTGCCCCGGAACTAGAGAGAAGGATGGATACAATGCAATGAGGGAGTGCATTAAGGACGGAGAAATTAACACTGACAGTGTTCAAAGAAGAATGGTGGAAGGACAGTGATGTACAGGACATTAGTAAACTTCCCTACCCAAAGAGAATTTGGAACAGGGAATGAATGATTACAAAAACTTGAAAAGGATCACATAATACACAATGACAAGTAAGCTTGTTTGTTCCTTTCCAATACTTATATTGGCCCTCCGGGATCCATTTCTCCTTTTGTGTTTGTTCTGTGTTCCTAGTCTAAATCTTTGTCTTTTTGCTTTTACTTATCCTGTGTTTATCCAGTTTTTTTTTTTTTTTTTTTTTTAATCCTACACTTCCTGCATCAAGTCTGAAGATCTGTCAAGAAGGTCCCTCAATGAGTATTGATGTGCCCCTTCCTGATGAAGCTCAGAAGCAGAAATGAGCTTGTCAGACATTAAGAAAAACTGCAATTGGTGAGGAGAAAGTTATCTATTTGAAGGTGGCTGTGTATGAAGATGTGGAGATTATCCTTGGAGCTTGTGTTTTCATGTTTGTCCTCGTCTCCTCTTCCTGTTGCCCCCTCTTCCCACACTGACCTGTAATTGTATTTATCAAAATGTGCGTTACTTCTAATGTTCCTATCCCTACGTATGATTTAACTACAGGAAAACTTCACCTTTCACTGACTTTTCTCTGCTTTCTCAGAAGTGAATCTTAACTGTTGTAATGAAGTCTTCGCAAAACGTAAAGTTTCCTTGCACACGTCTCCTACACAAGATACAAACTCAAAGGTGTCATGTCTAAAATCCTGTATTTTATAGGAAAGGAAACTACAAGATACCCGTAAGTTGTTAAATCAAAGGCTAATCTTCATTTGTAAGAACAAATCCTGATGATAAAACTGTATTACATACCTCCAACCTATTCTAAACAGGTAAGCATTTCTGGGAAGAAAAGAGTAACAAAAGCAGGTTTTAAAAAGTTTTAATGACAATTTACTCTCTCTTCATCTCCTGGCTTAAATGAATAAGCGGTATGGAGAGTATGATTGAGATTACAATATTTTCTACAAATCTGAATATCTTTCACACCACTCGAAACGATATAAAAAAAATTCCACATCCATCCTCATCACAAGGACAAATAACAGTTGGTAGATGTTCATGTCTGTACCATCCATCAAGTCTTGTTGCCACACTCATACCGAAAACAGATCTACATATTCCCCATCACATGCCTGGCCACTAGATCCAACAAGTTTGGCCACACATACTTACAATTTGAATAATTCACATTTGTTAACAGAAGCTCAAACAAAAACTACCACACTGTATTATTTTATAAGAAGTTAGCAAGCATAAAAATACAAGATCACAGTAAAATGGTAATAACATCAAGATGTACAACAACAAGAAATGAAGTGTGGATTCTAAATCATGCACAAACCACAAGGACTCTTACATTAGTTAACATTTGCTTTAACATATTCAGAACTGCAATGAAAAATGATAGCTGTATCTCAGCACTGCCTTACTAAAAGATTCTTCTTCTGGACTTGATCAGAACTATTTCAACGCGAGGCAATTGTCAAAAAAAACTTTAAAATCACAAAATATCAGGAACAAAAGACAAGAGGGAGGAAAGGCCTTAACACCTGTCTGGATCATAGGGACGGAATACAAGCAGTTTGCAATATGTGCGTAATTGTCACAATCCTCCACCCAGATTCTTGCTAATACTTGGTGCACATTATACATGTTCAACCACAGCAGGTGTAACTGAGAATGTGGGACTTCAACATTACATGAACCCGATATCAAGTAATCAAGTTCTGCTTACATCAGTTGCTTGTGTTCCTTCCAATGAACACTTAGCACTCTTACGAACTAAACTGATGTCAACATTTTTGGATTAATGTCTAACAATTAACAGCACATTCACAGGAGAAATAAACAAAAACAATGAGTCACACATAACCACTTTGTTCATAATTTAATACAAACCGATTTACCTATATATTTAAGAGTTCTGAAGAATCAGTCTTTACAGGCTCATAAATATATTGGCTTGCTAAATGAAATTCATTAAATACCACAGTTTTTGATTTCCCAATTAAAATATGTTCCTAGATATTCCATCTTTATTTATTGTACTTCTTGCTATTATTAGCTTTATCTTTTAAAATCTTAGCCTTCAGATGTTCTTTGTAGGTCTGGATACCTCCTTGCCATTTGGTGACAGTTCCATTCTCACACACCCAGATCTCTTCAGCAACCTGGAGGTAAAAGAAGAATATGTTAAAAGATAGTCATTGGTTTCACACTTCACTACTTCCCTTCACAGTCTGGGGAGCATTTGGAGCAGGGATACTCCAACATCACATGCTCCATAGCAGAACTACCATCTGATCTAGTAATTCGCTCTCCATTCTGTACCAGCAGAGACCCAAATGTTTTGTAGAGCACGTACACAAAATTCTAAGCTCTGAAAACATACCTACATATAAATATTGAAACAAAAATGTATGCTATACATGGAAATAAGTTCCCTAATAAAGAGCAACAACATCTGAATAATTACTGTACAGGAAAAGGAAAGTTGTGACAACACGGACTCAAGGAATATCGGTGACCCCACCTTCCAATACTGTACCCCTTCACTTCCTATCACAATGGCACTTAATTAAACAAAAAAGTGTACAGTGGAACCTCAATTCTCCGTTTTTGGAGGGACCACGGGAAGAAGAAGAGAAAAAAAAAACACGGCACAAACACATAATGGATTTTAAATTATTTGATACGGCTCATGAAGTATTTTGCAGCTCAGTCTATGCATTCACGTGATTTGAGGCCTATTGAGTGGGCTGGGCCTTCTTAAAATGTATTACCTCATTCTCCGCTCGCTAATTGTGCGCCTCCAGGTGGGCGAGCGCTGTACTAGCCTTACTGGTCTGCTTGTGCGCTGCTGCCACCTGGGTACGAGGAGTTGAACTTGCCTTTCGATCGTCAACGCGTGTGGAAACGACAATGAGTCGAGGTTCAGTTGTCATGATCTGTTGTTCAAGAAAGAAGCTTGCCGGCCGACGTTCTGCTGGAATATTAAATTGTACAACTAATTGAGGGCTAGTGGAGATGTTGCTTGGACTGGATCCTGGATAGGATAATCGCCACCCGGGCAATTAGGCCTGAAATGTTTGGTTTTTTCAAATTTCATAATCTTCCGACCATGTGAGTATTTGTATCTTCTCCTTCTATGGGTCTTAACTGATTGATGGATACAACAAGAGCACGTAGTATTGAGAAGCAAATAGAAACAGTTTTGGTATAATGACCAAGAGAGAAAATTATTTAAAATTCAAATATTTCATATTTGGCAGAAATATTCGGAAATTCAGGTCTTAATCATTTCATTGTAATTCGTTGGTTGTATGTTGGGGTTTCAAAGAAATTGTAAATGTGTAATTCTGTTAGATATTCATTTTGAGGTAATTTGAATGGTTCATAAGGTAAACTTAAGTGAATCTATACGGTAGGAGCTCCTCAAGACCATTGTTTATTAATACGTTAATGCTATAAAACTTTATCTGGTGGTTTAAGTTGATCGTTTGTTTAACCCATTGGAATTATGATAGTTATCTTGTATATCTCACAACCACCATTCTTGGGGGTAAGTTAGTAAGATGAAAACATTTTCTAATGACTACTCGGATTGTTTCGGGCCGCCATCTTCGTATGTGTGTCACGTGATTCGCTGCTATGTAACCTGGTGTAAACTGTTTGTGGGCGTGAATACGGTTGAGTTTGACAGTTGAGCGACGTTGCTTGTTACTATGACATTTGACATTCGCCTATTGAGATGAGGATTTTTCTTTTGGTGCATGGATGTTTGATCTGATCTGGTGCTGATTTTGATTTACTGAGGCTCTTGTGGTATTGATATTTTATCTTATTTGAGCCTGATTTATTTCCTGGTGGGCATTATTTGGATTATGCTTGATTTTCTTCTCCTTTTAATTGGACCTTGCATATTGTTTGTGTTTCATTAGGATTTTAAATTCCTTTCGATCTGAGCTAGTCCTTTAGAAATTGTTTCCTATTTTTCATATCCTAAACAGAAGTTCTCAAGGACTGTGAAACTACTGTTAACGCATATTTTTCCCTTTTACTGACCTCTAATTGTTGATATCTGAATTAGTTCAATTAAGAGTAATTTTTTTAAAAGCTGTTAAGCATTGTCAGAAGTATTACTACCAATTTATTTAATTAAAGTGTTTTCTCCTTGAAATCAGTGTATTATTATTTCAGTCAAGGATAATTAAAATTAAATTTAAATGTTTCAGTTAGCCTCGTGTGCCCTTGCTTTCACACCTTGCGATGACCTTACCTGGGATCTCAGTTGGTGTTTCTAATTTATTTTTGTGGTTGTACTGTTTGTTATGATCCCTGGTCGTGCAAACTGCTCTCACTGTGTCTACTATTTGTTAGGTTGTGAGAAAAGGGAAAACAGAAAATCCGGGAATGAATGAACCATCAACAATTTGGCTAAACATAAAAAAAATTAAATATGTATACTTATAATCTTACAAACACCCCTAAACCATACCAAACCAAACTACAGTCCCAATGGGCCTTCTGCCTACCAAGCGACCACTGTTTGGTCCGGAGGCCTGCAGATTACTAGGTGATGCACGGTCAATGTGCCAAATCCTCTCGGCCGTTATTCCAGGCTCTCTAGACCGGGGTCACCATCTCACCATTAAACAGCACCTTAATTAAAGGTAATCGTGGAATAAGTGAACCTGGAACCGGCCCTCATATCCAGGTAAAATTGCCTGACCTGGCAAGTTACACCGCAGGGCTGGCTTCAAACATTAATTACCGGCATGCGACTCACAAATTTCGGAACTTTACATTCAGTTTTACCGGGAAAACTTTGTCAGTTTCCTCTGAAAACTTCTTTGATCAGCCAAACTTTGAAAAATCTAATAACCGTAACGCCAAACCGAACAACAATCGACCACAAGTAGTTTTTAATTCTCTAATTTAATAAAATAAAGCACATTAGATACCAAAGCACCCAACATAATGGCAAAATCCCTCTTTTTTTAATCCTCCATTGTAATTTGGTCACCAGTACACTGTTCGTAGTCAGTTAATGGAAATCTTGTACCGCGTAAATTAGGCCCACATTGACTTTTAAAGGTTATGTTGAACTCGAGAATATGGTTTAGAATGAAAGTATTGATCCTCAAGTTCTTGAATGCATTATATTCAATTCTGCCCGTCACTAATAACTATCAAATTGGAAAGAGAAAAAAATATCATTAATACATCCAAAATTACGATTATTCGCAACCTTGACTCAGCTGGAAAGCGCGCTCGCTGCACAAGTCTGTATGACTGCGAAATGATACAAAGTTTTGAAATGTAAGGTGCGTTAAAAGATGACTGCAGTTTTTATAACATTTTAACACAAAAACGTGAAATTCCCAGTCCTATATTAGGACCAAAACCTCCCATGACTATGTACAGTATGTAAGGTGCAACATTTGTTCTGGTCTCAATAACATAATCGTATGCGATAATATTAAAATACTAAATTTGTGTTACTTAAGAAGGAGCAGTTTCGATTCCTACCTGAAAGCCCAGTGACTATACAGTGCCCTGAGGGAAGTGCCGAAAACCTGTTCGATGATACACTCGAAATGCATAATGTACAGTAGACGTTTTGCAAGTACGAACATTTGACAAAACTCATTCCGTTTTCAAGTAGAGCTGCCGAAATGCGCACGTCTCCTTTCAGTTTTTGTGGACACACTCTGCTTTATGATTTCCGAAGATTCTCTGAACAATACCACATGAATGCAATGCTAGGATGGTCCCTTATGCAAGTTCACCGCCGATCGCTTTTCCAGTACGGTACAGTACAAACTCAAATTACCGCAATGATGGGACGTTAACACCAAGATATGTAAGTATGCTGTAGCCGTCCTTTCATGAGATACAGTTTCTTGAAAAACTCGCGATCGAGGATTAAGCATTGATGGGACTGTTATTTCTGGAAGGTTGATCCGGGATATCGTTTTTTTTTTTTTTTTTTTTTTTTTTTGAGGAACGGATAATGCGGGATTTTTACGACATGATTTAAATAGGATGCTCACCGGACCATGTGATTTGAATGAATAATATGGGAAAACGTAATTTCCGGGAACGTATAATCGAGATTCAACTGTACAATCCAAAATTAGGAATGTCCTCAAAACACCATTAACCATAGTCAGTAATTGATTCTCTCTATGCTACTGTGAATACGACTGCTCTATTATATGATCCATCTCTTCGGTACAATTGCACTCTGCATTCAAGTCTTATTCCATACATGGATGCCATAATTTATGGTCAAACTAACTTTATCCAGAAACCAGAGGCTCACCAGAAATTTCTAAGACAGGGAGTTGTTTTTAATAGAAGATACAAGAATGAAACTCACCCCACTGGAAGAAAGGCAAAGAAGAGAAGAGAGGAGATGTAGCTAGAGTTCTGCTCAACAGAGGCGATGATGACCTAATCACGGAGCAGTACAAACCAGGAGCTCCAATACTTTGTGATCTTACTGGTGGTGCACAAGTACCACTATAAAATCTGCAAGCTGACATCCTTCTATGAACTGGAGGGAAACTGTGTCCATAGCCCGCTGCGATGTCCTTTAAGCCTCAGCAGTTCACCAGATCTTGTGGGAGCTAGAGAATGAGAGTTGTTCTGTTTCTTATCGCTAGGAGCTCTGATAGCTGTACCCTCTTGGAAGCACGTGTCAGTGCATTATGATGAGGTTTACTTTGATATACGTGTGTTCGTGAAACAAAATTGTCGATACTTGAGAGTTTCTTTGTTTTTAAATGTATGTTTCCCTGTACGTTTGAAGGTTAGCTAAATAATTATATTTTTTCAATAGAAATATTCTAGATCATTCGTATTGAATTCAGACAGTTATCTGTACTCATAGCGGCTACCTTTCAATACAAATGCCTCATTGAATACATACAATCTCATTCTCTTCAGATGGTGTACTGTTGCATTCCATTCCGTAAAAATAAAAAGGCCCAAAGTAACGGTACTGGTATAAGTTACCATGAATTTCTTGTGGATCTGAGACTGAAAAGGAAATGGATAATTTCACCAGAAAAATTTGAGCCAAACACAAAGTCTTAACTCGTCTGTAGTTTGTAGCAAATATTTTTCAGAATACGACTGCAAGCCAAAACCTTAAAATTTGAGTTTTAAAACCAGGTAGTGTCAAGTATTTTCTCAAACCATCTACCCCATAAAGTGACTACAACACCAAGAAGGGAATTAAACAAAATATGCCAGTGAGAAATGGAAAACGAAAGCGCAGTCCTGCCCAGGAGCAACACAATTACAGGTCTACTTGTTCACTAAATGATTATGCAATCTTACAAGGGAATGATTCGCCTAACTTCAGTTCAGGTGCTGTACATATAGAGGGACCTTTTATTTTGAGTTTACAAAATTGGAAAGGGAAAACAGTGCTCTAAGTTGTAAACTGTAGCAATCCAATAACAAGCTCAGAGATGTTTTCACAAAGCATGCAAAATCAACTAAGAAGTTGAAGTATTTCGAAGAGAATGAGTGTCACAAAACTGTCGAGTTCTTCCTTTTGGAACACTGTAAAGAAAATTTTAAATGTTATTTTTAAATTGTACAAGATAATAAATTTGATGTTTTTTTCTCTTTACAAGCTGCTTTATGTCACACCGTCACCGAGGTCATATGGAGACGATGGGATTGGAAAGCGCTACGAGTGGAAAAGAATAGGCCGTGGTCTTAATTAAGGCACAGCATTTGCTTGGTGTGAAAATGGGAAACCATGGAAAACCATCTTTAGGGCTGCCGACAGTGGGGTTTGAACCCACTATCTTCCGAATGCAAGTTCACAGCTGCACGCCACTAACTGCATGGCCAACTCAGCCAGTAATTTGAGAAAATTAACCCCAAGATGGTAAGATGATGGTGATTAATGTTATAAGAGGAAGTACAACTACTAGGCAACAATCACCTATATAACACTAATCAGAGGGAAAAAAAGGAAGGGATCCGACACTTCGTAAAATGAAGATATCGGCCAAAGAAAGACAAGGTCCACGAAGGGCATGAAAATGAAGATTCCGTAGTCCTCGCAAACCTAATAGCGTCGGGGTCGGAAAAGAACAAGAGTTGACCAAGACAGGTCGGATAGGATAGATGAAAGTGAGGAGCCTGGCACAAGTAAATGGAAGTAATGCCAGGACTCAGCTAAGGGCCTCGTAGTCGCCAACCCACGCTCCAAAGTTCAGAGCCCCTGGGGCCCCTTTCAGTTGCCTCTTATGACAGGCAGAGGATATCGTGGGTGTTATTCTACCGTCCCACCCACAGGGGGTCCAAGATGGTAAAAAAATTCCATAGAATGATGTGTGCCATGGCATTATTGCTCGCCGAAAGGATCAATAGACCATATCATTAAACTGTCAAGAATAAGAACTCTGTCTAGTTTCGTAGGAGACAACTGTCTTGAAACTTCGAGTTACGCTTCTAATATTAAAACTAGGCTCAGGGCAGAAGCTGAAAATCACAATAAGGCCAAATTAGAATCTAGATATTAATGAGACAGTGGCTCCTGTCTGGTGTCAAACTTGACGTATTTTTTGGAGAAGAGGACACTTCAAGCCACATTCAGAAACTAAAGAATAAATGGTTCGCTTTTCATGACGTAAGTAGCATTACTTATGTTCGGTCAGGAACATCCTGCTACCGTATGTGACAGACTGTACTACCTGCGACTGTGTTGCCGAGGGTTGAGTGGCCTGTACCAAACCCGACAAACTAAGGGAGAACGAACGGCTAAGGGCGGATGAGTTCCCCCGTAGGATGCTTGGTGAAGCCTTTGGATAGGAAATGACACACAAATTCACCAAAATGTTGCTGCCTTGCAAATATGGCACGGGACTGCCAATGACTAAGGGACATTACCCCGACAGAAAATCCTCTACAGTGTTAGGCCTAGCAAGTCAGTTGAACAGAGTTCATGAGTTTGTTGCTTTCAAAAGCAAAACAAGCCTCGGATGTAAAAGTATTAAAATTACCACACACGACAACAACTCTTCAAGCAACTCAAAAACTTATGACTGCCAACAACCCGAAGCTCATCGGAGATGCAGGAAGAGATCAGCATTACCCAGAAAGAAACAGCTCAGAATTGGAATCCTCAATACCTTCACCCTTACTGGTAAATGCGAAGAAATTGTAGACGCCATGGACAGATGCAAACTTGGGATATTAGGGTTGAGTGAGACGAAATGGAAAGATTCAGGAAAGAAAACCTTACGAAATGGTTATATATTGTATTGGAGTGGGAACCCTAATGAAGCCAGAAATGGAGTTGCTTTTGTTCTCAACAAAGATGTAGATGTGCAGGCAAACATCAGTTATATGAGGGACAGAATCATTAAAAAGAAATTGCGTGTTGGCCAGGTATTCCATACCTTTCTCCAAGTACATGCCCACAGACTAGCTGCCCTGCAGATGAAAAAGGTCAGTTCCTTGTAGATCTAGAGGACCAAATAAAGGAAGACAACATCACAATTATCCCTTTCAGACCGAGTACGCACAATTGTGCGGGTTCGTATTTTAGTTATCCCTGGCCGTATTTGATGTTTTTTCGGTGCTAGACCGGACTGCAGTGATTGTGCGGAACTCGTGGCGTGTATTTCAATTGCTTTTAGTATGCGCTTGACCGCCAGGGCGAAGGAAGAAGAGTTTAAAAAGCACAGTTGATCGGCGAGATGACGGGAAGCAGTAGTGCCAAAATTAAGTATTTATTTATTGCATGTATATTAATCTAGAAGCTTTACTGAATACCGGAATATATTCAATGAAGTGTGTACATTGGTTAGTGAACGTAAATTTTGCAGATACATCATCGTATGTGATACGAGGTTTTGAATTTTGATACGCACAATTGTGTGGGTCCTGCTTTTCGGATGTTAGTTTTTATTTTGTGAAATAAACTATCAATATGTGTATTGAGGAGCATTTTAGTAAGTTTTTGACATACAAACAAAAATTCACACCTCCAGTTTTCTTTCAGGTCTGAAAGGGTTATGGAAGACCTGAATGCCTAAGTTGAAACAGATAGGCAAGGTTGCGAAGACGTGGTGGTAGAAACTAGGAGGGAGAAAATCTGATAAGACTTCTGTGCACGGAATAACCGGAGCATACAAAACTCCTAGACGAGAGAAAGCCATAAAATCACACACTACAGTTAGGATGGGAAGCAGACGACGCAAATAATACCTGCATTTTTAAAAAAAATTGAGGCACGGAATTGGGGTGCGGGTTTTGAGTCAATGTTGGCATTTTTTTTTTCCTTTCAAAATCGGCCTTCCTAAATTTAGGGTGCGGGGATTATTTAAAAAAAAATTGAGGCACGAAACTGGGATGTGGATTTTATTTGAGTCAATGTTGGCATTATTTTTTTCAAAATCAGCCTTCCTAAAGTTAGGGGGCGGGGATTATTCGCATAAATACGGTAATAACTGATAGATGTGCTAACGAGTTCATCACTGATGTTAAGGTTATTCCAAGTGAAAGTATCAACGGTGACCACTGGCTTTTGGTTGCGCATATTAGGAACATCAATCTGGAGGAGCAACGATCGTACATTAAAACAGAAGTTCTCCGCGGCAGAAATGCATACCAATGCCATGCAGAGCTGCAGGAAGCATTAGGTGTGTGATTATGATCTAATCCCCAAAGTCCAGAAGCCATTATGTGGACAACGGTTTGCTAACAAAGAGGACATCGTAACAGCATTTCGGAGAGAGGTGTCACACGTTGGCAACGCAAAGTGGAAACCTTGGGTGATTATTTCGAAGGTCTGTAACCAGTGGAGATCTGTCCTTTGTACGTAGTCTTGTGCATTTGCTGTCTATACCATAATAAAACAATGTTTACCAATGGCCTGTGTTCAGTCACTTTCCTACGAGAATCTCACAAAGTCAGAATTTGTCTTCAGGCACTATGCATAAGTACATGCCCTACATTTCCAAATGCACATCTTAGATTTTCTGTGTTATCTCCTATTTGCGAGAAAAGAAATAGTTGTCATGACTTATGACTCGACCCTCGTATGTGGAAAGACAAGTGCAACATGCAGGGATAAGGAAACACCATGGTGGAATGAGAGGGAGAAAACTGATGTGAAAGAAAGAAATGTAGTAAAGAAGAGACTAGAAAATGAAAAACAGAAATCAGTCCACCAAGAAGATGAACTTCAGTACATGGCACAGAAGTACCAGAACAAGGAACTATTTGTGAAGCGACTGATTAAAGAAGAAAAGGAAAAGTGCTGGGACAAGTTCACTACCAGGCTAACAGAAGACTGTGAAAGTAATAGGAAATTGCTTTATAAAGTGGTCAAGAACAGAAGAAGTGAGCATAGCAATATCCTTGCACTGGAAACAGATGATGGGAACCTGGTGAAGACAGATCAAGGCATCAGAGAAGAAATGAAGAACTACTTAAATAATTAAATGGAGAAAGTCTTCAAAATGATATCACTGAAGAATGCAGTTGAAGTGGAAGCAATGGAGCACAACACCAGCTGACATGGTTAGAAGTGGAGT
Organism: Anabrus simplex; assembly: GCF_040414725.1. Classification (NCBI taxonomy): domain Eukaryota; kingdom Metazoa; phylum Arthropoda; class Insecta; order Orthoptera; family Tettigoniidae; genus Anabrus; species Anabrus simplex. Next base: position 235,506,389 of record NC_090270.1, read on the forward strand.
CTCAGCTGAAGAACATGAGAAATAGTTAAGTCTCCAGGGTTTGGTGACCTCACTACTGACATGATAAAAGCAGCTGGAACACAAGGCATACAATGGCTGTATAGAGTACTCTCTGTCATTTGGAAAGAGTTCAGGATACCAGAGGACTCGATGAAACGCATCATTATCCCCTTGCATAAAAAGGGAGACAGGATGAAATGCGGAAACTACAGGGGTATCTCTCTACATTCTCACTCTCTTAAACTTCTGGAGAAGTTAATTGAAAGAAGAATCAGGATTATAGTTGAACCGTTATTGAAGGAGGAGCAAGACGGGTTCAGGAAGAATAGAAGCACTACAGACCTGATATTTGCCGTCAGAATGCTAACAGAGAAGCACTGGGAATATGACAAGAATTTAGTGAAGGTTTTTATGGACATTGAGAAGGCCTACGACAGTGTGCCTTGGGAGATAATCTGGGAATACCTAGAAGGTATAGGTGTGCCAAACTTCCTGATCAATAAGTAAAGATGCTCTGCAGAAGAAACTAAATACTTGGAACAACAAGTTTAAAGAATATGGACTGAATATAATAAAACAAAAACTGCTGAAATGACTATCAACAGGCCCAACACCGATTCAAACATTTTCCTGGAGGGAACTCTATTGCAGTAAACCAAGAAAACTTAATAAACTCAGAAGGCTTCTCAATTTTATTTTCAAGTGAGAAATCTACCCTGGGATGACAAAATACCCCCAGAAAGCAAAATTGACCATGTTTTTTTTTTTTTTTTTTGCTAGTTGCTTTACGTCGCATCGACACAGATAGGTCTTACGGCGATGATGGGACAGGGAAGATTAGAAATGAAGCAAACAGGAAGGAGGCTGGCATCAAAATACCTGTTAAGAGTTTTTAGGAAGACCCAGGCTATAATGGTTTGGACATGTTATGAGGATGGATGGAACAAGGACAGCAAGGAATTACTTTGACAGAGGAGTGAAAGGGGATAGGCCAGTAGGGAGACCAAGGAATAGAGGAAGAGGCACAGTGAAATCAGAGGTTAGCAATAGGAATGCCAAGTGGGAGGACATAGAGGAATAGAAACTATACTTTGACAGGAAGAAGTGACGAGCGCTTGTAAACCACACCCAGGAAACTGGAGATGGAAAATGATTATGATGATGAGAGCAGGGAATGAAGACAGTATGTCTTTTTCCTCCATTAGCGATGAAAGGCTTCAATGGTTAGAAAACCAGTTCCTCGAATATCTGAACAATATCAAGATACGAAGTGAAGAATCAAGAAAGGATTTAAAAAGTACTCAAACATATGGTTGAAACAGCGTCAATAGTAAGCTGCATAAGGTATTATCAAGAATGGCTTTTGATACATTTAAAAAAGGTTATTTAATTCTGATTCCGTTGAGAAATATGTCAGGAGCAAATGACAGGCTGTATTGCAGAACTGCAACTTTTAGTATTTGTAAAGTTATAAAAAAAGCAGGTATTTTTTCTCTGCCTTCTTCCACAAGTAACAGAAGGTAGTGCTTGAGAGATTCCTGAAGCATCTTTACCGAATTCCACTCTAAGTATCTTGAATGACCTGCACAATATCCAGGGTATGTATTAAAATAAATATTTCTAATTTTGTTCATTTTCTTTTCGTTTAGTGGAAGTATTTCACTTGTTTCAGTTCCTACTCAGACTACCATACAGTTATCTTCCCTGTCGTATGTAGGTGGTTTCTCGGTGAAGAAAATCGTTGTTGAGGTATCCTATGCTACTTGCAAAGGGAAACTGATTGCTACAAACTGCCTTTCTACCCTCGTGGGTCTCATTTTAAAGTCGACAAGAATTGCACATTCCATTACCAGTACCCATCATCTAGGTTTATAGTACTTTTGTGTGTAATATAGAAGTACTGTCTAAGTTATGGGACATAAGAGAAAAAACTTGGAGAAATTTTTACCAACTGCTTTGAAAGACAGTAACTTTGTGTGCACTCTAAATGAAATCCAATCCGCTATGTTTAGTGAACTGATTCTCAAGAATTTAATTACAGGTACTTTGAGATGTATACCTTCAGCAACAATGGAAGTGTTCGAAAAACTGAAATTAAGCAGCAAAGTTCTGCGTGTGTGAAGTTGCTGCTTTGAGTCGAGACATGCTGCAGGGGTCAGCTATCGGTGCCAAATGGAGAAATATGTAACTATACCAAGCAAGAAGGCACATTGCTGAGGCTTAAAGGACATCATAGCAGGCTATGATGTGCCTCATATATGTGACAAATTGTGATCGAGATTGAGTTACAACTCAAAATGTGAGGAGTCAGCGATAAACTTTTACACAAACTGAATTGAACTAAAATTACCAGCACAATTTGGGGATATTATTACTATTCTTCTGCTTCATTGCAGCCAGCAGTGGACGACATTATTTCAACAGTTTGAGTCCTTAAGCTTCAATTCTTTCCCAGTATTCCTGCATTTGCTTTCTGTGAGCCTCCTTTCTTTCACTGGTCCACTTCTGTGGAGCATGGAGAACATCCTTGGTATTGCATCTGAAAGGAAACGAATGCCAACTTACCTGACTGATAAGCCTGAAGTCGTGGCTAACCAAGACCATGCCACCTTCAAAGTCATTAATAGCGTCGGCCAGGGCATCAATAGTCTCCATGTCCAAATGATTTGTAGGTTCATCCAGAAGCAGCAAGTGAGGAGCTTGCCAGGCAAGGAACGCAAATACAACACGACATCGTTGACCATCGCTCAGTTGCCGGATGGGACACACCTGCAATACAGAAGAGTTGTGATTTATTAAACATTTGTTCAGCATAGAGTGTACCTCAAACAAAAATTAATTAATTTATTTATTAAAGCATTGTTATGAACATTACAGGTTTCCTCAATTACACTGTCCACTACTTTAAAATATCAGCAAGTAATGCAGTAAATCAATGGTTTGAACTAATAACAAAACTTAATGAGATAGAGGAAGAGGAAATAATATTAATATTGGATACATTCAGTTGCATCAATAATGATGATGATGATGATCGTTGTTGTTTAAAGGGGCCTAATATCTAGGTCATCGGCCACTGATGGTACGAAATGAAATGAAGTTCAAAATCATCCACTGACCAAAATAAAAAAATGTCATGAGGAATGAAAGAATGAATATGAAATTTAAAACAACCAGTAGATCCGACCCAAAAACTGTCATAAAAATAGTAGTACTTACCAAGGGACCATTTCTAAAGTATAATCCAGAATTGAGGATGCTTGTTGTCTATAATGGTAGTTATCACTAGTAAAGTAAAACCATGGTATTTACCATATTGGGGTACTAATCAAAAGTAGCGTAGACCCACGGTGTTCCACACATGATGGTACTACTCACATGTATTGTACGCCGTACAGGTAACGCAGACCTATGGTCTTTCTCACATAATGGCACCACTCATAGGCAACGCAAACCGATGGTGTTCCTCATATAGTGGGTTCTAATCACAGGCAATGCAGATCCACGATGTCGCTTATAGGCAACACCCAGATCCGTGGTGTTTCCCGAAATGGTACTAATCACGGGTACTGGAAACCCATAGTGAACCACTCTCTGCTGCTACTAATCACAAACCTATTGTGTACCTAAAATAGTGGTACTACTCGCAAGTAAAGGCAACCCCTGGTGTTCCCCGCATGATGGTACTAATAAAAAAAAATTTCATGGTTCTAATACTATCATCCTCTCACGACAGGCAGGGGATACCGTGGGTGTATTCTTCGTCTACATCCCCCACCCACAGGGGGTAGACAGTGAGAAAAAAGAAGAGAAAAAAGGGATCCGTCACTTCAAAAAATGAAGTAACGGAAGAAGAAAGGCAAGGGCCACAAAGGGCGTGAAGATGAAAGTCTCCCTAGGCCTCGAATGCTCTAATACCATCAGGATCAGAGAAGAACAAGAGTTGACCAAGGGAGGTCGGAGAGGATAGATGAAAGTGAGGAGCCTGGCACAAGTGAGTGGAAGCAATACCAGGACTCGGCTAAAGGCCCCGTGGTCGCCAACCCACGCTCCCAAGTTGAGAGCCCCTTGGGCCCCTTTTAGTCACCTCTTACGACAGGCAGAGGATACCGTAGGTGTATTCTTCATCTGCGTCTCCCACCCACAGGGTGTTAGGGGGTCAGCTGCATTAAGACACCAATTATCTTACACTCTAGCGTAAGATGTAGCAAACTGGTTTTCTGAAATGCTGAAAATGTCCATATCAAGATTGTTTACTAGATTATATTGAGTTATAATTCTGTATAAATGGGAGTTCTTGTGTGAGTGTTAGTTTTCGGTTTGAAGAATATATTCCGGAATCTACTGGGAGTTACATTTGGAATGTCAATTCTTTCTCTGATTTTACTATCATCAATTGTTATTTATTACTTTATGAAGAATACACATACCCTGACAATTTCTTCTGAGAGATAGCTCCCTCGTATAAACAGCTTAGAGTATTAGAGCATACGATTCAGAATAGGGATAATAAACTTCTTGTAATAACAATATCTGAGAAATTTTCTTTGGACTTAATCAATTCAACATACTTCACACCGTACGGATTCCAAATAATCAAAGCATATTCTAGTCTTGATCAAGGTCCTATGAGAAAAACGTAAGGAATTCCTTATAACTAAGGACCTGAAAAAAATCGCATTTGCGATAAATGCGAATTTTTGAATCTTGTACTGAATCCAAGTCTACGGTAATTCTAATGTGGAATAAAATAATTTTTACGCATAAATAGAAGTGCAACAAAATGCGAATTGTGACCCAAAATGCAAAATTGGTATTAATATGCAATTTTGGTGCGAATTCTGCAAAAATGTGCTATTTTACTGGCGAAAACAACATTTCGACAAAATCATCAGAAATACTCAAAATATGATGCATAAATCTTTCGACCATTCCGATCGATGAAGAAAAGTAGCTGATTGATTGCTGCTTGCTGACTTAATTCAATATTTACAATGGGAATAGCAAGGGGAATAAGATCTGTATTGATTATTATCGAAATGTAAATCCAGTGTCACGGAAATAACGAGATAGATGCAGCGTTATTTTCCTGTTGTTCAAAATTGAAACTAGTGAAGAGTAGAAAGTCGAGCGATCATTTAGGTTACGGGGGGCACAACAAAAACTGCGCACAAAAGGGATCAGCAATATGCAAAAGGATGGTTTATAATCCAGAGATACAGCGACAGTGTTTTGCAAGTATTGTAATTGCCGAGTTGGGTGGGGATAAAAGGTAGCATTGTGAAATATGTTAAATCTGGAAAACACGTGGGTAAGCGACGCGATAACGAAAGTTCAACCCCTGCTGCCAGTATGTCTCAAAGAAAGCAATCTTCTGTGCTTACACAGTTAGCTAGTTCTAAATGACGAAAAATTTCCAGAGATAACTTCTGGAAACGCACAGTAGAAGTATTTGCCAAAGCAAATATACGTCTGGAAAAGCTGGAAAGCAAAAAGCTAAGAGCCGGGATTACTGAGTTTTCAAATGCTAGTTGCTTTACGTCGCACCGACACAGATAGGTCTTATGGCAACGATGGGACAGGAAAGGGCTAGGAGTGGGAAGGAAGCGGCCGTGGCCTTAATTAAGGTATAGCCCCAGCATTTGCCTGGTGTGAAAATGGGAAACCTCGGAAAACCATCTTCAGGGCTGCCGATAGTGGGGTTCGAACCTACTATCTCCCGAATACTGGATACTGGCCGCACTTAAGCGACTGCAGCTATCGAGCTCGGTAGTTTTCAAATGAAGAGTTGCCATGTGTGAGAACTCTTCGTGAAGTATATTTACCGGGTAAGTTTCGATTTCATTGATCGGGTATGGTTTAGGTATTATAACATTGAAACCACGTGCAAAATTGAAGGATACCAAATATGAGTGCGATTTCCATATCGAACGATCTTACCCGTACCCAACTGATCCAGTCATTTTAAATTATTTTGTTATAATTTGAGGTCTTTCTTCCATTCTAGTAGGTGCATCTGACACCAGAAAAGAACAGCAGAGGCTCTAATGGGGAAGATCAACATAATCTGTAATGAAACTACAAATAGAATGGGCCGTTGTGTTTTTATCATCATATTCCAAGTCCCAGCCGGCTGTTTTAGAAGCTCTGCGCGGTTATAGTGTACCATACGATGCAGTTTAAGGGTTTGTTAGTGACAGTGACCTGTACATGACCTGGTGTTATGAAACATTAAGTGTGGTCATAGGGGATCATTTAATGCATGTACAGTGCTGGGCACACAAGATCATCTTAGTTGGCAATAGTTGGGTCGCAGTGATGATGTGGTTGCGATGGTAAAGTCTGCATTTTTGAACACAAGAAAGCGAAATGTAATTATTTACAATTCTTAACATCAAAGTATGGTGTTTCAAAGGAAGCAAAGCTTTTCCCTGCACCTGTCATAACCCGATGGAATAGCTGGTTTCAGGCTGTCTTCTATTCAAGTGCTTACTTTACTGATGATGTTACATTTTTCAAGATGTCTGACATGAAAGACATCAACAACTCTGGTATGAAGTAACTGACTGATCTGAGTGACTGAGAAGTGAATAGGCTTCACTACCACATGATTTCTGTCACATATCATGCAGCTGGATTAGCTCACCTCCTTACTGAACATGAAAGTTCTCTGTATCCCACCTCATCTCCTTTACCCCCAAATGCATAACCTTGATGCCAGTTTTACCTTCATTTGTGAGGGGAACTTTTCTGCGGAAATTAATGATTCTTTGATTAAGCTCACTCCTCTACAGCACTGCATGTAGAGACACATTTGTCACAGCTGCTCATTCTTCACAGTGCAAGCTAGCCACATTGAAAGCCAAAGACCCCAACTACAAGCATTTTGTGTCAATTTCTCAAGCTTTGTATCCAAAAAAAATATAATTTTTAATAACACTGATAAATTATATCAGGTTGAGAAATTGTTTGGAGTAACAGATCTCTGAAGAAACTATATCTGGTCTGGTTACTGTTCTCTGAAACATGCAATTCAAACCCAGACGAAAGAAAGTAAAAAACGTGATGTCATGCTTGCATTAACTGCAGTTCAAACAGAGTTCAGCATATTTGCTAAGTACTGTCTTGAGTTGTTGTGGACCCCAACAAACAATGTAGATAGCGAGCGTGTGTTGTCTTATTACAACACAGTGGTTACAGAGAAACGGTGCAATTTGAAAAAAAGTAATGCCGAAGTACTGACAATGCTTTCGTTTCAACATGAATTTGTATTGTGTGTGAACCAAGGACAATAACTGCACTACATAAACTTGGAATCGTTAAAATTAATAATACCATGTGATTATTTTAACTTTATAAATAGATGCTAATTTTGGAAAAATAGATGCTAATTTTGCAAAAAATAGATTTAATTTTGAAACAAATAGATGCAATTTTTCAGGTCCCTACTTATAACAAATTCCATACATGTGAGCTTTGCTGACTATATTTTCTACAGGAGTTTTAAAATTTAGGTCATAGGTAAATGTAACATCTAGATCACATACTTCACTAAATATGTGTAGTGGTTTACCCCCGATTTTGTACGAATAGCTGATGCTTGATTTTCATAGAGTGAAACTAGTTTTACATTTATTAATATTGAAAGGTCCTCTATTTTTTTTTTGGTCCAAGTCCATTTGAAGTTTGACTCGGTCATAAATTACTTCTGATTGATTTAAACAACTTAACGTCATCGGCAAAAATAAGACTTTTGAAAAACAATTTCATTCAGAGAGGTTGTTCAAAAACAATAAAAATAATAACGACCTGAGTTTGATCCATGTGGAACTCCTGAATGAGGGTTGAACTTATGAATATCCTTTATATAATCTTTTTTTTTTTTTTTTTGCTAGTTGCTTTTTTACGTCGCACCGACACAGATAGGTCTTATGGTGACTATGGGACAGGGAAGGGCTAGGAGTGGGAAGGAAGCGGCCGTGGCCTTAATTAAGGTACAGCCCCAGCATTTGCCTGGTGTGAAAATGGGAAACCACGGAAAACCATTTTCAGGGCTGCCGACAGTGGGGTTCGAACCTGTTATCTCCCGAATACTGGATACCGGCTGCACTTAAGCGACTACACCTATCGAGCTCGGTCTTATATATTCTAAAATTTGTAATAAAATTAAATTAAATTAAATTAAATTAAATTAATTAAATTACATTAGGATAAGGTCAAGAAATTACAAGAAAAGTCTACAACATTCGGAGAAGAAGCTATGCAAGAACGAAGAGTGCAAGTTTACGCCTTTACCTAGAAACAACCTGAACCCTCCCTGGGATAAAAGTGTACACCTGTCATTTATGCAACAGTGCGTTTTCGCGAATTGTTGTTCCAGAAAAACACAATTGCATTCACTCGGGGGTGAGACTACACAAATGTACAATATGTGGTAATATGTTATCATGAAAAATCTACAGATTAACCAATATAATAATGCTCTTCAGGACCTGCTCACCTGATGAGCTAAACTGAGCACTGTCCCTGCATTGCAGGAGGCCATAGCCCTTAGGGGATTCATACGGCTAATTTATTTATTTATTTATTTATTTACATTATACCTGTTGCCTTCCGGTGAGCCCATAGCGTCCTATAATCTTCCTCATTTCTTCTTTCTCTTTCACCTCCGGGAATGACTGCATCATGTACTCCAAAGGCGAGACATCCAAGTCCAGCAGCTCATGAAGGTGCTGGTGGTAACGGGCAATCCTCAAGTGTGAATTCTTGCGGATCATCCCTTCCGTTGGAATCAACTGAAAAAATATAGTTCTTATCAGTAATAAAACTCTGTTTACACGTACTAAACTACCTTTGTGCAATGAATGTGTGTTGCGACTCGGTTGGAAAAAAAACCACATTTTTGAGTTGTTCCTATTTGTATGAAGGACACTTTCAAGGTACGAAATCTGTTAAAATATGTTACATGAAATTAATGTGAACAGAAATGTGGTAGATCTCAAAACACCCATTAACATAATTAACAGCATGAAAACAAACAGCAACAAATCAATCCATAGAGCAATTGTTGCTTCCACACACAAAATATCTACAATTTTAACCCAACAATATGTTCATTGAAGGAGGAAGAGTTCCAAGCCCTCAAATGAAGAAAAGGTCAGGGTCAAAGATTCATCAATATAAGTCGGATAGGAGTGATGAAGTTCCTATATTTTTGTCTACAAAACACAAAAATGGATAAAATAAAGAAAGTGGATATCCAAGAGCAGCTTGGGTTGGAAAGAAGCTTGCTGGAGACCCCAGAACTGAAGAGGTTACAATAGTATGGTAACATGAACTCCGAGCAAATTTGGACCACAGTGTTCCTGGGAACAGACCGAGGACAGACAGAGGAAGACATAGTGATGTTTGGGAGAAGCAGATTTTCAAGGACCTTGACATTATAGAGATGTAAACTGGCATCGCCTGTATGAACAACATCTGTGGATGGATAGAACAAACTGGAGGTAATTCTTACAAAACCGCACCCGGCTTGATGGAGCGAAGAACTGATGACAATGAGAGATGAACGAGAGAAACTAGTCGTAAGTACATGAAAAGTATGCCAGACTCAGTTGGGGACCAATCCAATTGCAGTATAGTACAATATAGCCAATGGAGTCGATGAATTTTAATGCTAGCCAGTAACTTGGATTCTACATAAAACTGTAGGTCCCATGTCTTATGAGACAAGATTAAGATAAGTTTTAGTAAGGTTCAACCTTTTCAATACAAATTACAAGTTGTATAACATGTTAACTAAAACATTTTTCCAATAGTGGTACCGGTTTCGACATTTTCAAATGTCGTCATCAGCCTAAATCACACAAATCATACAAATTGAGCAAATACGTATTAAACTGTGTTTTCTGTGTGTCAGAATGAAGGTGATACACTCATAACAAATACATAATAATCTAATCTTGCTGATCTGTTTATATAAAAATACCCAAATCATTACACATCATTTTTACAGTTGCAATTAAAATCTTTTAGTGATTACCTGTCAATTCATTAAAAGCACTTGTTATGCAAATGTTGTCCAAGTAAAAACAGAAATTTAATCGATAACACATTGCTCGTGTAATGAACCTTGTTGAACTATACGTTTGTAATCTCATAAAACACGTTGACTTTGAAAGGCTTGTTATTCTCGTTAAAATTCACACTGGGACATATATAAAATTGTTTAGTATAATATGGTATTGTTTGAATACAGTTGTTTGTCCTTCTGTTCTTCTCTTTGGGCGTAATACAGGTGATCTAAAATTTCTCAGTCCAATCGGGAAGATTTAATGAAGCCGAAAGAGAAACCAAAGCAAAAGAGGAATAAGTTTTTAGGTTTAATGGGCTTGGACAAGCTAATGGTGTATGTGAATACAATGTATGTGTACGTGCGCAAGAAAAGGGACCACTTCTCGGTCAACAGTTCACAGTAAAGAAACTACTCAAGGGAGTAAAATGCCAAATTTTCATTTTTGATACCTATGAATTGCTTAGATAATCATCTACTCACTGTGTGAATTTAAAAGCTTTCTGACAATAATCACTGCTAAAACATGAGGTTTATTTAATACTAAGAAAAGGGACCACTTTTTGCATCATAAGAGAGGCTCCACACAACTCACTTGCACTCATAGCTGCGCGAACATAAGATATGATGACTTGGATATCTTATGACAAATAAACCCTAGCAGGGTGCTTTTGATAAAGGTAATAGGTTTCATAAACATCCTGTCTGCTGCAAACATTTCTGATACCAATGCAGTCTTTCAGTGAATTTCATACTGTGGAGAAGTGTGCAACCAATGACAACAGCTACTAAGAGATAAAAATCATGACAGAAAAGAAACTTACACAATTCATCACTTCAAAGGGCAGGTTGTGTGTCGGTCATTCTTTCAATTTTTATTCGCTTGTGGCTCTAAGAGGCTAAAGAAATTAAAGGAATTCAAGAAAGAAGGGGTGCAGCCTAAAATTCCTTTTGATGATTGTAAACAAGCAGTCTACTTTATGAATAATTTCAGTGAACAAAATGCACTTTTCATGCCAGGCCAGATCCCTACAAAACAAAGAAGTGGTCTCTTGGTTCTCCCAATCAGCATGTCTAAGAAGTTCGTTCAAACATTATGCTCTGACAATTGGAAATCATTAGAGAGAATTCCTGTATCACTCTTGTCCTGGTATCCCACCTGGCTTACATTTTGCAGTAACATAGTAGTTCTGAAAACCAAAACTGATCTTTGTACGACTTGTAGAAGCAATTACACTGTAATAGGGAAACTGTCAATTATGGATGAAGAGGAAAAAGGAAATCTGATGGAGAAGGCTATACATCATGTTAATAACGTCCAAGCAGAGCTGACTGCTTATAAAAACACCATAGACAATTGTAGATAAGAAGGGATTACACACCTGGAAACTCCATGGTCTCTTTGGCCACATAGCTGTAACACATACAAAGGCACAATGCATTATAGATTTGATTTTGTCCAACTTATCATATGATCCGCACCAAGTTGGGTTGCCCAATGTACCAATTCCAATTTAAAGATAAAATTTCATAATGTTTCGTATTGAACTGTATCACAATTAAATTGAAACAAGAAATTAAGTGGTTCAACCTATTCAACACAAGTGAATAAGAAATGTAGTGTTTTTAAACTTGAACATTCTTATTTGGTTAAAAGCGGTACCGTTTCAATCACCAATCTGGGTCATCATCAGCCGATTAAAAATACAAAAACAATGCATAGGAAAACAAAAAATTAAAGGATAAGTCTTTCACAAAAGCAGTTAAGAAAAGCAATATAAGACAATAGGGGTTAGCACTGCGAGATTTTTAAATCATAATATCCAGAAGAAGACGAAGATCAGTCATATGTAGCAAGGCGCAAGTTCCTGAAGAGTAGCACAACACACGCAACGTCCGGCACTGTGCCTTAAAATGTTTACGAGAAGAGGTGAACAGTTCATTGAACAAGCCTGCAAACACTGCCAGGCGTGAAGTCACAACATGGTTTAATAAATTTGAAGTCCCAAAATTGTGTAGAAGTCGAAGACAAGTTGCTTAAATAAAGTAAGATGCTACCTCCTGAAGATCAGCGCAACATACACAATGTCCGGCACTGTGCTTCTAAATGCTGAAGAAACTTGGTGAACAGCTTAAAGAACAAGCCCGAAAAGCAAAGTGCCAGACATTGCGTATATTGCTCTGATCTTCAGGAGGTAGCATCTTACTTTATTTAAGCGACTTGTCTTCGACTTCTACACAATTCTGGGACTTCAGATTTAGGAAATCATGTACGACTTTGCACCTGGCAGTGTTTGCAGGCTTGTTCAATGAACTGTTCACCTCTTCTCGTAAACATGTTGAGGCACAGTGCCGGACATTGCGTGTGTTGTACTACTCTTCAGGAACTTGCGCCTTGCTACATATGACTGATCTTCGTCTTCTTCTGGATATTATGATTTAAAAATCTCGCAGTGCTAACCCCTATTGTCTTATATTGCTTTTCTTAATTGCTTTTGTGAAAGACTTCTCCTTTAATTTTTTGTTTTCCTATGCATTGTTTTTGTATTTTTAATCGCCTGATGATGACCCAGATTATTTAATGTTAAGAATTTCATTCTTTGGGTTCCGTATTGAATCAAGATTCACAATAAACAAAGAAAATAATATCCACCTTTTCAATACTATATATTATGTGAAAATTTCTACATTTCTGTTAAATCATCACGTTTATGAACTTTTGGTACCGGTTTCGACAAGACTATGCCATCATCAGCCTAGGACAAATTATACAAAGACAATAAAATACATCGATCGTGACTCTTATAGTAATATCATAATAGTAATTTAGAAAATATACGTCTTGAAACTAAAATAATATTTACATATATAAGCTGACAGTCATTAATTAATAGTGGTCATTTTTTATAAGGTGTACACCTTAGTAATTATAATTAAAAAGAATCACACGACAAAAGAAAATTTGGTTTTTTGTACTGTATACGAGGATTGGGGCAAAAGTCATGGCAACTATTTTTTTTTTTCTTGTAGATATGTGAACGGATCACAAACGTATATGTGTCACGTGGCAGTTCTGCAGGCATAGTGTGTATGCAGAACAACAGATGGCTCTGTGATAGCTGTAGTAGCGCAGTGAGGGCTGTGAAATCAGTCTGTTGGTGAGTGTCGTGCGAGATGGACGTAACCCGTGTTGAGCAGCACGCTTACATCAAAATAGCCGTTCTCTGAGGGAGAAATGCGATGGAATGCCACAGTGAATTAGTGGAAGCCCTTGGAAATAATGCCCTACCTAACCGTACAATAGCACGGTGGGTAGGAAAGTTTCAACAAGGATGTGTGTCAACCAGTGATGAACAACGTTCGGGACGACCTGTCAGTGTGCGGACCGACGTGGCACGAGCCGTCATCGAGCAGCTCCTAGATGAAGACAGATGATGGACACTACTGGAGTTAGAGAGGGCAAGTGGCATCGAGAACTGCACTGTCCTTAGGACATTGCATAATGAGCTGCAACTGCGCAGAATCGCATTGCGGTGGATACCGCATGCATTGACGGAAGTTCAAAGGTGGGTGCACTATGCAATATGCTCCGACCACCTTGCACACTGGCAACAGGGTGGCAACGAATAATCGCTATCGATGAATTTTGGGCCAGGGGATACGAACCAGAACTGAAACGTCAGTCCGCGGAGTGGCGACATGTTGGATCACCAAGGAGGCAGAAGGTCCGTCAGAATCCTTCCCCAGTCAAATTGATGGTGATCATCGCGTATGACGTCAGGGGTGTCATTGTTTGCCACTTTGTTTCACATGGCAGACCAGTGACCGCACACTACTACAGGGATTTCCTGGTGCGACAGGTACGACGTGGCGTTCGGGAGAAACGTCCGGATCTTGTGGACAGTGTAATAATCCTGCACAACAATGCAAAACCACAAAGCAGAGTGTGTAGGGCAGCTACTGCGACGTTGGGGATGGGAAAAAATTGGAGCACCCACCGTACTCTCCCGACATTTCGCCCTGTGACTTTGATCGCATTCGAAAGATTAAGGAACCACTATGTGGTAGGTGGTTTGCAACACGAGAGGACATTGCTAATGCTGTGCGCCAACAGGTGACCGGATTCACACATGGTGCGGCAAATGCTGAGGCAGATGGTATTCAGTGCCTCCCACATTGTTGGCAGTGTGTGGTGTCAGTAGCAGGGGATTACTTTGGGGGTCTTTTAGGCCCAGGTTTGTCATGTCAAATTTATGTGTACTGTGTTGCCATTCTCTTGCACCGAGAAGGCCATATTGCCCTGTATACTACCGCAATAAATTAGTGTGTTACGATATTTCAGTGCTATTCATTGTCCACACATGTAGTTAACACCTTGTCCTTTCGTCTGTATATGTCACATTTTCCAACCGGACTGGTATCTTAAAGAAAAACAATAGTTGCCTTGACTTTTGCCCCAACTCTCGTATTTTTAGTAAAATATAATTATCAGCTTTTGATCTGTCGTATTTTTATCTGTTAAACAGTCTGGTTAATTTTTAAGGAGTCGTTATAGCCATGTTTGACCCACAATGGTGGTCGAAACCGGTACGCTTTTAACCAAATAAGAATGTAACACTACATTTCTAATTTACTTGTATTGAATAGGTTAAACCACTTAATTTCTTGTTTCAATTTAATTGTGATACCAATTCCAAGGTAATAACTGCCAGTCTTCGTATATCGGGCAGAACGGGAGGAGCTTCAAAATCAGATACATGGAGCATGTAAATGCTATAAAATATAATAGATATTCAACAGTTGGACAGCATATCCAAGATTCAGAGCATAGCTTCAGCGGAATAAAGCAGGATTTGAAAGTTCTCGCAAAGGAATGTAAACAAAGACCCCGTTCTCAACATCACATAAAGTTGCTTCATTCACTTAGAACAGTTCTTTAACTCCACTTCGAACCTGAACAAAATCTCAGAGAAGACCAACATCTTCGATTTTTTATTAAAGTCTTTAGGTGTGTCGATCTTCCGAATAGACGTTCAATATTCTGCGCGAGACACAATATCCTATCACATTACAAACCCCCACGACACTGTTCACAAGACCCGCCTTAAACTCTGCCCCTCCTCCCGAGCCCCCCCCGCCCTCCTTGCCAGCCGAAAATCTGCGTCACTACACTCCACATGTCAGCTAGTTAGTCCACACCTCCTTTTCACAGGTCAAACTTCTCAGCACGCTGTCCAAAGTGAGCCACATATATTGTAGTCACATACAACATTAGCTTGTCCAAGCCCATTAAACCTTAAAACTTAATCCTCTTTTTGTTTGGTTTCTCTTTAGGCTTCATTAAATCTTCCTAATCGGACTGAGAAATTTTAGATCACCTGTATTACGCCCAAAGAGAAGAACGGAAGGACAAACAACCGTATTCAAATGATACCATTTTATACTAAACAATTTCATATATAGGCGTATAGTTTCAAACACGACCAAGTCCATCTTTTGAATGTTCTGATGTTTTGACTTCCATGGATTCCTCTTGACAAGATGAATACGAGAACGAAAAGTGGGTTTCAAATCCAACCAGATCACATTTAAAGTTACAGCAAAGAATGAGGTTTCATTTCCAAGTTGGCCAAGTCCCTGTTAACCTGCACGAGCCAATAACCCTGCGCTATCCAGTAACGTGGTGTCTTCGGTAAAATGGCTGACTGAAGTTTGTTCCGAGTCACATGTGATGGTTTTGTTTCCGTGTAATTTTATAAACATCTTATAAATTATATATATATATAAAATTAATTGGTCGTTTTTAATAGGATTCATATTGGCTGTGCAATAAAGTGGAGGAAATAAATAAACAAACGCCATGCCAGAAAGTGGCAACGTGATCCTTCCACCTGGAAGCGCACGAGGGAAAAACAGCTGAGATGAGTACAATCAACAACGTGTTGTTAGTGGTGATTCAATCAAGGCTCGGTGATGTATTTCAAAGGCACGATGGTATTGAATAGGTATAATAGGAAGAATATGCATTGAAGTAACTATATTAATCCACATATTTGCAAACTATACACTATTTAAATGTTAATTAGCCTCTACATTGGTTACAATGTTGTGTAATTTTACACAAACATAATGTTTACATTTTTTCACTAAATCTTATATCATTTTTAATCATATTTGTTCCAAATAAAGTCAAGATGAAGCACAGTTGGAAAATAGGCCTAATCTAGATTTCTTTTTTCCTTACGTATTCTGTGAAGTCTTTACCACAGTAACCAACCTGTAATCACAGAGGAACAAAAAAGTGTAGGCTACTGAAAATGAAGATATAAAAGACTTTCATAGTGCATACTATGCACACCCCATTAAAGCTAAACAAGATGCTTTTATTCTAAGGCACTGTCGCATAAGCATACCCAAATGACGGCAAAGCAGAAATAATGCATATTAGGCCAAATTTTCTAATCTAAGTTTCAAAGATAGCCAAGTCCTCTTAGGTAAGTTTCAAAATTGGCCAAGTCCCATAGTTAGTTTCAAACATAGTCAAGTCCCATAGTTAGTTTCAAACATAGTCAAGTCCAAATTTTAAATACATTTTTCAATTCAGACTGTAAATATGGTATGGTAATGAATTAGAAGCCTCTGTTAAGCAACATAAAGAATAAGGTTTTTGAATGTATATAAATTAATATCCTAAACAAGTTTTTTGCTTCTCCTAAAAAAAAACAGCTCAACAGACTTGGCCATGTTTGAAACTATACGCCTCAATATCCCAGTGTAAATTTTAACAAGCATAACAAGCCTTCAAAGACGTGTTTTATGAGATTAGACATTTATATAGTTCAACAAGGTCCATTACATGAGCAATGTGTTATCAATTAAATTTCTGTTTTTTACTTGGACAACATTTGAACATACAACTGGTTTTAATGAATTGACAGATAATCACTAAAAGATTTTAATTGCAACTGTAAAAATGATGTGTAATAATATGGATATTTGTATGTAAACAGATCAGCAAGATTAGATTATTAAGTATTTGTTATGAGTGTATCACCTTCATTCTAACACACAGAACACACAGTAAAACAAATCTGAAGACTTTTGCGTGTTCAGAGTGTAAGTAATAGACCAAGAAAGGTTGATGACACAGCTAAAGCATCTTAAAACTTTTAATTATTGTATTTATCTGGTGAAAAATGGTGTATGATATTGAGTGTCCCTATAGGTCACCACGGCAATTTTAATTAACATGTATTTGCTCAATTTGTATGATTTGTGTGATTTAGGCTGATGATTACATTTGAAAATGTTGAAACCAGTACCACTATTGAATAAATGTTGTAGATAACATCTTATACTACTCTGTGATCTCAGTTCAATACGGAAACACAATGAAGGTCACCAAGCAAAATTCAAGGTCTATCAATATAGCAACTTTAAAATTAAAATTGCAAAATTAGGCAAAGACATTAATTTTTTGAAACAATGCATAAAAAAACATAATCTAACGCCTAACTTTCTCAAAGCGAATATAAAAAGACACTAAAACTCACCTCAACACAAGAGTACTCAAAATAGAGTTAATAGGATATGGATTAGGAACGAAATTAAATTCTTGTACAAGAACAAATCTTTTCTAAATAACAAACTATATGTGACACACCTCGAGGCAGCATGCCTTCTCTCAAGAGCCCAATGGAACATTTTCCTTGACCAGGTTAATAGAAAATTGTTTGAAGAGTTCGCTCAATAAAGCTCATATTAGACCAGAAGCTCAACACACTTAAAGTTAACGCGACAGAAAACAGGAGTACTAAAGGAGCAACTAAAAATCATACTCATTTAGACAACTTAATTAAGAAATTCCACCCTCCGGTTATAAATTTGTCAAAAACAGTATTAACAGAGCAGGACAATGCGATGAAAAAGGTCCGAAGCACAACTGGCCGAACACGAATATAATCAATACCACCACCAAATAGGTTATAGAGTCTGAAAAAGCTGTTAGTAAAATGCCCTTCGAAATACAAGATGAGGTTAGATTCGATATTAGGAAAACACTGAATAAAACCCATACAACAAACAGAAATCCATTACCCACCAGTAACAATAAAAACCAAGAATATTTTGTAGAACGGGAACATGTAATAAACCTCAAAATGAAAATTAAAGACAAGAATCTTATTGTCACTAGGGCAGATAAAGGGAATTCAACTGTAATAATGGAAAAAGCAGATTACATCTTAAAAACTGAAGAATTCTTTAATAAGGGCTCTTTTTTGGTAATTTAAAAAAGACCTGACCCAACAGATACAACACTCTTAAAATCAACCCTAAAAAATACATCATTCTTGTTCACAGAAGAAGAGAAGTCAAGACTAACAATTATGAACCCCGGACTGCCAGTAGCGAAAGCTTTGCCTAAGATCCATAAGACCAGCGTCCCCATACGCCCCATCATCAATTATAGGCCCAGCCCATCGTATAAATTAACGCAATTTATCCAGAAATTTCTAAGAAAAAAATTCTAATTTTCAGTCGAATAAGTCTGTAGAAAATACCGTTCAGTTAATTATAAAGCTTGATAACTTCAAATTACAACCTTTCCACTCGTTGCACTCTTTCAATATAATGAATATGTATCGAAGTATCAATACTAAAAAACTTTCTCCTATTATTCTGAACAATCTAAATAAATATAGCGGCCTCAGTAACCTTGAGATGCAAGATTTCATGGTTATTTTGAAACTAGTAGTCAAAAATAATTTCTTTTCCTTTAATAATCGCATATATCAGCAAGATGGTTTGACTATGGGGTCGCCGGCCTCAGGGATATTGGCAGAAATACATATTGACTATTTGGAGCATACGGCAATTAACAGCAAAAGTATTTTCACGAACATAAAATTTTGGGCCAGGTATGTGGATGACACTCTCGTTATTCTCGATGAAAGAATTACTGATGCAGTCTCCACTCTTAATAATTTAAATAATACTGATCCGCAGCTAAAGATCACTCTGGAATCCAAATCAAATGAAAGCTTAAATTATCTGGATCTCACGTTAAACAGACTTTCTTCTTCTACAGAATATAAAATCTACAGGAAGCCAACACAGACAGCCACTACCATCAGAAAAGATTCTTCCCATCCCAAAGCACATAAATGTGCTACCTACAGCAGTATGGTAGACTACGCTTTAAGAATACCGTTAACTAAAGAAAATTTAGATAGGAATTGAACACAATTCACTCCATAGCTAAGTATAACGGATATGATAATGCATTCATAGAGCGCATCATGAATAAACATAAATATCGTTTAAATTCTACGTTAACTAGGGAAAAAACTAAACATGATTATTATTCAACCTTCACTTTCAATAAAGGTTTTACAGCATTACGAATATTCTGAGGACACACAATACTAAAATTACAAACCGAACCGATAACAGAAATATGGAACAGAAATACGGAAATTATATACAATACCAGCTCAGTGCATAAAACTGACATTTATCTAAAGTCGGGTGTCTACCGATTCCAATGTAATAACTGTCAGTCTTCGTATATCGGGCAGAGAGGGAGGAGCTTCAAAATCAGATATATATGGAGCATGTAAATGCTATAAAATATAAGAGATATTTGGCAGTTGGACAGTATACTCATGATTCAAAGCATAGCTTCAGCAGCATAAAGCAGGATTTAGAGGTTATCATGAATGTAAACAAAGGCCCCATTGTCGACACCACATAAAGTTGCTTCATTCACTTGGATCAGTTCTTTAACTCCAATTCAAACCTGAAAGAAAGCTCAGGAAAAACCAACATCCTCTTCGATTTTCTAATTAAAGTCTTTAGGTGTGTTGATCTTCCAAATAGACATTCAATATTCTGCGCGATACACAATACCCTATCACGATACAAACCCCCACCGCACTGTTCACAAGACCCGCCTTAAACTCTGCCCCTAACGCTGCAGATACATTAGGACATACATTACATCTTGAGAATAAATTGACAACATTGTTTACTATGGACATCCACGTCCATATGAGGCATTTTCTGGTTACACGAAGTTGTCGTCCAGCCTACCTTCTTTTATTTGATATTTTAGCAGCGTTTTACGGCAAATTCTTCAATGTTTTTTAGCACTTCATGACATACCACGATTTTTATCCAACTTTCCAAGACGTCAAACTATACCGCCTCCAATACAACTACATATTTCCATCCTTATTTTAAATATTCGCCTCAAACATGAGCATATACTGTATCTTTTAACTGTGTTGTTCTTATCCTGTTGACGCCTTATTTTTGATATTCTGTTTTCATAATGTATTATATATTGTTCAAGCTTTTCATCAAAAACATCCATTTCAGTGTCAGACATGGATTACTTTTTAATTACAATGTATGACAATTACTTTTAGACGAACATTTCTATTTTTCAAAGTGATTTTAGTATAAGTTCTGTTTTATTCAATATTTTTGTACTGTAAACATTTTGCATCCACAGTATTAACACTTGTAAATATTCATCAATACGTTTTATGTAAGTTATTATGACTCCTTGGACCATGTATGTTTTAAGATTGATTGAGGCTGATGATGCCCAATAAATAGTGGGCGAAACATGTACCCTTCAAATTTCTGGTAATTTCCATGTGTATTTAACCACACTATAATGGAATAAATTGTATTGAATAGGTGGTGTTAAAATTACTCCTTGTATAAACTTTGTGATTCTCCAGGACGTGACAAACACAGCCGTGACATGATGCAATCTTCCATGAAAATAAAATATTGCTTTGTAAATGAAGTGATGGGTTCCAACACTTACGTTGACAGCATTCGTCGTGACCTTCAGCACTTCTCAAGGATCTGTGCCTGCAAAACTTATTTGCTAACCACTTCTCGGTTACCTTGGAGTGCTGTGGTTATTTGTGTAAGTTTGAACTGATCCTTACCTCCCAAAATGAAGGACGACCTGCTGATTGAAATAGTGAAGGCACATTTTAAAAATATAATTTAGCTGATCCGAACTACATGGACAGTGGCTTGAAGAAGAGTGTATGAGACTAAATCGGAGAGAAAATGGAAGATGAAGGTAAGTAATTAAAACTTCTCATTACTTATCAGATTAAGAAAACTCTGTGTGATAGTAGATTCTCATTTAATGAAGTTAGTAACATTAGAAACAATCACATAGCTCTGTATAATATCATAGCAATAATACATTAAGAATTTTATTAAAAATTGGCATTCTGAGAACTTGACACATTAGAATTTCTTTCAGTGTAACTGCAGGTCTCCAAAAAGTGTCCTTTTTTAAATTAAAGTTTCAGCCTCCTTCAACAGCACAAGGAATTCATTTCTGCTCATTCTGAAATATCCGTGAAATTTTATTTTGTTGTCCAGCTAGTCCTTATATAGAGTAGAGAATTCTCCTTCTAAACCCCAGCGTTTTCATACCGGATGAACCCCACTGTTTCTTCTTTTCTTCCTCTTCTTCATCCAAGATGATAGCCATCACTAACATATCATCATCACTAAAATTCATCATGGAACATTTGACTACTGATGTAACTGCATGGCTGAAGTGTGAGAAGATGTGATAAATTCAGGGAAAAATGTTGGAAAGAAAAGATACGGAAATGGAAAGCACCGCCATGTCCCAGAATCAACCTTTTGGTAGTATTCGTCCAAGAATTCAATAAATCCCTTTAGAAAATATCTTCAGTGCAGTATTTTTAAAATCCCAACCGCCAAACATCAAGGTGCCAAGCTGTGTTTAGCTACCATTCTATTGACAAGTACAAATTCATCATATTTTATCAAACACATCTTGCCATCAACAGATTCACAGTACCTGTCTGTCTAGTCACAAGCTAAGTCTGAATCAAAGGTTTCATCAACCAGGTCCAGAGCATCTGCATGTCAGATATGATAAAATGCAAGAAAAACCATCTTTTGGCAGGCAAAAGAGAATAATCTAATCTATGAACATTTTGTATTCAATTATCCCCTTGACGCCGACCTCCATACATCTTATGGACCTCCTTTTCTTCACATGCTGCCAACCTCCATGCGTAGTATAGACCCCTGTAGGCCTAACTTCATATTGTTATAGTATGTAAATTAAAATTGCCGAGATGGAAACAGTATATCTTTGAAGGCGAAGACCTGTCTCTTCCTTGTATGTATGAATCAGCCCAAATCAGTGTCTTTTTTTCTTTCTAAAGTGTTTTGACAGCATAAAGGCTAAAATTTCTGCTGCATTCTAGCGAATGAATGTTTTGTTACAGGATGTTTCCTTATGTAGATTGATAGTATAAATTGCCATCTCTTCACTGATATGAATATTGACATCATCTGGTGAAAATTCCTATAACTCTTTTAACGCCTTGAAACCTCTTATGACTCATTACTTGACTCGCTGTCACTATGAAATACGATATCGCATGGCGAAGAAGCACACCACAGTGCTGTATGAAAGAGAAGTAATTAAGTTTTAATAAATCAGACGATAACAGCACTACATCCGACTGAACTCAGCAAAGCAAGACTGGAGGCATAACTTAAGGAATGGGGAGGGCATGGTGCGTGTGGTCAAGTAATGGACGACAAAACACGCCAAATTGTACGCCCTCTATCTCATGAAGTAATTGTCCCATTAACCTGGGATTTGTTGAATCTTTGAACTACTGTTCCCGGTTATTCTACACAAAGTTCCCGCGGAAATAATTACCCTAGTTTTCAATGCATTGAGAAACGATATGAGACAAATATACGAACGCCACTTTCATTCCATTCAAAATGTGGAAGGTCTCTTCTCCATTACTACATTATAAGGTAAATATAAAGTTAATGAGTGTAAACTACATTCTTTTGAGTTTCTACTGTAAACACTTGAAAATAATCTGAACTAAACTGTTGTAACAGTGAATTTTTCAAGAGATCGCTGCATTTTCTTAGTGCTCACATCTGAATCATCTCCGTCTGCAGTGTAAAATGTCATTCAAATTTTCCCTGCCGCTGAGGGGTTAATTACACACTGTATTGATTGCAACAAAAATTTCATTCATTCAAAATAAGTCTTGTACAGTCCTTCTAGGATTTGAGTTTTTAAACCTTTATAGCCAGTGTTCCAAACATCACGACTTCTTGGTTTGTTTGACTGTCATTGCCCTGACAAGTTCAAATCCATCGCATTTTTTCACACACATCTTATCAACAGTATGGTCCACAGCAAGGAGGAACTTACCACCCAGGAATCAACCTGAAAGTTTTTTTTTTTTAGCAAGTTGCTTTACGTCGCGACACAGATAGTAAGTGGCCGTGGCCTTACTTTAAAGGTACAGCCCAAGCATTTGCCTGGTGTGAAAATGGGGAAACCACGGAAAACCATCTTCAGGGTTGCCGATAGTGGGGTTCAAACCCACTATCTTCTGAATACTGGATACTGGCCACACTTAAGTGACTGCAGCTATCAAGCTCGGTACCTGAAAGTGTAGTTCTTCTGGCAGTTGAATTGGGTAGACTCTCTTACTTTTGACTGGCTGCATAGAGTAGTTGGTTAGGAGCTCATCATCTACATTTATAGATGCAGGATTGAATCCTGGTGGTGGCGATTATTGATGAGGAAGTACTTGTAACACTAATCACAGGGAAAAGTGGAATAGGTCGATTTATTTGAAGAATGAAGGCATTGGAAAAGGAAAGGGAAGGGTCATGAAGGGCATGAAAATGGAAAACTCCCCAGGCCCCGCAAATTTAATACCATCAGGGTGCAGAAGTGAACAAAAGTTGATCAAGGCAGATCAGATAGGAAAGTTGAAAGTGAGGAGCTTAGCACAAGAAAGTGGAAAAATATATAGAGACCGGTGCAATCCCCTACAAATTTGAGTGCTTAAACACAAGACAGCCATGTTGGTAGATTTCATAGCACATTCAAATAACCTCTTTTGGGACAAAATCCCAACATATCTTGAAATCTAAAGCAGTAATAATATTACTTAATGTTCCTTCAATTCCTATTGATATTATGAGGCTCCAGGGTGTTTGAATTTTGCCCCACTGGAGTACTTTAATATGTTGAAAGGCAGTGACACATGGTTTGTAAATTTAAATACTAAAATTCTACCAACCACAGCTGGAACAGAACCTGTTATAATGGAAAATGTGTCACCGTGAACAGCTCCAACTGAAAAGACATCAATAAATACACATTTCTGTCCATTCAAATTCACCACTACTTTTCAAGGAAGCTGTTTTAGAAGTGTCAGGTGATAGAATGGGAAAATCTTCATCTGAGTACCTTAGACACAGTATAATCCTGATACCACAAACACTTTTTGCAAACACATTGCTTCTGAAAATCGGGTGCAAGTCATATTCAAACCTTTCATATCATGGTCTCATAATACATTCTTCAAAATGCACGTCAATGCAGTAACAGTGGTTTTCATGTCGTGCAACTTGGCAATGGCCAAAATCTCACTCCGTTACTCACTTCCCCGTTACCGGAACCATTCGGTGCACCAGCCGATTATGAATTCTCAGTGAAAAAGCATCAGTGGTAACAAGCGATGAATTCAAGCAAGCGCACAAGAATACGAATCCCGGATTTGTTAGGTTAGAAAATTTTTGTAAATTAATTTGTTATGTAAAGTAGTGAAAATCATGAGATTTTACTAAGTTAATATGTAAGAATATTGTATCATAAGAAGAATTATAGTAAAGGGAATGTGAAATATGTATATTATTGTATTTTGTACAAGCTTTAAACTTCGGGTGAGAACCTGTATAATGATATAGTGGTGAAGACCGCTCAGGATTGTGTAGCATGGGGAACAGTAGCTAAATCGAGAAAGACAGTTGTTGTCAGTCGGAAACGTAAGAAGTAGCTTGTTCAACACATTGATGCATCACGATCTTTAGCTTGTATATCCTGACTGCATCAGTGTGGTGAACACGTAACAGTGCTAAACTTGTGTATTGGCTGCTCGATGGCCGATATGGACATGGAGAAGAGTTCGGATTTTGAACAAGACTTTGTTGACTGGTAGACGCTAGGAGATATGTCAGGAGAGAATGTGGTTGCCAGTTGACTTTTGGTGAAGCCATCACCAACGTCAGATACTGGTACTCATGATGTTCGCATGAGGAAGAAGGATTACTTGCAAGACTGTAAACATCCCTATAGCATTAACAATGGATTAATAATAATTTAATTTACTGTACATAATGCGCTGTAGCTAACAATAAAGTCAATAAAAATCTTTGGAATCAAATGAAAGTTTCAAATCGTATTATGTGAATAAAAGGTTGTATCAAAACGTATTTTATTCAGAGAATTGGTTCAAAACATATTAAGTGAAATTTTATAATTAGAATGATGCCTTCATGTATTGGGAAATGAATCATGACTGATTCAGGAAAATAACCTCAATACCTAGATTTTGCCGTTTAGAATTTTGACATGTCTTATTTGGTTAAGAAGTAAAACATTTTTTTTTAACTTCCTGTAAAATTATAATCTGTACACTTAACATGATTTGAAACGATGCTCCTCATATGTAATTGTATATTGTGATTGTTAAGAGTATTTTGAAAACCTTTAATTCTTAGTAAATTTAATAGTTAAACTTATAATAACTTTTATTGGTGGAGTGAAAATCTGGCATGCTACAGAAATTCATTTTCAGGATTTAAATAGTATCAGGTAAGAAAAGGAAGAAAATTTGGATCCTCATCGGCATATGATCAATGCCCTTACGGGTTCTTCGTTTTTTCATGCTCTACTAAGTTAATTGTTTATTTCCGTAATTATTACAGTGGCACCCAAACACAATGTCACGTTTTCTTTTGTTCCAGTATGTTTATCTAATAGTAATTGGTAACTGGGGGGGCGGGGGAATAATTTCATATGTGCCTTAACGATTTTTTAAAATCGTCACTAATTAAAATTACAACACAAATGAAAGATGTGAACTAGGTTATGGCGTATTACTGAAATATGCAAAATGAAATCACTACAGACTGCATGGGAATTTGAAAAGAAGAGTTTAACAGCAAGCTGCGGGCTGATAAGGAACTTTTAATTCCGGAAATAGACTGTTCATATAGTACTCGTCATGTAAGGTTATACACTAAAAAGCAAATATCGCCGCCCTATTCTCTCTTTTTAATGGCTCATCACTGCTGCCAACTTGACTTGTTACATATTGAAGTCATGAGTGATAACCATGAACAAACTAAACACAATATATCAATAATAAAAGTTCTCTTACATAAGTAAATGATGAGTCAAAATAGGTTATTCATAATTAAGTTGGTTTTCAAGCTCAGCGAGAAATTAAGGAAATAAAAACTCTCTCACCCTGAGCAAGTCTGCATGGCAAATTCATAAATGTAACTATTCTGTTATTGCTAATGGTCTCTTCCGGCCTCATCTTGAATGACAACTATTTCCATGATTGTACTAGAGAGGGCAGCTCCCTCGATGGTGAACATGGATGATCAATCTTTCCGATGAGATAGAAATTTTATCTCTTTGATTCGATTATTATTATTTTTTTGGTTAGAGAGAAGAATAAAAATGGACCCCACGCATGTCAGAGTAGCGTTTTTGACTTACAGAAGGGTTTTTAAACGATTCAAACAGCCTATTCTACCATCCTTCTTCTTACTTTGCTGGTTAATATATTCCAGGTATGGGAATTCTTTCATATTATTATTTGTTCGACTGTTCTTTCGTAATATTTGTTTTATTATTCATAGCTGATTGATATGCGTCTTACCGCTCCGCAGTATGAATGGGCTGCATGTTTTCTTGTGGTTATTGTGATTATGGTATGTTGATACTTGGGTCTCATATTACTTCTTTTCATGTGCACTGAATTCTAATGTAATTCGCCATCTAATGACTGTTTGCCCTTCGTGTCGGCGCGAGCTTCCACTTGTGTCGTACGAAGTGCGAACCCTGATGGATTTGTGCATGACTACGGGATTTCTCTGATCCCACAGCTAAATTCTTTTGTGCTGTGCACGCGACTTCTGATATTAATGAGACCTCGTTTGTGACCCTGGAGTCATGCTATACGAAACCGAGTTCGCCGTTTAACTGGTGCTGGTGCTCACATTGGTTGCCGACTCCGGGTGTGTCTGAATGTGTGCACGTACGTTGGTATGAGAGAGGAGCGAATGAATGACGTATCGGTCAGCTAAATTTTCATTTTAATCTTGTTTCTGTACCTTATTTTTGCATTTTCGTATGGTGCTATTTCTTTTGCCTTTGCACCGGTCTCGGTCGCTCGCTTACCCATGAGGCCGCCATGTTTTTCTCATATTTAGACTATGCGCATACCTGGGATTTTCCCTTTGGTTATTTATATTGTTTCCTTGGTCCAGAGATGTTTCTCTTTGTGCCATGCTGATATCTTACTTATTTTATTTTTTCTTGCTCAGGGTTTTTTTCTCCTTGATGCGTGGGAGTTTGACGATCTATGGTGATTGTTGGTATGAGGGTGGAGTTGAAACGATGTGAGTGAAAGATAATACGATATTAAACTCGTGGAAAGAACAATCTGCTTGAGCTGTGACGCTACTATTAATACTGGCATATTCAATAATCATATTGTATTTAACTGAGTGAGCTCGCTGAAAGTTTACTTTTATCTTAGGATTTGATAACGTCATGCTCACATAACAATGCTACGCCATCAACTGGACTAAGTTACTCATGTATGTACCCGTTCTCATCCTTTTAATCGATTTCTTTTATTCTTTCCTTCTACCTTTATTTTATGATATTAATAAACACTCATTCCATGTACTTGAATTTCATTACTTGTAGAATTAGTCTCTTACTATTTTTAATTGGCAATGAGGCCTTTCTTCAGTTCAAGGCTGTTTTCTTTGGCCTTTCCTAGTAGCGATCTACGCCTCATATCTCTCACGGTATTTATTTGTGCATGGGATTGTTTCCACAATGGGAGGGGGTGTGGCTCAACCCTCACTCAATTTAATGTTATATACTTCTGCCTTCATTTTGATATACACATTACTGTAACCATATTCTTTGGTATTTGTCTGGTGTAAATAATTCAGTTTCCTTCTTGAAATTTGCTATTACTTGTCGTGCGTGAAACCACCAAATTAGCAGATATATTACACTTATATTTGCCATAAGTCAATAAGAATACACAAAGGATAAGTGTGCAAACCTTACCAAAGACGTGACAAGACAAGGTTAGGTTAAGCGAGGCTGATAACAAAATTTCCTTCCATTTCGAACGAACTAATCTTTATAGAGGAGGTAATGTTGCTTTATTCTCAGAGGAGTTCTTGCAGATTTTCCTTGCTTCTTATACAGGGTATCTACCGAGTTCCATTTTCAAAATTCCAGTATATTCAGTATAACTATGAGCAATATTCCAGTACCTAATGCTATGAATTTTTTGTAAGTTCTTTAGGAAGAATTTCACCCTAAATACAAACAATTTTTTAACATTTTTTTTACAGGACCTCCCAACTCTCCTCACAGCCCTCCACTCCACCCACTGCTTTTAAATCTCTAGAAACTTATACAACTCTTGCTTTGGAAAAAATTACAATCCCAATGAATAAAAAATTGTTTGTAAGACCATTAAAACAATTACAAGACAAAAAATTGAGAAATTGCCAGTTTTATATAAATGAAAAAAAAAAGTTGTATTTACAGCTTCATACTATGTAATGGTTAGTTTTCAATTTACAATGCTATCTTCTTCTTCTTCTTCTTTTATGACCACATAGGATCACTTTAGTCAGTCCGTCGTTCAGGTCTCTTTGAAGGGATTGTTCGGGCTTTGCGGTCCTCCCAGTACTTCTTCAGACGCTCCGATCTTCGTGCCCTTTCCTCAGTTGAAAATGTAAGTGTTGTTGGTTTGTTTTGTGTAAGGGTAAAGCGGAGGTTTGTATTCTTGAGTTTTGTATTCAATTTTATCTTATTTTTGGTGTCTTCTGTTGTAAGTCCTATTTCCTTCAGATCCTCTCTTACTTCTCTGATCCATTTATATATAAAAAACACACACACAAAATATACTTGAAAAGTCTTATCTAACATCACTGCTTCCAAGTGACAATGCACTTTTGGCTATTTGGATCACTTCGTTAACACTTACAGTACATCCAATAAACGCAGCCAAAGAAAGAGTATCACATAACACACACTGTGGAAGTAAACCATTCTTGAATAGATTCTGTACCAGGCTTCTTCTAAGTAAACTTGTTCTAGATAATAAGTCACAAGAAATATATATACATGAAATCAATCACTTTTATATGCATCACAGATAAACACACACAATATGTTCCCCTATATACAGTAGTTTTTATGCTTTATAATGAAAAATGAAATGGCTTTTAGTGCCGGGAGTGTCCGAGGACAAGTTTGGCTCGCCAGATGCAGGTCTTTTAATTTGACTCCCATAGGCGACCTGCGCGCCGTGATGAGGATGAAATGATGAAGACGGCACATACACCCAGCCAACGTGGCAGAGGAATTAAGCAATTACAGTTAAGATTCCCGACCCTGCTGAGAACTGAACCCGGGACTCCTGTGACCAAACGCCTGCACGCTAACCATTTAGCCACTGAGTCGGACATGCTTTATAATATATGTAATGTACAAAAAGTTGTATGCTGTGTTATATAGGTCATACATTTTATAACAAATTTGCGAATTATCATATGTATTTAATTATCTATTCACAACGACTATAACTTACAGTATACTCAAAATGTACACATTTAGAACAGTATGTTTTTCAGTCTTTTCATCTCTTTCTCCAGTTCTTCTGTCTCTTCCTTAGCACTCTGCATAATACATTGTTTCTTCAACTCTGTATGTTTTATTTCTTCTACTGCTAAATTTCTTTTGGCTGCAATGTTATCTGTACTCTTTTTGTACTTTTCTAAAGCTTCAGTTCTCAATGTTGATATTTTTTTGGCTGCATGGATCATCTTTCTTTTTTCTTTTTTACACTGACAACTAATACTCCACCAGCTGCAAGTACTGCATCATACACCAGACGTTGTGCAATCAAGCTATCTTCATGAAGATTCTCTACTAGGCACTCTTTGTTTATTGAAAAACCTTTCTACAGTAGCATTGCCGTGAAACAAAATAGGTACCTTTTGTGTGATGTAGATCAGTTCTTTTGAAACACTGTGCTAAAAATAGGTGGTGCTAATATAACGACAATATAGTAGGTTTGTTATTAGACATTATCTAAAAAAAATATCCAATCGATCGGTTTTGGGATCAAACTTCTTGAGATACTTCACTACTTCTTCCTTTGATGTGAAATCTAAGTAGTCTCATTTTGCAATATCAGCTTCCATAGGAGATAATTGTTTTGTCTTGACAAGAACTTCTACTGCAGCAGTTACCCTGCAGGTCCTAATAGAAGAATTGGTCACAATTGCAGGATTGAAGCAGCTGGCACCTCTAACAAACCTGAAAGCAAGAGGGCTTTTGACAAAAATCTTCATACAAACATGGAGACTGCAGAACTTTCACATCTTTCATTCCCTTACCTTTTAACGCTGCTGAGGCTGCAAATCCAATGTCAACTGCATGGAAAGGCTTGAGGATTTCTGTTTTCTTCAAATCAATCAAGAGAAGTTTCTTACTAACTTGTATTTGCTGACTCTAAAACCTGGTTCTTTACAATTCTTCCCAACAGGTGTTCAAGCATATTACTCAGATCAGAGAACATAAAAGGCAAAAGAGGATCATTACACTGATACTTGGAGCGATACTGTTCTAATTCAAGGGAAAGAGAATGCACGAATCCCAACTGCGCTGGGAGCAGATCATTTCTTACAAAACCTTTTTATAACTCCAAAGTTTTCTGATGCAGGAGGATTTTCCTCAAAAGCATCAACATAATTCTTAATTAGCGGCAGCATTTCCACAGCCCTTTCAATAACTTTTGAGTTTTCAATGTATCTGATAGAGCAGAACTTCAGAAAAAAGACACTATCCTGTTATGCGTTTGTAATCTGCACGTCTACTTGGAAAGTCCTTGAAGAAGTAATATACAGAGCGCAAAAATCTGTGAACAATCCATTCAGAGTTGTGTGCTGTTATTTTGTATCCACCATGAATAGTATGCAAGGTGCAGGTACCAAAATCCAATAGCTCCGGATCTGAAGGTGAATCACCTAAGTACTTCTTCGGATCTTTCAAAAACTTCAGGTTTACATCTGGCAGCATCTTTTTCACATCCAAACCAGTGTCTTTCAAGTTTAGCAAAAATGTCATAAGAAGGTCCTCAGCAGTAGCATGACCAAAAAATGTGGATGTAAGATATCTTGTCTGAACTAAGTTTCCATCCCAAAATCTAACAGTCATATCCATTTGACCCTTCTGAGCAAAAGACTATCCTAATTTATAACTTTCATTTCCATGTTGACGTTTAACTTATATAATAGGAATTGAGGGATGCTTTTTGGAAGTATGGACCCAGTCTATATATAACTAGGTATCCAAGTTTATCCTTGTGCAACTTGAACTATTTTGCAATTTTGCTGTCAGGAAAAATTATTTTAAAAAGATCAGTACAAATGCCAAAACTTCTAGCAGAAGAATGGGTGACAACTTGAGTAATAGCCCACAATATTTCTGCAGTATAAACTTCATCCTTGATGATAAAATAGTTAAGAGTACTCCTAGGCACAACACACATGCTTATCATTAACAACTGGAGTTAGCACTTCATGAGGTTCAGCTTTCCCTGGAACAGAGTTTGTAGTTGATGGAGCAGCATTCACAGGAACAGAGTCTGTAGTTGTTTCCTTGGCAGGTATCACGTGAAACAGTTTTTTGCTGGAACTTGATATGCTTTTTGCCTTTGGCATGAGATTGAAATGAAGACACCCCTACGTTGCTAATATCAAAACTAGTCCTACACAAAGAGCAATACACTTTATAGTTATCACTTTCCCCTCTCTGAAGCTGTTTCCAATCTGAATTTATTGTTCTGTCGAACCAGTCATCTTTGAAAGAAGTCTTTCCTCTTATTTTACTCATTGTCTCTGAAGAATAAGTGCAACACCAAAGTAAGTAAGTAAGTAAGTAATAATAATAATAATGCTATTTGTTTTACGTCCCACTAACTAATCTTTTGCGGTTTTCGGAGACGCCGAGGTGCCGGAATTTAGTCCCGCGGGAGTTTTTACGTGCCAGTAAATCTACCGACATGAGACTGACGTATTTGAGCACCTTCAAATACCACCGGACTGAGCCAGGATCGAACCTGCCCTGCCAAATTGGGGTCAGAAGGCCAGCGCCTTAACCGTCTGAGCCACTCAGCCTGGCAAGTAAGTAAGTAAGTAAGTAAGTAAGTAAGTAAGTAAGTAAGTAAGTAAGTAAGTAAGTAAGTAAGTAAGTAAGTAAGTAAGTAAGTAAATATATAAATAAATAACAACGGATGAATTATATGCATAATATAGGCTAATTGAAGTATAGCATATAATATAATGCATCCATTGTTATTATACTTGGAAGTATTGCAAAAAAAAAAAAACAAGAATGAAGGAAAAGGGAACAGAAACTGAAAACAGTATTAGTAGAAAAGGGGAAGTCAGTGACTGTCTACAAGAGAGATGCTGGGCAATGAGGGCGTCATGTCCCGATGCTGGGTTTTTAGAGCAAATCACAAGTTATTATTCTAGTAACTGTACTGTTAATACTATACTACATAAGTATCACTTTTCAATAAAATCACTTTAAGTTATAATGCCAACGTGTAAGCAATTATTCTTATTACCTGGACTTTTAGAGTGCAAATATCCAGGGTAGATTATAGAGAATGATAATATTTGTTCCGGTATATTTTATAATTTTTCCAGTATATGGTTCAAAATTCCAATGTATTTCCAGTATTTCCAGTACTTTCAGTATTTCCAGTATCAGTAGACACCCTGTTATACATTCTAAATGCATTTTATACATGCGAATTGGACAAAATAGGACCGTATTATTAAAATGCTGTGTTCGACATTGAACACCGACGATGTTATTAAATGCATTATTCGAACGTGCCACAATTCTACTTACCTGGTATTACCCACACAAAATCCTACAGAAAAACAAAATATGTTTTACTTATGCCTGCAAATGTAACACTAGTGATTTTGACAACAGAGCAGTGGCAATATATAAATCTCACAAGTCAGAAAAAAAACCATGCCTATATAGTGCCAATGTGCAAGATCAACAGTAACTGTAAGAAGTCGTATCGGCAAGTAGAGTCCCTAAATTGTATCCTGAATCAAACCCAAGAGTTTGAAAATAATTATGAATCACTACTGTTGGTATTAACAGGGGAGAAAGAGTAAGGTTGTACCCTCAGTGTATAAGCTTACATGGCAGGGAGTATACAATGGCACAAATCTATTTCATAACGTCTCCTTGGTGCCTATGCATTTCACTGTCATGTTATTTGTTTCCAGAAGCAAAATTCCTATTTGTTTTCTCAAAGTGGGAATGCTGACCAGGTGCCCGTGGAGTTTGAAATGCCACAAAACAAGAGTTCATATTAGGACTCTTAAGAGTGTTACCATCAGAACGGTGTAATGAAAAGCAGCGCTACATGGAACTGTTATATGTATTAGCTGATGGAAGCAAACTCCCTCCATTTGTGATTCTGAGAAGAAAAATACAATGGAACCTCAATCGTTCCTGTATATAACATTCATAACTGTCGCCGGTGGTGAGTTCATAGTCGGTGGAATCATTAAATTTTTGACTTGTCATGAAACCATCATTGAAAGAAATTAAGGAACCGACATTTTTGAAGAATTCAAAAAAATTTTTTGTTGGTGTAAATTTATGTAAATTTTTGTTTCATTTGTTGTAAAAATTTGTGGATTTAAAGAATTTTCAGGACTCGCAGAAGAGACAATTATATTTAGTGTTAAGAAAAAGAGACATTGATTTTGGGGTTTCGGAGATCTCCCGTAATATGTTTGTTGTAACCCATTTTTTGTATCGCCCTGTAGTTGCCACGTGGAGGCTTCGATCACAAAATCGCTGAGTTTCGCAATCGAAACCTCTAGAATATATTTCCCACATTACCATATATGGTGCTGTAATGCTATTGGCAAAAATAACACTAAATTGTATTGGTGAAACTTCGGGTCAAACATAGGTACCTACCCTGACTGGCTGTTTGAGTATTTCCCAATTTCCAGCCTTTGGCTACTCGGTAGTAGCAAGGCTCTGTTCAGCGTCTTTGGTTTTCGTACGTCTTAACGATCGGATGCACCTTGTAAGGTGGTCTGCTCAGTGACTCCAGTCATCCCAGGGTAAGCATGTTTTCTTTTCTCAAGAGTTAAATTGATATGTAAATTCATTTTTTCGGAGTTTACCCACAGACCCTGGTTTTCGCCGTTTTGGTTTTGTAATGCATTAGTTCGTCAGCTAGGCGTATCCTTTATTTTGGAGGCAATTCTGTTTATTAACCTTTTGTGTACATGTAAATTTTATTTTTCCTTCCGAGTTGCCTCCAGTAATTCCGCGTCAATTTAGTGTACACCTGTTGAGCTATGCGTCCCTCACTGATGTGTATTAGGAGAGGACTGCACCTCTGAAGGCCTCTGCGCTAAATTTAAATTTCCGTTGTTTTCTTTCCGTGTAAACTCTTTGGATTTGCCTTGTAAGATGATTGCAATTATGTCATACACCCTGTTAAATTTTCCTTGTAAATTTCATCGTCAAAGTTATGCTCACCTTCTTAAATGTAATTTTAATATTGTGTTATTTGATTTCCTGAAGAATCACCGATAGGAACCTCATGGTTCAATTTAACCTATTTCTTAATTGATAATGTTATCCTTTTAATTGGTGTTTTATACCTTGTTAAAATTCTTTATTGTGAGTAAATTAGACTGAAGGGATAATGCTCTCACATTTCTTTCCCTACAACGTCACGCAAGATCTCTTCCTCTGTAGGGTTTCCCGGCCTGCTTCCCATATATCCTTTCTCTAGTTATGTTGGTAACCCTGTGTAGCTATAAATATGTTGTTGAAATTTGGAATGTTTTTCCTGGTGTATCATCGGCTGACGTCATTCATTCAGGTTTGTTGTTTTTGGATTATTACATCATTACTTGTTTTATATGTAATTTGTATTATGTGCTCTCTACTGTAAAGGGGGGGGGGGGGGGGGTTACAATAACGTTCAGTCCCTAGAACATATCCAATACAGTCTGTGTTTAAAAAAACTTGTTTTATCATTCTTCAAAGCATAATTTTCTCCTGATCTATTGTTCATTAATTTCTGTCCTGATGAACTCTGAACTCCTATTGATCGTCATACCAATGTACACACTTGCCTGTTCCGTCTCGCTCCCGGGCTATCTTCTGTCATTTTGAGGTGCGATGCAACATCGTTCAAGCGGCACCACATTCCATGACTAACTGCTGTGACGACATCCAAAGTCGTTCCATTACTTTTACTTGAGCTTTGAGCTGCAGTATTCAAGGCAGGTGAGGTAGCCTATGTCCTTACAATACAGTACTTCACTTTGCAAGTGCATTTGACATGTTTAGTTGTTACTGAATTGTCATGTTCCTTGGATTTTTTGAGTAGTTGAAAATGACTTCTCAGTTTGGAACGGATGGATCTCCCGCTTCAAGGAGCGGAATGGGCTAGTGCATAAAAAGTGACCAGGTAAGAGTGCTGCTGTACATGCATCAGGTATGGAATGGTGGTTGGAAAACCTGCCAGCCCTGAGCGAGAGATACAAACCCCGAGAAATTTACAACACAGATGAAAAGGGCCTATAGCTGACCGTACACTACCAGTCAGAGGAGAATCATGTCATAGTGGGAAAAAGGCTAATATCACAAGACTGTTCTTTGGTGTTGTAACAGTGATGGATCCGTTATGTGTGTGCCGATTGTCATAGGAAAGTTTAAGAAACCAGGTGTTTCAAAAACATTCAGAAGTTACCAGTCCAATATTTTTCCAACACCAAAGCTTGGGCGATCAACATTTTTGTAGGATATCGTCATGGGCTGGACGCTTTCATGGGGACTCAGGGGATGAAGATAATTCTGTTTATACAAAACTGTACTGCCCATCCAAAGGACCTTGATTCCTTTGTTGCATACAGATTGTGGTTTTTCCCCCAAATACCACTAGCAACCTGCAACAATTACATGCAGGCATTATAAAGTGTTTCAAGCTGCCTTACAGGAAGGAGCTAGTGCAAAGCGCCATGTGTCTCATACATTGAACCGTTAGCGACTCTTTTCTTTTCTGGCTCCGGTGCCTTTCTCTCTTTTGTGCCACGTTGGGCGACCAATTTTTCTTGCGCCAGTCTTGCGGTCCCTTTTCCTTTCTCCCTTTAACATCTCCACAGTAGGGTGATAATTTTATTCTTGAACCATCTGGGCGACCAATTTTTCTTACGCCATGATGGGCGAGCAATTTTTCTTGGACCTTTCGGGAATCTGAGTGTATACTCTTTCCTCTAACTAGTCATACGCTGGTGTTCAAGAAAATCCACAGCTAGCTACAATATACGTCTCAGGGATTAAGTTATATATTTTAAAAAATATGTTTACGTGAATCCGACTGAGAATTACCTCAAGTATTATTACAATATTATAAGTCCACCTGTTCAATACAATACAATATGATCCACTATTTCATATGGTCAAATGTTTTTTATACATAATACATAAAAGTCAAAGGTACATGTTTCACCCTCCTTAGGGGCATCATCAGCCTATATCAATCTTAAAAAAAAATAATAATACATATACTTATAAATTATAGGTTAAAATGTTGAAAAATGGTTTCGTAAAACATTATACAATAACAACTAAAACAACGATAATGCACCAAAGTATGTTAAAAGAGAGTGAAATTAACAGTTTGAAGATTAAAACGTGATTAAACATGAGATTTTGAGAGTCTAAAACTAAAATGGATCCATATTTTTATAATATCATTAAGACTGTGAAAGCCTTGAGTATAAAAACAATCATCAAAGAGGGATGTATCTTCAATTCCCAAGTTGAATCCAAGGTGGTAAATTCACTTTCAGTTATTTAAAACGGAAGTATGAATGTAATAAACAAGTTTAAAATGTATATGATTGGGATATCTGAAAGTCAAGAAGAAAATGGAACTTCTGTAGAGGCGATGCTTGTGATAAAACGTATGTCAAAGCTAGCGGAGTTCGGAAATTATGGTAGTAGAATGGATCTAAAAGATAGTCAAGTTGATATATAATTCCGTTGAAACATGTGTTGGAAGAAATGTTCAGGATTTTCTGAAACAAAATGTAGAAGAAAGTATGTTAATAATACCGTGCTGTACAAGAGACTTCCCGTACGTCAAAGATGGCTAATGCGGTACTTACTCGTACGGAGCGTATTAAGTACGTCAGGTTGTTACAGCAACGCTAGCTTGACTGGGTTTTCGACTTCTAGTATTATAACGGTGTGGCTGAGGCAGTGAAGGGCATGGAGGGGGGGTAATGGTGGGTGGATCCTTGCGCGCATGTGTTGTTATTGGCGGGCTGTTAGGAGCAAGATGGGCGGGCCTATCATTTGACGAGGTGGTGGAAGCTTTAGAACAAGAAGTTCTAAAAGTTGGCGGGATTGTATTATGTTTTGAATTCACCATGCCTAATAACTTTGGAGTTAGCTCATATAAAGGATTTTTTGTTTCCGTGATATCGTTAAGATTATGGTCTTTGTTATAGGCTTGGTCTAAAAAGATGTAAAGATTTTCTAATTCATTCATAAGTTTTCCTTTGCCTATGCATTTTAGAATAGTGAGATCTTTATCAATTGATGTGAACTGATGTCCTGTTTCACTCATGTGTGAGCTCATCGCTGAAAATTTGTTGTGCTTTAAGGCATTATAATGCTCCATATATCTCGTATGAAAGCTGCGCCCAGTCTGTCCAACATAACTAAATCCACACTGAGCACAAGTGAGTCTGTAAATACCAGATCTCGAAAAACGGCTGTTTTTATAATTGACTTTATTATGATTGAAAAATATACTTTGATTTGTATTGACTGTTCTGAAAGCAATATTAGTGTCGTATTTCTTACGAGATATATGGAGCATTATAATGCCTTAAAGCACAACAAATATTCAGCGATGAGCTCACACATGAGTGAAACAGGACATCAGTTCACATCAATTGATAAAGATCTCACTATTCTAAAATGCATAGGCAAAGGAAAACTTATGAATGAATTAGAAAATCTTTACATCTTTTTAGACCAAGCCTATAACAAAGACCATAATCTTAACGATATCACGGAAACAAAAAATCCTTTATATGAGCTAACTCCAAAGTTATTAGGCATGGTGAATTCAAAACATAATACAATCCCGCCAACTTTTAGAACTTCTTGTTCTAAAGCTTCCACCACCTCGTCAAATGATAGGCCCGCCCATCTTGCTCCTAACAGCCCGCCAATAACAACACATGCGCGCAAGGATCCACCCACCATTACCCCCCCTCCATGCCCTTCACTGCCTCAGCCACACCGTTATAATACTAGAAGTCGAAAACCCAGTCAAGCTAGCGTTGCTGTAACAACCTGACGTACTTAATACGCTCCGTACGAGTAAGTACCGCATTAGCCATCTTTGACGTACGGGAAGTCTCTTGTACAGCACGGTATTATTAACATACTTTCTTCTACATTTTGTTTCAGAAAATCCTGAACATTTCTTCCAACACATGTTTCAACGGAATTATATATCAACTTGACTATCTTTTAGATCCATTCTACTACCATAATTTCCGAACTCCGCTAGCTTTGACATACGTTTTATCACAAGCATCGCCTCTACAGAAGTTCCATTTTCTTCTTGACTTTCAGATATCCCAATCATATACATTTTAAACTTGTTTATTACATTCATACTTCCGTTTTAAATAACTGAAAGTGATTTTACCACCTTGGATTCAACTTGGGAATTGAAGATACATCCCTCTTTGATGATTGTTTTTATACTCAAGGCTTTCACAGTCTTAATGATATTATAAAAATATGGATCCATTTTAGTTTTAGACTCTCAAAATCTCATGTTTAATCACGTTTTAATCTTCAAACTGTTAATTTCACTCTCTTTTAACATACTTTGGTGCATTATCGTTGTTTTAGTTGTTATTGTATAATGTTTTACGAAACCATTTTTCAACATTTTAACCTATAATTTATAAGTATATGTATTATTATTATTTTTTAAGATTGATATAGGCTGATGATGCCCCTAAGGAGGGTGAAACATGTACCTTTGACTTTTATGTATTATGTATAAAAAACATTTGACCATATGAAATAGTGGATCATATTGTATTGTATTGAACAGGTGGACTTATAATATTGTAATAATACTTGAGACATACGTCAACTTCAATACGGAACCAAAATGAGAATAGTCACTTGTAACATTGAGAATTACCTCACCTATTATTCAGAATATCTGCACATCTATCAGGTCATTAAGTCAAAAATATCCAACTCTAAATTCAACTACTCATTATTAAACATAAAATCACCTTAAATCAATCTTATAATCTAAAAATAACAAAAATAAAAAATTAAATTCTTAATTACTAACTTTATTCAAAATAATATAGTGCTTCAGGATAAGTTAATATGGTCTTAAATCATTCATTTGTACAGATGGGTATTTCATTGTTAAAAAAAATTGTCTTGAAGTTATAATCTTTATCGACAGGTTCATAATTATCGATCATTGTTATCGTCGTCCAAGGTCTCATCTTCTCAGATAAAATCATTTC
The DNA here is from genome assembly GCF_040414725.1 of Anabrus simplex. Taxonomy (NCBI): domain Eukaryota; kingdom Metazoa; phylum Arthropoda; class Insecta; order Orthoptera; family Tettigoniidae; genus Anabrus; species Anabrus simplex. Next base: position 235,546,305 of record NC_090270.1, read on the forward strand.
TTTCCTAAGATTCTGTTTGGATTAAAATTATTTGATAGAGGTTTTCCTGACCTGGCATGAATTACATCCTTCATCTCATCAGTCTCTTATAAAAGAAAATTAAAATTGCATAATTCCTTAAGTTAACATTAATGAAATAATAGTTCCAATCGATTAACTTGAAATTAAAGTAATGAAACAATGATCAGATATGTCCACAAAAAGAAGCATTCTTAATGTTCATATATATAAAAACACAATATCATGTAAAGTTGATACCATGATAGAATGTGGCAACATGTTAGGACGTAATATTTCATGAGAATTTGATAACTCTTGAGATTTATTCCCAAATTATTTTATTTTATTCATCATTAAACGTATGCAGAATAAGCAATGTTTCACATCTGTAGCTTTCAATGGCTACCTATCATAATATACCAAAAAATTGTTAATCAGAATTAGACATATTCAAAATATTAACCAAGAAGTATGTAAAATTCACCGATATAGTCTCAAGTTCGTAAATAGGTTATATTTAGGTCGTATCACTTCATAAATTCAATCATATGGTTGCACATAGTCAAGGAATACCATAGATGAAACTTCCTAACTCGTTAATAGCAATAAGACAACATTATGAAGACAGTAAGCTCATATCTGCAGTCAATAATCTGCTGTTTCAGCTTAACAAGTATTAAATAACATGTGAAATTCTCTTTGAAAATGCCATCATTATTCTTTACTATAGGTTATTTGGAATTATTTTTGATAATCGTACTCTATTATTAACCTGTAAGTTAACTAACCAAATACCATGAACTCGTATTATAAGTCAACCTATATTACACGTCGCTATTAGCGTCAAATATAACCTTGATCATAACTGCGTTACATAAATTAACATCAATTAGCCTTACGTAACATTCTTTCCTCATACGTCGTCATATTTGTCATAATGCCTCAACTAGTATATCAACGAATGTATATTATTCATAACATTCGTATTTCTCGCCTCATATTTCTATCGTATCTAACTTTGCCGCAAATGTAAACATCATTTGATCTATTCAAAGTAACGCTCAATTCATAAAATTCCATAATCACAATAAAATTAATGTTTTATGGATCAACAACTACCATTCCTTTCAACATGCACTTCTTTTGTTAAAGTACTAATATATTAAGCCTATATTTACTTACATTTGGCAATAAGTTGACGTTTTATACGATCTCGATAACGTACAATTCAATATGCTTCAATTTCACATTTCAAATATATCAGATCACATTATGCATGGCATAATTCTTTGAAAGTAAGCTGAAAACTTCTAGCAAAGCACTTCATTGGCGAGTATTACCTTCCCTACACATGGGCGTATTTGTATGTTTTCGAAGACTACCTAAATCCATCATTTAAACGTCACTACAAGTACACTCGTGCTGAAACTACACATTGAAATCACCTCTTGAAGATATTTCAACCTATCTCTTATAATAACACCATCAACAACTTGCTACTAAATAAAATAGATATAATTAATTTTGAATAAACTTCGTGAAACTTAACTTATTCTGCCTGTGTTTCTGGACTGGGACGGTTGTCCTCTCATTCTTCTACGAGACAATCATCTCCGGATTACAGCTGTGCCATGTCCGAGTTGAGGTCTCAAGTTTTGGGTTCTTAGAAGGAGCCAGTTGGGTTACCGCCAGACGTCAACCCCATCTCCAGTCTAGCAAACCATTACGACGTCCTCGTAAACATGTATTAAGAAACATATTTAAAATCATCCTTAATTTCATAATCTTGCTATTTACAAAGCTTTCTTGAATTATGCCTATGCTGATCAAAGTAGATTATGTCGTCGCAAAGTTCAATACTTTTGTTTGAATTGGTATAAAAAGTATCTTAAATATCGTCTTGTTTTATGATTAAATACTTTAAGTTAGCACTTTTCAAAGTCTTCTCTACAAAATCTTTGACAATCTTTACTTCAATCCCGATCTGCGCTCAGCTATTCTTTTTATCCCCTTTTGGATATTCCGTTTAGGATTTTTTTTACGTATACGAGAAATATAGCGTTATGACTTTATATTCCAACTTGTTTTCTCGATAATTTAGGAAATCTCCCTTTTAAATAAGCTATTTCTCTTGCGTATGAATCCTTTTGTAAATCTTTGTCTCGTAACTCAGTGCAATGTTCGATTGTTCCTACTGTTGGTTTAACAATTTAAAATTAGTGCAATTATCTAAATCACGGCCACTTGGATTCCGTTGGTCTGTACCTTCTTACTTCATATTTACGGTCTCTTTGATTCCATATGTCTGTATGTTCTACTTCACAGTTTCTGCCACTTGCTTTATGAACTTTATCGTTATTCACGGCAAAATAACGATTTTAACATTTCGTTTCGAAATAATCAGGGCAATGAAATGGTACAATATATATATATATATATATACAAAATTTTAAAAAAAGCAGAAATGAAAATCAACGTCCTGCAGGCAATTCATATACTAATGTTGGCTTGGCATCTGCTCTCGCCAGTCACAACTCATAACCGTATCTGGAAGTGCGGCTACAATGAAAGTGTCTAATATATTGACAACATCGTTGATGAAGGTTCTGATGATTAGGAAAACCTGGATGTGAAGGACTTGGAATTTGATACTTAAGTGTCAGCAGTGAACTCCTCACATGTTCTGCTCTCAATGTAGAGGAGTTGTGCAGAAATATTGAACCATCAACTGATGAATGTGCGCTGTGGGGCAGCAAGTGAAGACGAGGTCGAACGAATGCAAAACTTTTCAAAAGCTCTGAGTATATTTGAAACACTTTGATCCTACATTTACGTTCATGATATAGACAGCAGCGAGCAGCAAACTAATTTGTATATTGAAAATGCATTGTTCTGTGAAACATAATCAAGCAAAAAAAGGAGATACTGTCTACAAAGGACTTTTTCAAAATGTTAGAAGGAAATACCATAATGATGATGATGATAATAATAATAATAATAATAATAATAATAATAATAATAATAATAATAATAATAATGAATGTTATCGCTTTTACTTCCCACTAACTACTTTTGACCAGGCGATTTGGCTGTGCAGTTAGGGGCGTGCAGCTGTGAGCTTGCATTCAAGAGATAGTGGGATCCAACCCCACTGTCGGCAGCCCTGACGGTGGTTTTCCGTACTTTCCCCCATTTTCACACCAGGCAAACGCTGGAGCGGTACGTTAATTAAGGCCACAGCCGCTTCTTTCCCACTTCTACCCTTTTCCTAACCCGTCATTGACATAAGACCTATCTGTGCAGGTGCAACATTAAGCAAATTCTTTAAAAAAATAAACTACTTTTGATAGTTTTCGGAGACAGACGCTCAGGCGCCAGAATTCCTTTATTTGCCAGTAAATCTACCAACACGAAGCTGACGTTCTGAGTACCATACACCAGAAGGCCAACGCCTCAACCATCTGAGCCACTCAACGTGGCATACCATAATGATTTTGTGCAAGAAGTATGAAGGTACGTTTTATCATTACATTATTCATCATTATGTGTTTTAAGTGCATTCATAACTATATGCACTTTATTTTTAAGTATTATGTTTGCAACAGCTTTATAATGGGTGTTTCCCACAAACTTCGTTTCCCCTGCATCTATTGAGTTTCTTTTGCGATTCTGCCGAAAACAATGAATCGAGATTCTAAAGATTTTCAAATTGAGACTTGCCTTCTGGTATTTTCATTTGAACCCAAGAATCCAGCTGGGTGAACAGTGTGCTAATTGAGGACTGTGTGAAGTGTGTTTGACATCATCACCTGGGAACTTCATTCCAGGAAAGCATTTCTGTGCTGGGTAGTTATTGCAGGCAACTGTTGATTCCATAAAGGAAACAAGGAAAGGAAAACTGAGCCCGACTCAATTCCAAGAGGGCTGACGACCATGCTACAGCCGTTGGATGTTTAGGTGAACGGGCCTTTCGAAGCTGCATTTTAACACAAAGTAGATGGAGTCTGCTGGTGGTTACATGTAACAAGCTTTAACAGCCTCATTTCAAATAATCCCTTGTTGACTATATATCAAATAGAGACTATTTAAGATAAACTTAAATATCATAAACAAGGGGTCCGCCTATTCAATACAATTTGTAATTTATTATATTAGTACATGTTTCGTCCCGTAAGAGACATCATCAGCTATAATAAATTAATATTAATATATCAGAATACCAAACAGACATCTTTAAAATTGGCAAGACACATTAAAAAACCTTGATGTATGGTACGACATTTAAAATACAATCTTAGCAAATTTTGTTAAAAATAAGTCATTATAAGTGATCTCGCACTGACACAATCAGATGAGTGAAACGCCCCAAAGTGAAATTTCCATGCAACTGGATATAGACTAAAAGCGCTCACATCTCCAATGACTTGCTGAGGAAAAGTTTCAAGGAGTGTGGAATGTCGAATTTTATGGATGGTAGCGAGGACGACTACGTATGAGAAGATGATAGTGATGAAAGTTCCAATGGCGGTAGCTTGAACTGTGACCAATTTGTACATGGAATTCATTTTTTATTTCTACACTAGGTGGTGGTCTTATTGCTTGCAAAGTGTTTGTAATGACCAATTTTGTGAAACATTTGTCGAAATTTAATAAAACTGGTATGTACACATGTGATACTTTCTCTCCTAATTTTGTCATTAGAAATTTACAGTACAGGTCTAATTTTGTGGTGGGCAGTATTCAGAATTATATGGTACAAAACAGATTAAACTTCAAAAGGCCTGCATGCCAAGGAATGGTCCGCAGCAGTCACCTAAAATGATCATTTTCCTTTCATAGAATTATGCAGAAACAGATGCGAATCAGATAACAAGGATTGGCAAATACTAGAGATTGCTGCAATATGCACACTTAGGTATTGCAGGAAATGACAGAGCAAAAAAAGAAAGCGAGCAGACATCTTCCATAACCTGTTGGTACGTTACAAGAATGAACTCCTGGTCAATAGTATTAGGCTATGCTGTGTGATGAAAAGTGGATCCTCAACTTCTGGAAGTAGTTCTCTAACTTGGTACCATTATTCATTATTCTTGTGATGGTGTCATCCCCATTAAGGGGTAAAACACCAAGATTACTAATCCCCTTTATTAAACAAAAGGGAACTGAAATGAGTTCCAACCTCTCCAAAAATGACCACCATGCTTAAGTCTTAATAAATACATATGGCTGATAGAGAAAAAGAGTTGACCACCCTGCCAGGAACAGCCTAGCATCAGTAAACGATAACAATGCCAGATTCAGCTTATCCACACATGTCAAGCTGTGAAACTTGCAGAGGTACAGATTATTTTGCTGTCGATTCAGAGATAGCAAAGAATGTACGTACCTCACCACAAAGCAGTTTCAGCAGTGTACTCTTCCCAGCTCCATTAGGGCCAACAAGAGCCAATCTTGTATCCAGATCAATACCAAACTCTAAATTTTTGTAAATCCAGGGAGTGGTCTCTGTATAGCGGAATGAGACGTTCTGCAAATAAAAAACATACACTACTATTAACTCCACAACTTTTCAAATAACCATGAAACAGTGAAGAGTATTATCTCATTTTTAACATACCTGAACCATGATGACAGGGGGTGGGATACTGCCACAGGAGGGGAAGTAAAAGTGGACTGTCTTGTCATTGATAACCTTCTCGGTAAGCCCTTGGGCAACCATCTTGGCTAAAGTCTTTTCTTTGCTCTGCGCCTGACGAGCAAGCTTGGCAGATCCGTGCCCGAACCGAGCAATATAGTTCTGAAAGAGACCACAGTATTTTGGTTTCAAGTTTCTTCTTAGGGTCAGGAAAGAAATGTTAGTTCATAGAGAAAAATCTCTGAATCAGTATTTACAATTACCAACCACATAAATTCAGATAACCTGTTATAAAAATCTTCCTGTATAAAAATCACAATATGGACACAAAAACATTTAACCACCAACTTTTAACACACACTTTCCTACAACAAAGCCATTCACCAACATTACAGTACATATTACAATTACATTAACTTCCCTACTACAGCATATTTTGGGATTCAAACCATAACCCATACCCCTACAATGACTAGTACAGCTGTCATCAGCAACTCTCAAGCAATAATGAGTACAAAGATCATAGCATCCACAAGTCAAAAATGCTTTCTATTTTGATTGTGACATTCAAGGTTAATGATATGATCGCCAGTAGTGTCTTGACAGACCATATCCAAAGGCCGTTTTCCATGCATTAATTGCTTCTAAATTAGAGCATAAGATCATCTTCATGGAAAGAATGCTAATAAGAGAGAAATGTAAACACTGCAGAAGAGGAAAGAAATATTTTGACAGTTGTACCCAGGAATATCTGACAAAATGCAATTATCATGCTAAGAGGAAAGAGATAGTGTCTCCAGATTTGGAAACAAATCCTCCACATCCTAGATTTTATTCTGTGAAGATGGGCTACACAATCAAATCTAATAACACAAACAAGACAAAGTAGGAAGCTCAATTCCAACTCGAAAAGTTGTTGGTTATTTGTAAAATGCTTTTCCGACTATTTCAAGCATTTATAACCTAAACTGTACAGAAATAATCACACTGCCAGGTACTTTTGCAAATAAAAGAATGAAAGGACAATCCTCAACATAATGGGAGGAATACACTGTGTTTATCTTGTATGTTCAGCACCTGACCCAAACAAAAACTCAAGACTGGTAAACATTTGTATTGAGATTAAGAAAGACAGTCCTTGATACGACATCTTGGGATGTACAAAATTTCCTGGTACCAGTACTTAACCGTACACTGCAATCATGCTAGTTCACTGAGACCAACGACAAGGAGTATGAAAGGTGTAGTTACCTAAATGGATCAGTGGTAAGAGTGCTGGCTCCCGATCAGGCGATCAGATTTTTGAAGGGTGGAAGGAAGTCCACTCGGAGCTCCACGCTGTACGATGTTGGCATGTAAAAGATCTCTGACGACAAGGGGAATTTACCCAAATTTTAAAAAACTGAAACCCAGTCGCAGATAGTCCCCAACAGAGATGCACTTTAGCGTATCAACAAAAATGCACACAAAATGCTGTCAGTTGGTACAGTTATATATTCACATCTATTTACAAATTAACACACATAACCTTAATCACAGTATCATAAACAAAACACTTCGCTCCAAGAACATCAACAAAGCCGCCATTTCAGACAACTGCCAATCATTTCAACATGGAGCTGCTACCACTGCATGTCAACACGAGTTCACAAGTATATTCTTGCTACATCATAACTCTACTCAACAATAACTCGTTAACCTCAAGACCATCTCCTTATATACATGTCTGGCCAGGCTTCTAGAAAGCTACATTACAAAAAAATACCTTCTTGAAAATTCTAGAGTGCCTAATACATAGATTATAATGTATATAATATTCTGCCATCATCTAGTGCCTTTCTGGAAGTTAAAGTGTGTTTCAAAATACTGAAGTGGATAACAAATTATATATACAGGTTAGAATAAATTATATAATATTAATTTACAAGTGTTTACATTAACAGAACTAATATAAATATTCATGTACAGCACATGTTTCATGACATAACCACACACACAGTACGATCAGACAACAGATTATGTAAACAATAATAATACTAAATGGATGTACATCACAAGTAATAATAATAATAATAATAATAATAATAATAATAATAATAATAATAATAATAATAATAATAATTCGAGCTCGATACTTGTGTGTTATTTACCCATGGGTGAGAGAATATTGTTTTCAAGTTATATCTGTTTATCACACTTGCATCACTTATGCCATCAGGTAGAGTAAAATGGAACATTGAAAATGGCATGCAGCCAGCCTACGATACCTGTCAATTAGTAACCGTTTTATAGTAAGCAGAAATATTTTAGCTATGGATCATCGTATTGCAGAGACCCGTCGAACTGGTACTGCCAGCAAATCTCATCAATATTATGATGCCAATTTTAAGTTAATGGTTATTGATGATGATGCTTGTTGTTTAAAGGGGCCTAACATCTACGTCATCGGCCTCTAATGATACGCAATCAGACGAAATGTAATGACAATTTATGAAGGCCATCCGGAAAGTGGTACCCATTTGCACAACAAAGACACAGGAGTAAATATTAACAAATATACACATTTTTATCAGAAAGAACATACTCTACACTACTTCTCCACATAATATCCAAGCAAATTTAGGCATTTGTCATAACGTGGGACGAGTTTTTGTAATCCAGCGTCATAGTCCTCCGCCGCCAGCGTATTGAGATATGTAGTCACGGCTCGTTTAACTTCTTCACTGCTGTCAAATCTTTTTCCCACCAGAAAGTCTTTAAACTTCGTAAAGAGATGAAAATTCGAAGGGGCCAAGTCCAGGCTATACGGGGAATGGTCGAAGGTTTCCCACTTGAATTGCTGCAAAAGCTGTTGTGTTATCGCAGTTGCATGAGGCCTGGCATTGACATGAAGGAGAATAACGCCCGTAGACAATAGACCTCGCCGTAGATTTTGTATTGCCCGCCGTAATTTCTTTAATGTTTCACAATACGCATTAGCATTAATTGTCTCTCCACGGGCCATAAAATCAATGAGTAGTACACCTCAGCGATCCCAGAAAACGGTTGCCATGAGTTTCCTGGTGGACATAACTGTCTTGAATTGTTTTGGTTTGGTTGGTGAATGAGCACGATGTCACTCCATTGACTGTTGTTTACTCTCAGATGATGCATAACAAACCCATGTTTCGTCCTCAGTAATGATGTGAGCCAGGAAAGAGTCTCCTTCATCGGAACAACGTCCCAGAAACGTCAGTGCTGCAGCCATACGCTTGGTATTGTGCTCCTCTGTAAGCATGCGAGGGACCCACCTTGCACAAATTTTTTAATAATGCAGATGGTCTTTGACAATTTCATGAACAATTGTTCGAGACATATTAGGAAAATGTTCACAGAGTTCATCAATTGTGACGCGCCGATCGTTCCCCACGCATTCGTCTACTGCGCTCAGCAGTTGGTCTGTAATGACAGATGGTCTCCCCGAATGCTCCTCGTCGTGTGTATTCCCCTCCCCAGGTTGAAGTTGAAGCGCCGAACAGACGACTCGTTCATCACAATGTATCCATACACCTCCGTTAATTGGCGATGAATATCACAAGGCTGAACGTTTCGAGGATTAAGAAATTTAATCACGGCCCTCACTTCACAACTGGCGGGGTTCTCAATTTGTTTAAACATTTTAAACAATCACAGACACAACACAGGCAATGCTAGCATCACACAACCTCACACAGAGCAGGCAGACAAACCGCTGACGTGGTCTGACTTTTCCCAGCGGCTACCCGAATCGTCGGCGCTTCATGTGGCACTAACATGTACTACTTTCTGGATGGCCCTTGTAAAAGTCCAAAATCATCCACTGACCAGAATTCAAAACGTGATGACAAAGAATAAATGGACGGATATGAATTTAAAACAATCAGTGGATCCAACCCGCAATGCTCCACATTCCCAGTAACTAGAGATAAACAATAGTATTACTGACCAAGGGACTGCTGCACAAACCTGAATCGATGATGCTTGTAGTCTGAAGGGGTCCAAATTCCAGGTCATCGGGCCCTCATAATGGTACTTATTGCTAAGAATTTTTTTTTTCTAGTTGCTTTACGTTGCACCGACACAGATAGGTCTTATGGCAACGATGGGACAGGGAAGGGCTAGGAGTGGGAAGGAAGCGGCCGTGGCCTTAATTAAGGTACAGCTCCAGCATTTGCCTGGTGTGAAAATGGGAAACCATGGAAAACCATTTTCAGGGCTGCCGACAGTTGGGTTTGAACCCACTATCTCCCGAATACTGGATACTGGCCGCACTTAAGCGACTGCAACTATCGAGCTCGGTTTGCTAAGAAAATAGAACCATGGTATTTATCATGTTGCGGTACTAAGCAAAAGTAGCGTAGACTTGCGGTATTCCACACATTATGGTATTACAGGCAATGTAATACACACATTTAACACAGACCTATTGTGTTTCTCACATTGGGGCGCCATTTACAGGCAACGCAAAACTATGGTGTTTCTCATATAGATGTACTAATCACAGGGACTCATACTATCCCGTGGTATTCCTCACATAGTGGGTACGAATCATAGGCAAGGCAGACCCATGGTGTCGCTCATATAGGGGTACAAATCACAGGTACTGTAAAACCCACTCTGATTCACACACTGTCGCTACTAATCACAAACCTGTTGAGTATCTAACATGGTGGTAGTACTATGCGCGAGTAAAAGTGACCCATGGTGTTCCCTGCGTGGTGGTACTAATTACAAGTTGTCCCATATTTCTAATTCGATCATCCCTTGGTCGCCCCCTTACAACAGGCAGGGTACACATGGGCGTATTCTTTGCCTGCGTCCACCCACAGGGGGATGAGTGTTTGGTCCGAGAGAGCTATTTTGTTCCGCTCAAGTCCGCCGGCAAGCCGGTTAGGACCCCCTTATCTGCCACCTGGTATGCGCCACATGGGAGTATCACCTCTCCCCCAGCTACGCCAACATAGTAGGTTCGTGGAAGTTGATGGTTATTAAACACGCAGAAATGAAGAATAACTGTGCAGCTGCAAGAAAACACTGCACAACTAAAGCCAATGTTCGGCGTTAGTGCGAAGTCAAAGATAGCTTAAAAAATGTGTACTATACAAAAAAATGCATTTCACCAGCCACTGAAGCTGGCTGAAGTCGGCAAGTGAGATGTGAGTCAAGCAGCCGCCTCTTGTAGAGGCACGTGGAACAGGTATAGCTGGCAAATTTTCAACGGGTTCTGTTTGATATTATGATGCCCATTTGAAATTAATGGTTACTGAACACACGCAAATAAGGAATAACTGTGGAGCTGTAAGAAAATACGGCATAACTGAAGATAATAATTCGGGGTTGGCGTGAAGAACATAATCTAAAAATGAGTACTGTACAAAAAAGACATTCAGCGGCCCACAACAAGGACGCTATAAAGAAGTCAAACATGAAATTATGGGGTATGTGCACGAAAAACGCAAGCTTGGAATTGCCATAACACAACATGCGATACAAATGCGAATAGGAATTCCCTGAACTTTTACAGGCAGCATCAGATATCTCTAATGAAAATGATTAAGGAAGTAGGTAGGATTTACATGCTATTTGTGAGCGTTTGTGATAAAGAAAGACGCAAGAAGATTGTTAAAATTTATTATTGAAAAATAACATTCGATTTTCACTGAAGACACATAAGTAGAACGCCACTCAAGACTGCTAGAGAAGAAGACTAATCTAACAGGAAGAAAACTAAAGGCATAAATAAAATAATAATTGTCTACGAGTTATCGCAAGACACCGGCATTGAAGGATATATTCAGCTCCGCAAAATTAAAACTATTCTGGCGGACTGGAAGATTTCCGTATCACTATGTCACAACATCCTAGCAAGACGACGTGTTAGACGATAGAGTTGATTTTAAGAGGCTACATAGTAATAACAACAGTAGCACAAGACAGAGAAAACGTTATATCGTAGTCAGATTGATATATTCATAGACACACTGAAAGATTCTAAAGCATTATAAAAGATCGTTTTAAAGAAGCGGTACTCGTAAATTAACAATAGATTATAGCAGGCTGTGTCCGTAAGATGACTAACCTAACCATGCTCACGTATTATTCTGTTCTAACTGCGCAAGAGGCCGAAGACATCATGTGCTAAAGAAGTGGAGGCAGAGCTATCCAGGTTATGGCGACACGAGATGACAAATCCATCCCATGACGACCGGCAACGACCCGAGACTGTCCCAGATGTTCCCGAAAGGATGAGAGGAATGCCGTGAACTAAGCCCCCTAACTACCAGGACATGCGACGACAACGAAGGAGCCGGAGGAAAGATAAGTCATTATAGTAAATTATATTTGTTTTCTTTTGGAAAGTGCTATTCTATATTCTTATTTTCATTTATTGAACGAAAGATGAACAAAGTTATATCTTCAATATTTCCAAAGGAGTGATGTTACATGATAAGACAACTCCCGTAAATACGTTAAAGGTTATTAGGTAATCATCTAACATGAATGTCAAATCCATTAATGTAGGAAGTGGTTAACCAGTGATAATTTAATATTCCGTTCGCAATGCTGTCGATATTGAGTAAGAGGAGGTTAAGATAGTTTCAATGTGAATACAATACGACATTGTGATAAACACCAGGCTTGTGTTAGAACATGTGACGTGAAGTTAAGATGAAGTGAGATCGTATATAGGATTTGATAATTTGCTAGTAAGATATGGTGATATTTTATGGAATTTTAGAAAGATTGAGAACATAATAATAAAATGGATGGTAAATATTGACAGTATAGTATACGTCAAGTTGAAATTAACTGATATGTTTATTGTAATGTTAAGTGTAATATGAGATGAGTAACGTGAAGTGAATGACTTATATGCAAATAATGGTAAGAGGTTATGATGAATAATGTTGGTGATGATTATTGTTTCGTCGTAAATGAAGTTATGGATTATTTTAGCGACGATATTATTTCAATTTACATCTTTTGAGATGGAGGATGGTTATAATTTGTTCTCAACTGCCCGTTAATCCTTGGATAAGCCATACTTAGCACTAATTACGATCTAAATAATGGTCTTATGTTGACACCTACCTAGCTGGTCATCAAATAATTCCTGATAAGAGGAGTAGCACAGAATTAGCCTACATTTATATGATTCTTCTAACCACAAGTATTCTCACTCAGATCAGGAAAGCTAGGAAGCTTATTTCACTGCATTAATCGATATCACTGGTAACTTTTTGTCATAACTGAAGGCTATTAGTAATTGATAAGAGTCTTCTTACAATCTAGATCACCTGATATTCAGCATAACCTAGTTGAATGATTGTCAAATATGGATGATAGCACAGTAACATAACATATATAATCACTATATAAGCACTTAAATTAATTTTTAAGATTAGTAGTTGCCTCAAGTGAACAATTTGAGTAAATATTCATCATGATATTTCGATCATGTTATTGTTAAGGGAATAATGACTTAATGAATTATCTCTCTCCATACGAAACGTGATACCAAGAGTTTTGAAATGATGGAAAAGTCTGATACATGTGAACCATGTTAAATATTTAAATTATTTATTATAATTAAGAAAATATTTCCTCACAACAAAAGTTATTGTCAATAATTGAGTACAAACAATTACAGTCAAGTGAATCTATCACAACGTGATGTGATTAGTGAATGTTTGAACGAAAGCAAGTAAGATTTTCAGGAAGAATTTCATGCAATGCTTGATATGAGATGAAAGATGTGATTTTAATTTTTTTATTTTCAACTCATTTAGCTCAGAGAATCTGTGTCAGACACATTTTATAGCTCCTAATCAATATTGTAAATACTGTAACCATATTTATTTTTCTTTTATTCAGTTGGATGCCTCTGATTTTAAGACATTTTTAAGATTATCTGATGAGACATACTGTAGAGTCAATTGCCAACTGCCTATTATTTATCTTTTCAACGAATAATTCGTAATATACAAAGCATTTTTCTCAGATTCTACTTTATTTTCAAATAAATAGCATCTTGTAAAACTTAATTATTCTTTTAATGACTTCTTAGAATAAACATTTAGTTGTAAGTGATGATTATGTATCATTGTGAGTTGTGCAGAAACTAACCGGATTACGTGTAGGAGACGTCCTCTACGTAGGTTAGGCTTATCTGTTAGTATAGCCCGGTGATCCATTCTCAATGCGGAACCCACAGCCCATAAATCTCATGTACTGAGAAATTGATATCATATTCGAGCTAGCCTGGATCTCATGCGATTCGACTTGGACGCAGGAACGGCGCAATACCAGAAGTTTTTTTTAACTCGCCCACGAAAGTGTTAGTTGTCCGAAACCTTGGAGAACTTCCGGGACGATTTTGCTGATTTGGACGATAGCAGCTCTTTCCTCATTTTCTTCGTACGGAAGAAGAATTGACACTTAATGTAATGAAACACTAATTTTCCCCACAAGGTCATATCTGTGATCACTGTTGCATCCAAAGTCTGTGGGCCAGATAACTAGAGTCTATGCTGTCCCAACATGCAAAAAATATATCACCGCATAAATTTTGTTCTCATCACAATTTTTCTGAGACGACCTCTTCTACTTGCAATAGCAACCTGAACACACACGGTGAAGGATTTCTTCATGCCATAATCTTTAATGAGGGTAAATGTTGCCAATTGAAGCTCAGGCAGCTGTTCACTACGAAGAGTGCGAGTACAATCTACAATCAACGTATTTGTCACTTTTTCTTACTATGTAGCCTGCCACGTGAAACACTAAATTCTGTTTTGTGAAGTTTCCCTTGTAAGGAAGAGGTATTTAATTTTCCCAGTCCGTGAGTACTATTTTTTCTTTAATTCTGACCTCTGCTGAATCTTTCATTTCTTTAATCTTACATTCACTTTCTTTAGCCATTGCACAGATATGACTAACAAATGAAGTGAGGGGGGAATCCTATCTCTGACTCGCAATTTGCGGTCGAATTTAAGGGAGTTTGGTAGGTATATACACAGAACGCAGCATGTGTAAATCTAAAAAATACACAGTCACAACTAAGGGAATGCAAAATACCAAAATGGTGCTCCCAAGGATCTTTATTAAATTTTGCCGTCAGGACATAATTAAATCCTCTGCTCCATAAGTAGTCCGCCATTTCGAGAGTACTTTTCAAGGTTACTCTTAATGATTCCAAAGTTTCTGAAGATGCAAATGTGTTTTCCTGAGACATGATGTTTTCTAAAAATTCAAGCAATATTTCGTGTGACGGAGAACCTTTAGAAAGCCCTTTTACGGGCAATGTGGAGTTAAGGGCATCTGCAAAATTATTGATTTCTCGTGTGAAAATTTCTGTCTGCTTACCATCACTGAATTCATTAGGCTTGATTTCTCTAAACAGCTTAATTGCGTCAGCTTCACTATTACTGAATAACCGAAAAGCTAACCTGGCATTCATCCATTCATCCTCTGAAATGAGGTTGGGTCTATGTGAGAGGATGTTATCTTACGACAACCTTGAAGACCGGTGAACTCAGGAGAAGTGTCAATTTGATATAATTGTCTATAAAAGGGGTAATTCACCTCTTTGCCTATATACAGCAAAAGAATGTTATCATGAAAATAATTACGTATGCACTTCAAAATATTCAGGGAACCATAAAATGCCCACACTCGCCTTTGATGATCTGCCGGGTTTTCAATGGAGCTTTTTATTTTATCATTCTTCCCTGAAATTCCCAAATTCATCCACGCCCTTTTATTACACTGACTTCCATCACACGTAAAACCAATTACTTTCACCCCAGCTTGGTCCAATTGAATTATGACCTGAATTATTATTCTCCCGGAGTTGCATTCTTGCTAGCATACACTGCTACAGGCTGGATCCAGCTGTGCAACAAAGAAATTAACATAAATACAAGCGTGTGATTGGCAAGGATGTTCTTTGTTGTCATAGGGAGTTTCATCTCCTACATCAACAAACCCGTCAATTGTCAGTGTAGTTGTATTAAATATAACGTCTCTCAATTTCACTTCATTAAAAATCACTATTCCTAGTCACTTGTTTTAGTCTTGCTCATTTAATTAAAAATCTTTAATTGCATTCACGGCATTTCCATTAATATCATATATATTTGAACCCTTTACATAGTCGTCTCAAATGAGCTTTGGTAGGCAGAGGAAGTAACTCATGCTTCAAACAATGTCTGTAACCCTTAGGGGATTTGATTTTCAAAAGCAAACTATCTAATATAAATGAATTACAATAGCGCATGTCTTTCGGGCTGGTGGTACATTTTTTGAGCATTGTGTCCACGATTATTTTTTGTTTCTTGCTAAGGAACTTAAAGACTGTCTTCAGCTTCACTCGACACATTGACTTCATTTGCAATCTGCTTTATTGTAGCTCTTCATGTAACTAATTTCTTTTTGGTTCTAATTAAATTTCTACCAAGGTTTATAACTTGTCTCCTCAAACTTAGAATAGTTCTAGAAACATTACTATCAGCAACTTTACACGGCAAACCGAGAACAGGTTCTTTTAATTTTACATTATTGTCACTATTCAGTACTTTAGATGTCAAGGGAAAATTTAGTTCATTACATTGTAAGCTACTACTGTTAATATTATCATTGCCAATATGCTCTTTGAGTAACTCCTGTTTTAATGGGGGGTTTTGAATTTTCAGGGACTTGCTTAAATAGGACGGTAAGTTAGGAAAAATGTGAGGGATAGCTCGTGGCTTTAACCCATTCCAGTCTGGGCCTTAATATCCCTAACAAACGTTCTGGACTGGGCACTTTTAAGGATTTTTAAAACATATATCTGTACCTATAGGAGATATTTGCACGATTCTCTTTTCTTTGTGCTTGTTTGAGCATCTAGTTTTGAAAAATGCTGTTTGTACCATGTCAACTATCACCTGAGATTTTAAAATTGTTTATATATTATACCATGTTTTGCGAATGGAAAAAAAGTCTGATGGATAATTAAGCAAGTACAGTTTTCTGAAATACTGCTATATTTACCTTATTTTGATAAAATAAAATGTGCATTGCAATTATAAAACAACAATAATGAGTATGACATAAAAAATAACGTTTCAATAATAATAGTAATAATTACAATAGTGAAAATGGGAGCTCTTATGAAATTTTATTTTAATTGATAAAATTTTTCAAAAGTTACTCAAATGTAAAATTGTTCCATTTACCACAAAAGACTTCTAGCAAGACAAAATACAGTCTTCTACACATAATTTGCCTTTGTGTGGTAAATTTCAAAACAATCTGGCATGCAAAGTGTTACATCACACAGTAGGCAATAATACATTGTCTCCTTCCTGGCCCATTTACCTTCTTGCTTCTGTCCCCACACACTTTGCAGCTTCTGCATAGTCAGGCCTTGTCAGTTAGTGGGATTTTTCTCCTAAAATGCCTTCCGGTGAGTCAGTCTATTGTTGTTCCAACGTCCATGGCAACAAATTATTCCTCTGCTACCAAAGGCAGTGTCTCGCCAACGACACAGATGAATTTCTCAAGGGAAGTGTATGGTCGGTTTCTTCCAATTTTCTTGAATAGTACTTAGCTATTCACTACGCCTCGAATGAAGAGATGAAAAAAACAGCTTCTTCCACAACTTCATCGCTTTCCTCTTGAATGTATAGTAGGCTACAAGCTGGTCATTATGGTCCACTCCAGGTTTATTTGCGTTATAGTCCAATATAGCACCTGGCTTCACCATAACTTTTGCTTTACAGCCCTTTGCCCTCACTGTCCCTTCGGAAGCTGTACATCCATGTTTTGAAGATAGAACAGTGACATCTCTAGTATCTTTCCATCTGCAGACCATCATGTTGGATCTACGACGGAAAGTCAACTCTCCCCTCTTCAGTTTAGCAGCAGCTAAACCTTTAGGCATCTCTTTTCTGTTGAGCATTACAGTCCCTATACCTAAGGTATCTCGATCCCATAAATATTGCACAACAGTTTGACCAGTGTACAATCTGTCCATATACACACTATGGCCTTTGCGAAAATAATCGGACAACAGCCTTTCGAACAGAGAAACAATCGAATAGTCATTTCCATAACCAGAGTACACTTCAATATTTAAAGCATAACCTGAATTAGATTCACACACAAGAAACAACTTTATTCCATACTTCTCTGGTTTGTTCTTCATGGACACACAAAAGTGTATTCTACCACGAAAGGCAAGAATTCCCTCATCAACGGTCAGATTTTCGGATGAGACAATTCCACACTAAACTGTTTCACCAGAGAATCGAAATATGGCCTAACTTTGTGGAGAGGATCATAACCTGGTTGATCACGAGGTATGTGTCGTCGTTCAAATGCAACATAGACATAATCAATTTGAATGTCACGTGACAGTAGCAAAGGTTGTCTGCAAAATAGGGGATGTCGACCAATAATCCTTCAGATTACTTTTAACAACTAAGCACATATGCAGGATTATGGCAAAAAGTTTGTACAGTTCAGATAATGTGACTGGAACTCATGGCTGCAACATACTATGTTCTTTCAATTTATTTGCCCGTCTGAGTTTGAGATTGTGTTTGTGGCATATCTGTTGGTTTCTTGCTTTATATTCTTGATCATATCCTTAGCAAAATTATACTGGAAGCAGTCGTATTCACTGGAAAAATTATCCAGTTCAACAGCAACTCTTGGAGAATATCTGTATAAATCTTGTTTCTTCTTATTGGTAAGTCAACTCGTACATCATCCCATCCCAAATCAGCGTCTGTCATTGGTGCTTTACGATACTTTCTTTTCTTAGACTGTTCTGGTTCTGGAGGTATTTCACAGGCAGGTGCATTTTCTGAAGCACAAAAAGGAGTTATAATAGTGCAGGTTGTCACATTTCATAAGATAAACAAAATGTATGACAAAAATATTGCTGTCACTTGACATATTTAGGTTATGCTTACCTGCACCACTAGCACTGCTTTCATTCACAGCGTTGAATTCAAAGTCACCTCTGACATTGTAATCCCTCATATCTAGAAAAAAAAAAAGAAAAAAAAAAAGAAAAAAAAACAGACAAGTTTGCTAATATGTAGACAATCTTACGCATTCACGCAAATATGAAATACACGGGAACATGCAGTACACCGTAAAATGAACTCCGATCATAATGAAATGTAAGAAGTTCTTTCGAATTCATGTTAATAATATGTTAATTTGCACATAATCTTATAATTACCTTCATTATCATCTTCACTCTGAGTATCTTCGCTAACATTACCCTCTGAGCCATTATCGTCACATAAAATATTGAAAATATAACTTTCGTCAAGCACATGTTTGCTGCGAGAAACTATGTCTTAGAGCTCACTGAGTGACAACATCTACTGATGCATGCTGGTCGAAAATATTGTAAATTCTCTGACTTACACAGACATATAATACTGCCATCTGCTTAAATACTCTCGTAACTAATACATGAGGAAACACGATGTAACCACCAGAATGCGTGCATAGCTCGTTCTCGATTTTTAGTGAATTGTCAAACCTTAGTATGGGCTTTAAAAATGCTCGCAGTTAGACCAGAAAGAGTTAAGCTCCACAATATTCTCGAAATTTCAACTTTTACCCCATTAATAATAAACGAGTCTACCGTTATAATAAGATCTTCCGAAAAATACGTTATATCAAATTACAAACCAAGTTGGCAATACAATCCAGAAGGTAAGAGGAAACACAATATGCTATTACAATATAGAGTGAAGTTAAACTAACCTTTCAAAACATTTGTACAACATAATAGTGGCGATTAGGGCTATCTCCTGTGATACACCAACAAAAACTAAATGGAACTTAAAACCAGACAGAAAACAACAGCGCTTACCCTAAGGTAGCCCATTCTGGTAGCGAGGAGATGTTGACGACGTCAAAACTTCGGCAGGCTGAGACCAAGACGGCTCAAAGACTCCAGACCGCCCATGAAATGCTGCCTAGCCCCTTTTAAAGTGAAATCTGGCCTTGGAGTAGCCAATCAGAACACAGGAGCTTGCCCGGATTGACCAATCACAACTTTTCCTGCAGTTGCGATCTTTACACAACTTTCTCGAACACCTTAATCGCGAACCTCCCATTTTCCGGAATAGTAAGAACACACTTCTAGAATGCATAACTAACAAAGGTCAACACACCCTGTTTCTTAAATTCCGCGTTACAAACTTTCTGGACTGTTCCAGTAAATATAGCACAATAATATAGTAGTTACAAATACAATACGTTACAACAATATTTACACTGTACAGGTTAGGTAGTTACATGGAATACAAATAAAATATTCTAGCACCACACTCCAGATCATAAAGAAGATATTACTAAAACACAAGATTTACAAATAAAATCTTCTACAAACACTTTCCTCTTCCAAGAGATTCTACACCTGTGTCAACTTCCACATACATTTCTAACTCTATTTCTTTCCAATCTGCACCTCCTTCTTAGTTTCTTTCTTTCTCTATTATAACAAGGTGGGTCTTAACCATTCCTTACCACCTTTAACGTACAAACCTGTTTTCACATTCCTCAACAATTTCTTTAAACCCATCCCAGAGTCTGTTTACATTCTTATTTACCGTTTTCCACCGATCATAATTACTTTTTAAAAACTGCCTCATGTCTGCTTTATCAGCCAAATGGTACTGCCTAAAGGCCACCACACACAGAAAGCTAGGCCAAGCTAAGCTAAGCTACGTGGTGTTGTGAAAAATATCGCTCCCAATGCATTCAAGTACGATGACACACACAGGTCACTATGCTAAGCTATACAATGCTAAGCTAAGCTAGACAGATCATCAAGCAGGCGATTTTCTTGGCTGTAGCTGGCCTGGAGCATGCGCTTTTCATTTCTGAGCAGATGGTCTGGCGGGCTGTCATGTGTGATTAGTCGTGTCGTGTGAGTATCTTCTGGTAGTACTTCGATATTTTAATACAATGGATAACAGGCCAAAAGAAGGACTAATTGAGGAAGTGAAAAAATATCCCTGCCTTTATGATAAGTCATCAAATTACTACAGACTTGATAAGAAAGGAAAACTGTTGGCTGGAAAAAAGTTCAGTACTTCAAATTGATTGTTAGTAGGCTACCATTTATAAATTATCTATATAATCACAATTTTGACATTTCTAGTTGTTTGAGAATACATTTTTCACATGGCTTTACGCACATTATTTACAATTTAGCAGATACAGCTGGAGCGCTGTTCTGCAACTGTATGCTATATTCTTAAATATATCAACAGTTACTAGGAATGTGAAAGGTAAAATAATAGCATATATTGTTTTAGGTGGAGAACTTAAAAACTTATGAAAAAGGAGGCACTAAAGAGACAAACAGAGAGCAGAAGTGGACAGGAAAGGAAAAATGAAGAGATCCACAAACAAATGGAATTCCTTCTGCCTTATATTTCTATAAGAATATTTTAAAATGTTAAAAATCGATAAAGTTATAAGTGAATTTATAGGTTGAGTATATTATAATTTAAAAAGCAAGTAATTCATTCTAGGTTATAAGACAATAAGAACGTCTGGATTTGTTATGTTTTGCAGCTAAGACAACATTTCACTAATAAAATGAACATGAATAATTGCGTTTGAAGCACAAGGACCAGAACAGTTCAATATGCTCATTTTCCATAAACAAATCTCCATGTGTCATTTCTTAATATACGTTTGGATGTGTATTAATAGCTTAATTTTCTTTACAGCACACATTCAAACAATGACAGGCAGGAAACATATCGATGTCAAGAAATTATTGAAGTAGCCACCCAGATTACGGCGAGTGCGAAATGTGATGACCTACACTCCTTATCACACACATCTGATTCATCATCTGTTCCGTCCGCCCCCACACCTACACAATCTCAGCCAGTCGAACCCCATCGAACAAAAAATTATGCCACCGAGCAGTAGTGCAGAAAGAGTAATTGATTATTTACAACAGCAAGACAATAAAAGTGCTGCCTAGCATAGTTTAGCTTAGCTTTTTATTCGTGTCATAGCAGACCACAGCTTGGCATAGCTTAGCTTACTTTTCTGTGTGTGGTGGCCTTAATAGTCCTACTTTTAAAACCTTCCTTTCTATCACATTTATTTTTTATCTACGACAAAAACAGCTTCGTGATTATTAATACCATCTATTTCTTTGGTTTCTCTATAGAGCTCATCTGGTTTTATCAGCACCATGTCCAAGATATTCTTTCCTCTAGCTGGTTCCGTCACTTTCTGAGTCAGCTGTCCTTCCCATATTAGCTTTTTACCATTTTGTTCATCCTGCTTCCTGTATTTCGCATTAAGATCTCCCGCTACAATCACATTCCTTTCCATGTCGTTTCCCACATCTTATCAAATAATTCTGAATCCGTATCATCACTACTCTTTCCAGGTCTGTACACTCCAAAGACATCAAGTTGTCTTATCTTTAGAAATGAGCCTTAAACCTAGAATTTCATTTTTCTCATCTTTAACTTTTTCGTAGCTTACAAATTCTTCTCTCACCAGAATGAATACTCCCTCTCCCACCATTCCTATGCTATCTCTACGATACACACTCCAGATCCGTGAGAAAATTTCTGCGTCCATTATATCATTTCTCAGCCATGATTCAACTCCTATTACAATATCTGGTAAATATATATCTAATAAGTTACTTAATTCTATTCCTTTCTTTACAATACTTCTACAGTTCAACATTAACATTTTTATGTCATCCCTACTTTACTTCCAGATCTGTGTACCCTCATCACCGCTCCCTAGATAACACAGTTTCCCTGAATGTACCTCCCTATTACCCTTCTAAACAAATTTCCTAACTTATACGTACCACTGCGATTTAAGTGAAGGCCATCTGAGTGCAGATCCCTATCTCCTACCCACCCATTAGGATCTAGAAATTTCACTCCCAGTTTCTCACATACCCACTCCATTGTCACATTTAAATCCCCAATCACCCTCCAGTCAGTATCCTTCCTACACAGTATTCCTCTGATAACAATCTCCGCTTTCTTAAACTTCACCCGTGCTGCATTTACCAGATCCCACGCATCCCCGACTATGTTGGTACTTATATTAGCTTGCCTTACATTGTCAGTACCAACGTGAAACACTACCACCTTCTCCTTCCCTTTTACTTTTCTCAGCATCTGCCTCAACCTAATTCCTGGATAACACTCTACCCTGATTGCCTTTCCTCCACACACTTTCCCCATGTGTTTAACGATGGAATCCCCCAAGACCAGAGCCTCAACCCTACCCACCTCCTTTGATCCCCTCCCTTCCTGGTCAGCCCTATCTTTCCTGATAGCTGCAGAAACTATTTCCTCCTTCCTTTTCTCCCTCCGATGACCCTTCCACCTGTCTTTTCTACTTCTACTCTAGATTTTCCTTTCCTACCTTTTCCCTTCCTCTTAGTTCCACACATTTCAGCAACAGTTCCCTGTTCCTGAACTTCCATCTGTTGCTCTACCTGGAGTGGCTCGTACCGATTTCTCACAGACACCTGTCCTGAGTTCTGATCCTGAATAGTGCCCTTAGCCTGCAATCTCCTTCCCCTTAGAACATTAGACCACCTGTCTTCTACATTTCCCCCCCTTTCCTATCCCCTCCCTCTTGTACACCTACTGTAACCTGTACATTGTTTGAGGGAGTCCTCTTTTCCTTCCTGTCTTCTGTGAGAATCCTATCTCCCTCAAACTCTCCAACTCCTCCCTCTTAACCCTCAATGCCTTGCCACACCCACACCCACAGTTCCTACACTTGCACTCTTCAGCCATTCTTTACGGAAAAAATGAAAAAAGGAAAAATAAAACAACTGAATTTGTACCAAAAAAAATGAACGAAAAGAAATATTGTCTAGGATAGTACTCACAGATCACACGATAGTTACGTATTAATGTACTTCTACACTAAATACTACTTAGCCGTATTCTAGGCAGTGAAGCCTAATTACAACACCAGAATTTTAGTAAGAGAGTTTCTACAGATACCTCCACTATACTACACAAAAATTTTGCAATAATAAAATAAGCACGCCTATTTCTAATAAGATATTACTCATATACTACTGTACAGTACACTACAATAATTTTAAACTACGTTCAGACGTATCCTAATTACAATACCAGTACCGTATTGTAACAGTAAATTTGGTACTTTGGTAGAGATGAGACGCAGGGCGTGTACCAGTCGCTGAAGTGCACACAGAGGGAGAGGGTTTGTTAACAGAAATCTTAAAAACTTGTGTTTCAGAGTTTATTAAAAAATTTAAATTAATATCACCTCTGTACAGCATATACAGTCGAAAACGTTCCTTGACCTATGGCTGGCGATGTCCTTGGATTCCGGCAGCTCCACATTCCATAGCAACGAACCACCATTCGTCCCCCGATGGAAGTTCTAGAAGATCTATTCGGTGCTTTGAAGATCCATGGCGTCGAGGTAGTCCTTGTAAATGGTGAACATAAATGAACATCGTTCAGCTCTGGGGCGAGTTAGTGCAACGGCTGCTTCTGCACAGATGATAGAGTGTTTATAAATGCTTTTGACAAAGTCCAAACACAAAATGTCTCGGTGAAATGTCACTTAACTTTATCACGTGTCAAGTGAAAGAAACATTCACAAAATAAAGTCCACTCGGAACTGATTTAAAGTTACTGAAAGTTTGTTGCACCTATTACAACGTGAAGTAAGTTCATTGAAGCACTGTTCAATTTAAATGAAATAAAGATGTTCCGCTCGTGAATCAAACTCGTTCACGTGTTGAAACCAAAAGACGAAATTAACTGAGTACTGACAGTCCTTGGTTTGACTGTTCATAAACTAAATGTGCGCAGAATTGAAATACACTGTTCATTAGAGTAGAAATGCACTGTTCATTAAAATAGAGATGCGCTGTTCACACCTGCACAGTTCAAAAATGTCGACACAATTTACGGATTGGTAATTTAAATTTGGATTAAATACAGTTTATAACTTAAAGTATCGAGTCCTCGGCAAGGAGCAATCAGTTTTAAGTCCATCAAATTTCAATTTCGAACACTCGAAGATATTTGCGGGTCTTGGACACTCGTATAGAGTAACACTCAATAAATAATGTCCAGACGATACACAATTCACCTCACGTCCTATCGGAGTAAAAGGTTGTCACAATATAAGGAAATCTGAATAAGTCCACATTCAGCATGACTATATTAAAGTCCACGAACTTGAAACTTAGCAGCGGCTTCACGTTCGGTTACCGCACCCGCGAACTGACTGCGCGAATACGACAGTCTAGTGTGCTTATAGAAATCCCGGCCGCAAACTGGTATCATATTCTGCAGCGCACTGCTGCTCACTATAACAAGCTGTAACACACACTGACACACTGACACACTCTGATCTGCTGAGCGAAGCAGCACGTATTTATATTTGATCCGAAACTTGTAGAACATTCTGCATCAATCCAGGCTGTGGAGTGCAGCGAGGCAGGCTGTGACGTCACCCGCTCACTACGTCACACGCGCGCAGCTGGTGCTCGCTGCCCGGTCAGTTCTTCGTAAGCGGACCGGAGCATAACACGTAAGTTTAAGATTTTCATAACGGGGACTTAGTCTGTACCGCCGTTACCGGTACAGTATGTCACTACTAAGCACAAACAGAACAACAAATTAGTGGAAAATAAATTTAAAATAAAATAAAAATCGTATATTCAATGAAGGAATTTGGAAACTCAATACAAAATAAAACAAAAAATCTATTGACTTAGGCCGACATATTACTAACAAATCAAAACTGAATGTGTGTTCCCTGAGTAGCAGTACACTTGTAATTTACATACCCTTGATTAATCCACTGTCGCACATAATGTGGATGACTAGATCAGCAGTAGTCGCGTCATCAGCTAGTATGCGTTTGAGTGTTTCCTGCAGGCCGAGGCTCCGTCTTATGCCAGAGAGATCAGTGCACTCTGTGAGGATGTGGGCCGCGGTGAAGTCGGTACAACAAGGACATACTGGGGAGGGTCTTCCCTCTTTAGGAGATAAGAGTGCGTAGATCTTCGTGCTTATATCATCGGTGACAAAAGAGCAACCAACATTTTCTCCAGTTCTAGAACCATCCGTGAAGATATGTCTCGCAGCCGGACATTGGTGAATGAAGTCCTGGAAATACCTCCAATAAACAGAGGAATCCATGTTTACCTTAGGTCCATGGAGTGGATCTAGACGTATTTCCAGTCGCGGAACTAATCACAGAGGTACCTCGCTAAAGGTTTGTTAAAGAGAACCACCAATATCTATACTTAAGTCACGACACAAGCCATCAATTCGAAACCCAAGTGGTCGTGTGGCATTCGGCTGGTATTGGATACTAAAGATGCATTGATTGGTTGGATGTAGTAGCATTTCACGAATTTTGGCAATGTATGTAAGGAGTAACTGCTGCCTCCTTATCTGTGAAGATGGAACTCCCGCTTCAGCGAGTAGGCTGCGAATGGGGCTAGTACGGAAAGCTCCTGTTGCCAGCCTAACTCCATTAGGGTATATACTGTCTAAAAGGCTCAGCGTAGATTTTGATGCTCATCAATAAGCCGCACTTCCATAGTCAATTCGGGAGAGGCCCACTGCCATATAAAAATGTAGCATAACCGCACGGTCAGCCCCCCCACGAAGCATGTTAAGTCTCTTCATGCAAGCAACCTTGCAGGATGTGGGCCTGCCACGTTAGTCTCTTATCAAAATGGAGACCCAGGAACCTGCAGGTCTCTACCACTGGTAAGACACTGTTTTGCAAGCTGAGCTCTGGTTCATGATGCACAAGCCGACACCGACAGAAGTGTAGAACTGAGATTTTCGCCACTGAAAAATCAAAAACCATGTTGCAGGGCCCATCTGTCGACTCGGTTGATAGATTGCTGTAGATGTCTCTCAGCAATCGCCACCCTTCCAGAGCTGTAATGTAGAGCTAAATTGTCTACATACAGCGATGGATGACTGTGGGCACAGTAGTGGCAGCTATGCTGTTGATGGCAATTGTGAACAGCGTGACACTCAGTACCAATCCCTGAGATACTCCATTTTCTTGAATGTAAAATGGAGGAAATGCATTCCCTACTCTGACTCTAAAGAGCCGGAGGGACAGGAAGTTTTCAATAAACGTTGGCAAATTTCCCAGAAATCCCCACTGGTGTAGTGTGGAGGGAATCCCACATCGCCAGGTAGTATCATAAGGTTTCTCTCCAGGTCAAAAAAACACGGCGACTAGGTGTTCCTTCTGGAGAATTGCCTCCTGAATGATGCTCTCCAGTCTGACCAGATTATCAGTAGCAGACCGATGCGAGCCAAAACCACACTGGTAGTTAGACAGGAGAACTTCCTTTTCCATGGCCCACACAAGACGTTGGTTAACCATTCTTTCAAATAGCTTACGAAGGCCATTTGTAAAGCATATTGGCCTATAACTATCCAGAAGTTTTGGATGTTTACCCAATTCCCCCATGCCACTAAGATGGAAACACACCCTCACTCCATATTCCGTTGAATAGTGTGAGGATATCCTTGAGACATCTGTCACTCAAATGTTTCAGCATTTGATTGTGGATTTTGTCTGGTCCAGGAGCCGTGTCTCAGCATAGCACGAGTGCACTCCGTAACTCCCACTCGGTGAAAGGCAGGGTGTACGGATGCGAAGCAGTAGAGGCGAAAGGAAGATGGTGTGCCTCCGCTTCACGCTTAATTGGTAGAAATGCAGAGTCGTATCTCCCATAGCTGGAAGTACCTGCGAAATGTGACACAATGTGGTTTGCAATAACAGAAGAAATCTTAACTATATCTCCATTAATGGAGATTCCGAGGACTAAGGGCAGGTTGTGAACTCTGACCATGCGGCGGAGTTTGTCCACACTTGTGATGGAGTATGTGCCATCATGGAAGAGACATACTTTTCCCACGAGGCTTTCTTACTTTCTCAAAAAAAGGCGTTTGCACGCGGAGGCTTAAATGTGATATGATTGGCCATCGTACGATACTAATGATAATGCTTAAAAGCCAGTCGGAAATCGCGTATGGGTGCTGCAATTTCGTTGGTACACCATGGGACCTGTTTCCGGTGAGGAATACCGGACGATGAAGGATTTGTTTCCTCTGCAAAAGCTTGAATTCCAGTAGTAATGGAAGGAACGTATATTTACATTTTTCAACTAGTTTCAACGCTGTTTGGCGTCATCTTCAGCCAAAATGTGGGAAATAGGCTAGCATGTAGACATTTATATTACACAAGGCATTATATTAAACAATTACACATCTTGCAAGGAGATAAAAACAGGGACAAATATAGAAACAAATGAATCGTTGAGAAAGCAAAAGTTATACATATTAAAAATAACCTTAACCACACATCTTGTAGTGCGAAAATATTCGCCTTGAATGATTCCTGAATACAAAACGCACGCGCACACATTTCCAAAGAGCCAGCAGGCAGGAAAAAGTAAAGTGAAACCTTAAGAGTTCTTCTGAGAAGAGTTCATCATTTTTTCTGTGTTCTGACTAACTAATGAAGTTTCCCTTGAGTTCCTGATAAATACACACAACAGGAAATTCTCCTTCACTCTCAACAATAGCTATAAAGACCAACGGTAAATTTCATTTTAAATATTGTGCAAATTTACCGTTGGTCTTTATAGCTATTGTTGAGAATGAAGGAGAATTTCCTGTTGTGTGTATTTATCAGGAACTCAAGGGAAACTTCATTAGTTAGTCGGAACACAGAAAAAATGATGAACTCTTCTCAGAAGAACTCTTAAGGTTTCACTTTACTTTTTCCTGCCTGCTGGCTCTTCAGAAATGTGTGCGCCTGCATTTTGTATTCAGGAATCATTCAAGGCGAATATTTTCGCACTACAAGATGTGTGGTTAAGGTTATTTTTAATATGTATAACTTTTGCTTTCTCAACAATTCATTTGTTTCTATATTTGTCCCTGTTTTTATCTCCTTGCAAGATGTGTATTGTTTAATATAACGCCTTGTGTAATATAAATGTCTACATGCTAGCCTATTTCCCACATTTTGGCTGAAGATGACGCCAAACAGCGTCGAAACTAGTTCCAAATGTAAATATATGTTGTAATAAACTATAACAATTTTGTATTGAAAAGGTGGACCGTTTCAAGTTTCCTATCTTCCATTCTCAGTTCAATACGGACAAAAATGAAATTCTTAGATTTAAATTAAAAGGAAGGAACGTAGTCGTCAATAGATTCCATCACTGCGCGTTTGTAAAATTCTGGCAAATTTGCCCGCCGAAGTAACCAGTGCTTGGCTACCATGGACTGTCTTTGATTCAAGAGAGATAGAATAAACAGGAAGTGGTCACTATCACAGAGGTCATCGCGTACTTGCCACCGAAGCAGGAGAACTAGCGCACAGCTGCACAAAGTGACATCCAAGAGTGAGAAAGTGCCATGTGCACTGCTGAAATGTGTTGGTTCCCCTGTGTTTAGCACACAAAGATCAAACAGGTTGATCAAATGCTCCACCATCCTCCCCCTAGCACAGGAAGATGGAGAACCCCAGAGTGTGTTACGGGCATTCACGTCTCCCAGCATGAGGAAAGGGGGAGGTAACTGAGCGATCAACTCATTGTAGTGCACGTATTTCAAGATCGTAGTCTGGTGGAATGTACAACGTTGCACACCGTTGTAATTACTGACAATGGAACATGAATTGCAACTACATCTCTAGCTGAGTATAGAGCAGAACTTCGTCGCTGAAGATATCGGAGTGAACTAGGGTACACCCTCAGTCGCCGTGCCATCCACAGCTACTCTGTCTTTAGAAAAAAGACAATATTCTCTCATAGTCATGCCGTGTCCAGGACTCAAACGAGATTCCTGTAGACAGACTATGGAGGTCGCAGAGACAGTTATAAGTTGACGTACCTCAGCTAGTCAACAGTGATAACTATTACAGTTCTACTGCAATAGTACCATTGTGTGGATTGGTAGTGTAACAAAATTAGAACAACTGCTTGCCCTTCTTTCGGTCAACTACCTTCCATTTTCTGCCTTTTTTGTCGTTTTCTAATTTTTCGTCATCACCATCCACGACGAGTGTTTCAGTATCCACTGTCTACTTGGTTGAAGGTGTCTTGGAGACTAAACACTCCATAGATGGTGAATTCTCAGATTTGGAGCGGTGGATCTTCTTTCTGGGAGTTCTGGGTTCCCCAGAAAGGGATCTCAGAGGAGACCGTCTGGGCCTCTCACTCTTGACCACCGTTACTTTAATCTTCGAAGGAGAGTCAGCAGATGGATTGCCAGTCTTCTTAGGGAATCCTGAGACCCCCAGTGGGGTTGGAGAAGGCTTCTTCTCCAACTTTATAGGGGAGCGCGGCACTTCCCCTTCTCCTCGTTTATTATAATCTGGGCTTTGGTAGGAGGGCTGGAATTTCCAGCCCTATTTGGGGAAGTCTTTCCCCTGCACTGGTAGGGGAGAACTTCCCAGCCGAATGGCAATGATGCTCTTGGTTTACCAGAAGGTACGAGAACCTTCTTGGGACCATCTGTACTTGTCATGGCAACACTTTGTTCGTGGGCTTGCCTTTCTAAACTAGATATTGCAGGATTTGAAGCTTTGTGGTGTGATCCATACATTCGCGACCTTTTCAGCGAATGAGCAGCCATATTTTTAAACTTTCTCCGGGCATCTGGATAGGAAAGCTTATCCAGTATTTTTATCCGTTGAATTTTCTTTTCCTCCCTGAACGTTGGGCATTTTTTGAATATCGGACCATGTACGCCAGTGCAATTGACGCAAATTGGCGGTGGTGTACATTCAACACCAGCATGCTCACATTTTCCACACATAGCACAAGTCGACGAATCACGACAATGCAATGAGGTGTAGCCAAACTTTTGACAGTAATAACACCTCATTGGTGCTGAAATGTATGGGCATACAGTTAAACAGTACATCGCTTTAATACGTTCAGGCAGTGACTGGGCGTCGAAAGTCAAGATGAAAGCGCCCGTATCGAGCAGCTTATGACCGACACACCTCTTTAATCTCCGTACGTCAGTAACGTCCCGACGTGCAAGATTTCAAATGAATAATGTCACTGGAAGCCCTTATCAAACCCCTGTGGAAAATAACCCCTTTGCAGGAGTTAAGGGATTTGTGCTTCTCGATTTTAACTGCCACATTGCCGAACATTTTATCCTCAAGTAACCATTGACTCTGTTTTCCCGTTTATATGTCTTTATTAGCACGGAGCCATCATGAAGCTTACACATTTCATCAACTTCACCACGAACAATATCTTCAATTGCATTGCTAATCATGAATGGACATTCTTCTAAGAAGCTCTGACCATCTATCCTGGAAGCGACCAGGAATCAATGGAGCCGTTCATCGCATTCATCTTCTAATGCCACAGGCGTATATCTTTTTCTTTTTCACACTTTACTAGACGCATCTTTTTGGAAGGTGCCATCCTCTTTCGAAGCAGACACACCAAAATCAAAACCCATGCATTGTCCGACGAATACCCGAGATAAGAGGTCGACCTTTGGCAGAGCTCTGACGTACCAAACGCTAGGCTATATACTCCAGAGGGCGGCCAGTATCTGGAGGGGGTCGCTAAGAACTACTCTCCCAGTAGCCATGCATCACCTCGCCGTGACCTGAAACTTGCGATTAGGGTGGGTTGCTAAGAACTACTCCCAGTACCAATGTATCACGTCGCCACGACCTGAAACTTGTGATTGGGGATGATAAAACCTCCGTTCTAACCTATTCTACTCGAGGCAGAGAGGTTGGCTAGACAGGAGAAGGAATGAAATTTAAGAAGGTGAGAATAAAAGGGTAGTAATGAAGAATAAAGAGCACGGACACCTCTCAGGCAACTCGGGGGAACACCTCGTTAGTCTGGCCCTACACCGAGGCCATTGATCCTGGAAGCGACCAGGCACAGCCCTTGGGATCAACAAGCACACAAACCGCCACACCACTGCACTAGCCAGAACAGCCATGGTAAAACTGACTAACATCCGGAAAGATTGTCACATATCCACGTTGCTAAATTGCGACCTAGAAAACACTCATTTTTCCAGTCATCACATATGCTGCCAAGGCATGGACAGTAAAAACGTGTTACCAGCAAAGAATTTATTCATTTGGGGTGGAGTGCTGCAAAAGGATGCTACGCATTGCATAGACAACACATCACAATAACAGTTCTATACTGAAACAACTCAATTTCAGCCCGACTGACCACTGGAATCTCACAAGCACAGATCCTTTAGTCCTGTCGCGAGAGCCAACTCCTTAGGAAAACGAGTTATTGTGGGCACTTTGGAAGGCTCACCCACAAGGGGTTGCCCTCTGATGTGATGGATTATGCAGATTGTAAATCATACTGGATTAAATTTCCAAACAAATCGCTCTGGATTAGATTTCCAAGCAACAATCCACATGATTAAATGGAGAGACACATGAAGTTTGACTCATCACCACATCTTGAGGATAAAAGGAATGAGGAGGGAGACCCATCCAGTCAGACACTGTGTTGTGTTACCCATTAACTAAGGGTCTGCCAAAGATCAATCTATCACCCTCCTGTACCAGGGGACGTATTCTCTTCTCTAAGAACTGCTAAACCCAACAAACTTTGTTCCACCTTGACAATGTCACATATCCAACCCAAGCACATCCTCAAAAATCACTCTCACCTCTTCGTTTGGTGCAGTGAACCAAGTGATATACGCCAAAGCAGTAACACTACCTTTGCCAATCTTAGCAGCCCAATTAGTTTCAGTATATGTGAGGTTTGTTGGGCATTGGCTTTACGGGAAAGCAGAGACAGGAGTGAAAAGAGTGCCATATTAGTGTTCATTTCTGCAGTACTGCTAACCAAAGAGAGTGAAATAAAAAGGGAAGAAATACAGGGTAATGTATAAGTGCAGTGCTGTAGATACACACAAATAAAGAAGATTTTCATCACCTTGGACCAGAGAGTTCCAGACTATTTGCAAAAAATACAAAAGACATACAGAGGTACCATATTATGTATTGCCCAACAAAACAACAAATGAGATCCTCTACAATATTATAGCTTTGCTTTCTCAATCCGATTTGTACTGAATACAGCAATAACAGTACGATTAATACGGGTAACACATTCCCTTGCATTGATGCAAGCTTGAATTCACCTTGGCATTTTGTCTGCTAGTTCAACAAGATAATATTGGTCCAAATTGTCCGACTCGTTGGCTGAAAGGTCAGCGCAAATCGAAAGACGAAAGAGAAAAACCATGTAATTTTAGTGTAGTGGAAATGTCTTGCATAGCTAATTGGTAAGCTATTTTGGGTGTGTATGATTTAAGGAAATCTTCAGACATAGCTTCTTTGAAGACATTCCATAAATTTGAAGCATCTGAAGAATGAAATATGCATATGTAGGCAAATAATTGTCGAAGCTGATACGGTATCTGAAAGGAAGAGGCCTCTTCTGGACCACGTTGCCATTCAATATCGTTCAATATTAGCCCTTGTGCTGTGGTGGCTGCTTTGAAAGTATGGTACGTTACATTTCTATAAATCCTCAAATCTTCGAAACAGATGACTCGTACCACATGTAGCAATAATAGACGTAAATGATATCGCTCCAAATCAAAAGGTGAAACATTGTACATTCGGTCTATAGTTTTAGTATAAATTTTATGTTTATGCCATTCATTCTTACTCCATACATAGTGAACTGGGGTTTCAGAGTAACTGTAAGGACTTCTTGTCGCAGGACTGCTGTTCAGCTTGAACCATGCAACTAAATGTGTCATACGTAACTCAACTTGGATCAATACTTCCTCAGGAGAATCATTCTTGAAGTAAACACTGTGAGAATCAGGCAAATGAACTGGCAATCGCACTATAGTATGCGACTGATCGTGCATAGGATATGCAAGCATTCTCCGAACAGCTTCACTAGGCCCAATATATCGAGCATTCAAGAATACATTAATTTCATCATGAGCAATGGTATGATCTTCCATAGCTACTTGTATATTACAGCAAACATGACCTCTATACACATACTTATGCACATATTTGATCGAACGCACACTTGAACAGATCTCAACATTGATATGAGCACGGAAATAAAGCCAAAGGAATGGACTGTACGGAACAATGAATGATTGGTTACTTCAACATACTCTCCATGAATACGTTTAGGTATGGTTCTATCATAACCTCTCTGTCAGTAAAGGGGATAGCCATTGGCATTATCCTTTGTTTCCTCATTGAACAATTTGGGAATATCCTTTTTACATTTACCATCTTGCATACACACACAGGAAGGATTAACACTAGGTTTACCGCAGCGGTCAAAATGACGTTTTCAGTTTTGTTTTCTCTATCACTCTCGTTATACGATTAGAACATACAAAACCCTTTGGTGGCTTTTATTGATATTAAGCGTACTTTCCGGCATATAGCTTCGAAAACCCGTAACTCTTACTAGTTAGCGTTATGAGTTCATGTACCTACTTTTACCGGACGGTCATTTTGACCGGTATTGCAGTAGCTACCCTGCCAGACTTTTATGGCATTCATTTAGAACGGGATATCATTCTAACAAGCTGTTACAGTGTACTTTATTACCGTAGTATCGAACAGAACTTATTGTTGTGCTGCAATGGGACAGCTGTTGGCTCTTTTCAAACAATGATACAAGTACACTGACAGGAAAATATAGTCAGTATTTGTTCAGTAATGAAAGGTGTGCAATCGTTATGAGCAATCAATCGTCGTGTTCACTTGTTACAAAATTCGAATTTGATTTCCAAATTGTTTATAATTACTCCAAAGAAACATGTTCTCACGTAGTCTGCAAATGGATGCCGAAATTCTGAAGCATAAGCATATAATTTCCCCATATAGGTATATAACTTGACAAACTGAAATAGTTCGGATAGTGATTCTAGCTGCATCGAGCCTGCAGAATTTCCATGTGAACATGAAATCACACAGCAGCATTCGACCTCAAAGGTTAGGGAACTACTCACCAAATGGCGACGCACGCACTCTAGCAAAGCAGCTGATGACAAAGGTAAGCCTATTTGAAGTTAGTCATTTTGTATTTATGTAATTCTGTGTACAGTGTAAGTAAGTTTGGTATTATATTTTGCAGGTGAAGGAAGCACTAAGGAAGATAAAGAAATTACTAGCAAGAAGCACGATATCAACTACAGAAGGCCGAGCATACGCTGTGGTAAATCAACATATGGGCGTGGTCAACACATGACTGTCGGCGAGGAAGAAGTCGCTTTGGATGGAAAAGTGTGGACTCTTGTTGATCTACAAAGCCTGCCAGGCTGTCGAGGACAGTAAAATATACTGAGGGAAGTCTGAGATCCCACAGGACATGCAAAACGCCACATTGAAGGAACTTGTGCCGCTACAGCTTGTCATCTTTTTATTGACGAGTCCAAGCTGCGCCACATCGAATGATATACTGAGGTTGGAGCTCACGAAGTTCTAAACAATCCTGAATGGACACTTTGTTTGGAAGAATTGGACGCTATCATTGGTATTTTATATGCACGCGGAACTTATGAAGCTGACTAGGACGTTCTCAATCTGTGGTCACAGAAGTGAGGTCCTGGAATTTTCTCCCAAACTATGGCACGAAACCGTTTCCTGGATATCATGTGGTTTCTTCGATTCAATGAAAAATCTACCAGCAGGGATCACCTGATAATTGATAGATTGGCGCTTCTATCTGTTGTGCGGAACAAGTTTATACCTAATTTTACTATTTGCTTCAGACCAAATGAGAACATTACCGTGGATGAACAGCTCTTCCCATTGAAAGCTGCCCATTTATGCAGTATATGGCCATTAAACCAGAAAAGTTTGGTATGAAATTTTGGTTGGCAGTCGATGTGGAAGTCAAGTTTGTTGTAAACGGTTTTCCCTATCTTGATGAAACACGACCAACCGATCAGACACTAAGTGAACACGTAGTATTGCGTCTTGCTGAGTTTTTCATCAATCAGGGAAGAAGTGTGCAAAGGGAACAAGACTATTGACAGGTGTGCAATCTGTAAAAATCTGGTCTGTGGTTAAGTTCACTTCAAAGGTGACCAAGCAAAGTGTGTGTGTACAGTGCAACAAATAAGTTGAAAATTAGAAAGTGACATTCATGCAGATATGTATCTAATGTAAGTTAAAGTGTGTAAGAAGAACATTCTGCCTTACTAGTGTAGTTATTTGTTTATTTATTCATTTATTCATAATCATGTTCACAAGTCATGCATGATAAAAATTAAATTATGGTCTAGGATGTTTTTATACTCAATTCGAACCTCTTCCTGGCACCAATATCCTCAAGAAACGAATACGTGCCACTATCGGTCAAAATGACTGCTTCGGTAAAAGTAGGTAGAAAGAATGTTTGGTAATCCTAGTGTTAAGATGACCGCTTGGTCCATGTACCATATGAGCTTTAACCATTTCATAGAGTTCTTCACTAGAAAGATCAGGAATTTCAGCTGATACAACTTAACTATGTCCTCTGTGTTCCTAAATTTCGAATTATCTTGTAAGGTTAGTACGAAATGAATGTGAGGCAGCTCACGTTTTTGAAATTCCACAGTGTACAAAAACGCTAACTATTCCAAAGATTTCCACTTTATAAATTAGTTGTATTAATTCTTGCACCTTAACATGGAAAGGTTATGATAGAACCATACCTAAACGTATTCATGGAGAGTATGTTGAAGTAACCAATAATTCATTGTTCCGTACAGTCCATTCCTTTTGCTTTATTTCCGTGCTCATATCATACCACGATGTCTGGTCGATTACTTGGTGTCTCCCAAGGATGAATACTCATTTAGGGCCATGCAGGGTGACAGGTGGTTTAGGAAGAAGAACAGTCAGAAGATTACAAGGTATGGCTGGGGAGACAGACGAACAAAGACCATGATTGATTATATAATCATAGAGAAAGAACACCGGAAGAACCTTGTAGATGTAACAGCCATGCCTGAAGAAGCCTTTGGTGGAGATCATAGAGTTGTTATAGGAAAATTGAAAGTTGGAAAGATTGAAAAACCCCAATTAAGAAGAGAGAAAAGAATTAAAATATGGAAGTTGAAGGAGAAAAGCATACAAGAAGAATTTCAAAGGGAAATAATACCCTTGGTACCCAGGACAGAGGTAGGGAATGTTGAAGAGGAATGGAAAAGATTTAAGGAAGCACTGGTTGGATGTGCAGAAAAGGTGTGTGGTAGAACATCAGGAAATGTGAAAGACAAAGAAACACACTGGTGGAATGATAGGGTAAAGATTAAAGTGAAGGAAAAGAAAATGGCATGGAAAGCATGGAAAACATCTAAGACTGAAGAAAGTAGAAGAAAATATGTGGAGGCAAAGAATTTGGCCAAGAAAGTAGTGGAGGAAGAAAAGAGGAAAAGCTGGGCCTTATTCACACAGACCTTGAGAGATGACACGCAGGGCAGCAAGAAATTACTGTATGGTATCTTAAGAAACAAAAAAAGAGATCAAGTAAACACCAGATTTGTGAAGGATGAAGGTGGCATAATTTTAACAAAGCCAGAAGAAATAAGAAATAGATGGAGAGAGTATTTTCAGAAGCTGCTGAACATAAGAACAGATGACAGTCATTCAATGGACGACCAGGAAAGGCAATTAGTTGACGAAGAAATGGATAAAGAAATTACCATGAATGAAATTGAATGGCAGTAAGAAAGATGAAGAATGGAAAAACTGCTGGAATAGATGAAATTTCAGGAGATGATAAAGGCAACTGGAGCTGTAGGCCTGCAGTGGACATATCGGGTTCTCAGGAATGTCTGGGAGAATAAGGAGGTCCCTGAGGATTGGCAAAAGGGAATAATCATCCCAATTTTCAAGAAAGGTGATAAGAAAGTTTTGAAGAACTACAGGGGAATTACTGTAATATCCCATGTTGCTAAGGTAATGGAAAGGATACTGGAAAGTAGAATAAGGTTGAGGGTTGAGAA
Source organism: Anabrus simplex (assembly GCF_040414725.1). Lineage (NCBI taxonomy): Eukaryota > Metazoa > Arthropoda > Insecta > Orthoptera > Tettigoniidae > Anabrus > Anabrus simplex. The sequence goes on from NC_090270.1 coordinate 235,584,030, forward strand.
GCAGATACAGGAAAATCAGTTTGGTTTCAGAAGTGGAAGGTCAACAATAGAACCCATTTTCATTATGAGACAACTAATGGAAAAGCATTGGGAGTACGGGAATGATATGGTGATGACATTCATTGATATTGAAAAGGCATATGACAGTGTCCCTAGGACGAACGTTTGGGACAGTCTGGTGCAAAAAGGAATTGGACAGGGATTAATAAAAATGATCATGGCATTGTATAAGGAATGTTGTAGTTGCGTGCGACAAGTTGGTTCAAAATAACTAGTGGGCTGAGAGAGGGAAGTGTTCTATCACCAATCGTGTTTATAATAGTAATGGATGACATCATGAGAACAGCAAAAGCAGCATATGGAGGAAGAGAAATGAACATGATGTTATTTGCAGATGATATTGTGATTTGGGGAGAACACGACAGGAAGGTTCAAGAACAGTTGAATGTGGTGAATGGGAAGATTGAAGAATGTGGATTGAAAATAAGTGTAGAAAAGAGTAGAACTCTTGTGATGACTAGAGGGGAGAAAGAAGGGAAAGGTCAGATTAGACTTACAGACAAGCCCCTGGAAGTAGTGGAAACGTTTAAATACCTGGGGAGTGAATTAATGGAGAATGCTCAACTGGATGCTGAGATTAGTAAAAGGATTCAAGCCGGAAGTTGTTTCTATCGTAGTGTAAGAAATAGGTTATGGGACAAAGATGTGCCAATGGAAGCAAAGGATACTATGTACAAGATGTATTACGTACCCATAACAACTTACGGAGCAGAAACTTGGACAATGACAAAGAAGGATGAGAGTCGAATACGGGCAGCCAAAATGAAATTCTTGAGGAATATGATACAGAAGAGTAGAAGAGACAAAATAAGGAATGAGAAAATCCGGGAAGAAATTGGAGTGGAAAAAATGAATGATAGAATAGAGAAGAGCCGACTAAGATGGTTTGGGCACATAAAACGAATGAGTAACGAAAGAATGCCAAAAAAGGTGATGGAAATGCAAATTCAAGGAAGGAGAGGCCGTGGACGACCACGATTGAGATGGAAGGATACCATCCAACGCAGCATTATAGAAAGAAACCTGGACTGGGACACAGTGTTGGAGGAGGAGTGGTGGAAAGACCGAAGAAAGTGGAGAGGAACCATATTTGCCCCTACCCGGCTACAGCTGGATAAAGGGAAATGATGATGATGATGATGAGGGTTACAGGTGAATGTGATAAAAAGATCCAAGTTTCACAAACTTTTTACTACTGCCATAGCATCCTGGTAATTCTGCATCATATTCCTTGGACTCCCAATGAATGAAGAAGGCAAAACTACTATCCTACCTACTCTCAAATTCTCCTTTTTTTTTTTTTTTTTTTGCTTTACGTCGCACTGACACAGATAGGTCTTATGGCGACGATGGGACAGGGAAGGGCTAGGAGTGGGAAGGAAGTGACCGTGGCCTTAATTAAAGTACAGCCCCAGCATTTGCCTGGTGTGAAAATGGGAAACCATGGAAAACCATTTTCAGGGCTGCCGACAGTGGGATTCGAACCTACTATCTCCCGAATACTGGATACTGGCCGCACTTAAGCGACTGCAGCTATCAAATTCTCCTGTTCAGCTATCACACGTACAGCATCTGCTAACCTACATGTGTCTCTACATGCAATTTAGTTTGTTCCCTCTGAATGTACTTTAGTCTGTTCCGTTCAATACGGCAGTAATAGTCCACACAAAAAGTTGAGTAAGTTTTCCAGCATTTATGACAGGACTGAAGGCACCAGAAGACCCCCTCCTCTCACTGCAATTCTATATAAAACATACTCTCGCATAGTAACAGTCTTCCCTATTGGTGTCTGGCGTACACCCTCAACAGGCATATCTATATGCCAACCAGATTCACCACAGGGCCAAATTCAAGTATAACACAGAGGATCGCAATGCATACTATCATAATCTATTTTCTGCAATCCGCCTTCCTTTTCATACACTGTAATATGTCTGTGAGAAGGTGGCACTCCAATGACTGTTTCAAACACAGCAGCAATTTCAGAATTTGTTGGATCAATATAACATTGTTTATCTGCAGATGGTTCATGGTAGAACACCATAACAAAATTGAGTCGAGGACGATTTTCTTTCTGAGCAAGAACTTCTTCCTCTTTGACCTTCTGATGAATGGTCTTGTAAGAATGAACATAAGGATTAAATTTATTCAACAAATCATTCAAATCTGGAAGTGTCTCTCTCTTCGGTCAAATTTAGGTTAGCGTCATTAGCTTTCGCGAAGTCAAGAATATATAACTGATCATATGAAGCACTTTGCCCATCTTTAGGGTATAATGTTGAAGTTCGATGATGAACCATACCGTATATTCTGAAAGTGTAAGGACCATAATTTGGTGGTAAGTCAACTTCTGCACCAAAGGAAACAAATGACATTGCATTATTGTACTGCCGAATATTCTGTCTAAAGTTTTTTGAATTTTCCATCACTACCAGTGAACAACTGTTCCAGTTTGTCAACAATTGTAATAGGTGGAAGTTTTACTTTTCTACCATAACAGAGAGTGAAGCATCCTGCTGTATTCCTCTCGGATTTAAAATACAGCGCAGAGCAATATTGACAAACCTCTTGAAGATCACCTACAGAAGACCTTACATTTGGAATAACATGTGAAACAGCACACCTTGAAGCAATATTAAATTTCAGACTGTCAGTTTTGTGATTACGCTGCCTTACAGACTTATCAGTTGCCTCACGACGATCTGTTACAGTGGCTCTACGTTTTTCCAAGATATTATAACGTCCATTGTCCAAATTCCCAGTAAATAATACGTCATGAATCATGTGGCCAGAATCGTAATCTGTTATTACATCACTATTTTCCCTGTGAACCCTGAAGAGGTGCTCAGAAAACAAAACCACCCACACTGAGAAGTTCAGCATGTCCACCTTTCTGTCCATTACCAATCATTACACATTTATAATCAACAACCTTAGTGATATTTTGTCCATAGGACTCGTCACCAATAATAAAATTCCGATATGCCAGCCACTTTTTGGTAACTTCCCAAAGCGGCTGAGTCTTTGATGTAGTATAAATGCTCTAAGGGCTGAGTATACCTTTCTTGGAAGAACACTGCACATCGAGCTGTTTGCTCTTTGAATATGCAACGTCTGGACTTCCTTTTCTTTTCTTTTTTTTTTAATAACTTCCGTTTTTCATACATCCAACACCCAAAATTAAAATAAGTTAAACTACTCGCAAAAATGGAATGTTTATGTCTTCATGTAAAACAGCATCTTATAGTCCGTGTAGCAACAAACTTTCTCACTGCCCAAGGTGGCTGAGTAAACATTCCTTGGAAGAGCACTACACGTTGAGCTGTTTGCTGTTTGAATATGCAATGGCGGGAGTTCCTTTCCAAAGCGGCTGACACAACGTGCTGAGCTTTTTGCCCTTTGAATATGCAATGGAGGGAGTTCCTTCCCAAGGTGGCTGAGTAAAAGTTCCTTGGAACAACACTACGCTCCGAACTGTTAAAAAGTCCTTCAAAGATCTTCATCATGGAGACAAAGGCACTCATGACTTTTCTCAGAATCTACCAATTTAAGTAGTTAATACCTCAAAAGAAAGTGCTTAATCCACTGTGTGTTTTTAGACCAAAACGAACTGCGTACCTCAATTGGAACAAAATATACGATTGCTTCAATGAGAAAAATTGCTGAAGAAATGAGACGTCACTTTGAATCTGCACTCATAACTTTCCTCAGAATCAACCAATTTGAATAGTTAAGAGCTCAAATGATAGAGCTTGATCCACCGAGTATTCTTAGGCCAAAATGAACTCTGTACCTCAATTGGAACCAAAGATATGATTGCTTCAAAGAGACAAAAAGTTGAAAAAATAAACTAATTTGAGGAAGGCGGAAGTTAAGTGATTTATAGTACTTGATGACAAATCCGTGCATGAATATCTTTCAGTTAAAAAAAATTGAAGGAAATCGACCGGATAGAATGGCCTGACTGCTTTAGTTTTCATTAAAAAAAATTAATATACAGATTATGTAGAGAAAAATTGATACATTGTGCTTTTAAAAGACGTATTATCTACCTAATTACAAATTTACATTCACATGCTAATTAAATTTAATGAAAAAAATGGAATTAAACATTTCAAAGGAAAATCTATTAATTGTATATGAATGAAACTTTTGTAATATCTCTACTTTTATGTAGGTGACATACCCACAAAGTTTCGTGAAAACCCATGCATTAGGTAGAAATATCTTTTCACCTATCATGGTTGGTTTCTTGAAATCTGAAATAATCGTCAACTTCCATTGTTGAGAATGATTCACAGAATCATGTTTTAAGGCAAAAATGCAGAATTCCCCAATGTAACAAAGCCGATAGTAAAAAGCAGTAGTAGAGTAGTGGAAATACAGTAGTAGAGTAGTGCTGCGTCAGATATGAGTAAATTCCTCAGATAATCAAAGAAGAAAGTTCACGTTGTATACCTCGAACACCGATTGCAATGTTTGGTTCTTTTGTCATTTTGTTAATTCCCCTACAAGAATCGTTCCCATACCCCCTGCAAAACATGTGCATACCAAACCACAGTTTTAGAATGACTGATATATATAATCTGAACATGAAACACATTATTGTGAGAAAACCACAATACTAATGCCTATGAGTAATACATCAAAAGAAAGGTCTCTATCTCATAACTGCTAGAAAAATAATATTTATTAAGTCCTTTATTTGCATAAAATAGTCATTTAATCAAATAATACAATGCCTACGTCGTTACAGTTAACTACATACACTGGCAGATGGCTCTATGAAAGTTGTCTCCACGGATCTTCCAATGCCAGCCTGATCGAGGGTTCTGTGGAAGTTGTCTATATAGATCTATCTACGGTAATCCGATAGATGGCTGTGTGAAATCATGTTATCACCAGAATGTATGTTGTTACTCCATGTTGGTTCTGATAAGTGAGAAACAGAAAGGAATCCGTCTCAGGATCTTCAGTATTTCAAACAGCCCTTTGACTCAAATAGTCACTTGCAAAATACGACGCTGTGGGTGTTCCATTTAACTGCATTTGCTGGTAGAGGTGTGTGTGTGTGTGTGTGCGCGCGCGCGTGCGTGTGTGTATGTGTGAGAGAGAGAACTGCTGATATTTCAATGCCATATTTTACAGACTGCAACAATGTACTTAAGGGTATCATGCTATATGATGATTTCCTAAACCATATAAGGCAGTATAATAGTACAATGTCCTTTGCATCTTTCTGTGCTAATTGTAGCCTCATTCCTGGATTAGGTCCTTACTATTTTAAGATTCAAGGGATGATTCATAGATACATCTCAGATTTACTGCCTACTGAAAATTGCCAAGCATTATACTGCCAGCTTTAAGTGATAGATTCAAATCTTGTGAACAGAATTTGTTGTGAAAATTCTATAAATTCCGCTCTTAATCCAGAGACTATTGAAAGGCCCTCCAATAGTTTACTAAATAACCCGTACACTACATCATATAATAATGCTGGCAAAGCAATGAGACAAGAAACACGCTTGCAACTACTGCTGCGACAACCACTTGTGTTATTAGAAACCTGTGTTATTCTGAATTTCATAGACTGTATGCACAATCCTAGTAGTCTGTGTTGTTTGACAACATTTTTCCCTATGATGTAGAGCAAAAGGTACTGTAAGACAGAATCAAAAATGGTAACCTTCCTATAAAAATGAGTAAGGAGATGAACAAAACCCAGAACCTATTATCAAAAATGCAATGTGACCTTGTGCAAACAATGTTTTAATGTTTTGAAGTGAGAGCTGACGTACTCGATAGCTGTTATGTACGACAATAAGAGTTTGGAGGCTTGATATTTTTAATGCCCAGCATCCTCATGAGAACAGGTATTATCTGGATATCTGTGACACTGATACTACATGTCTCGTAACACTTTTAAACAATTCAGAATCAAAATCTCTTTAGAAACGAAGAAAAAAATAATTTAGGCATTAAGGGTTAATGTATTTTCCTGCACTACATGAGGGCACTGCTCACTAAAAACAGGTGCTATGGTGGACTAGGTTCTTTTTGGTTTAAATTTTACACTCTGCCAACACACAGTACACACAAAGCAAGCCCAATGGGAACAGCAAGGAGACTACATACACATTTATTTTCGAAAGGTAACACCACATTCTTACTAAACTTCAACTACGGTTTTAAAGGAGTTTACCCATGTCCAAATAGACACTAAAAATCAACGAGAACTAAAGTAAACAGCACTAACTTCAAATATGTACGTTCAACAAACCATAACTATTCATCAAATTACAACATGGTGTTCAAGACAATAACAACTAGCTCCTAGAACGGAAAGACAACACTCAGCAAAACTTTTTTATTAGTGCAGGTTATTCTTCACAGACTGAAATATCACTATGCTTTCGTAAGTGCCACCAAACATTTTAACAGTGTTGAATACATTTTAAACAATTTTAAATCACCTAATATTTTATTGTTTGTGTCAGTTTTTATACTGCATGCCGTTTTAGCTGAAGATTTCCCACAAATCAGGACGAAACATGTACTCATTAGGGCTCGGATGTTTAGCAAAAGTCATATTTTTTATTTGTCTATTTTATTGCCTGAGTGGATTTTGGTGCAAATCAGATGATTATCATCACAATTGAGTGATTTTCATTTGTCATATAATTGCATATTTTGGTGTTTTAAATAATGTAATATTTTGAGCTATTTCAGCAGAAACATCATATTTCGGCGGTTTAGCATCAGCTGTAGCTGTGCAAAATCGTCAACTTTCCGAATGAGAAGTAGTATGAAATAAATGTTTATACCCATAGGGAACCTGAAATATTTGTCCCGAATGAGTAAATTTATAATATCAATGTAGTTGGGTCCATTATTGGACATTATAAATTTTCCAGCTAACTTATTCCTGGTTGCCAGTGATTCGCCCCAGTGTGCTAAGTTGGGCTCATCAGTTGGTAAATTGCACACCCACCAAGACGGATGGCTAGTGCATACCGTGGAGGCCACTGAGTAGGCTATGCACTATGAGAGACTGTCTCATTTCCAAAAATTGATGCCTGCCTGGCCATCGGATGATATAAATGTGGATTCCCATAAGGAACCTAAAATATTTGTCCCGAATGAGTAAAATTTATAATACCAATGTAGTTGGTCCGTTATTGGACATTATAAATTTTTCAGCTAACTCATTCCTGGTTGCCAGCGTTTCGCCCCAGTGTGCTAAGTTGGGCTCATAAGTCGGTAAACATTCAACACTCTACACTTCCGCAATTACACTTGCACGCTGGTTCCTATAATATGGTGACAGTAGTGGCAAAAGATCTACAGAGGTCAATGCCACGAACAAATATCATTTAAAAGAAGTAACACAATTGGTAAAACTTCAAAAACCATACATTTGGCAGATACAAAATATTCATATTCTAACATTAAAAGGTTACCTCCAATCTACACCACTGTTGATTGTTCTGTGCTTACCTTCATGTGGGCAATCTGGTCTTGCTCCCAGTTGTACTGTTTCATTTGATTCTCCAGCAGCTCCAGACGAGTACGGACAAATGCTTCATAGTTACCCTGAAAGTGGAATGCAATGACACTTTTATCTACATTATTATAAGTATTAACCAAAAGAATTAAAATCTAAGGGGGAAAGCAGGTGATCTATCCCTTTAAATGCAAGGAAAAGGTGAGAGTACAAGTAATCCACAAACCTATAATAATAATAATAATAATAATAATAATAATAATAATAATAATAATAATAATAATAATAATAATAATTGTACCGGGCGGTACACCTCTACACCGTTTATTTAAAAGTTGCGCCAGTTGAAACTCCTCTTCTGGAGGAAGGTTGAACTTTATCTATTCTATTAATTCTCTACTTTCTCAGAAGATGTCACCACGTGGAAAATTTTGAGTTTTTGAACTGTGTCACTTTTGATGTGTTTTTGTCTCGCTTGAAGTAAGAAGTGTGAACTTTCTCTTCTAGAGGACACTACTGAAGATCAACAATAGTGCGACCTAGTGCGGAGTCAAAGAACTATTTTGTTGGAGAAATTTTTATTTCAAGAGTTTGTTCTTTGTTAAATTTCTTTCTGTCATGGTTTAAGTTGGCTGTATACCCCTCCTTTTCCCCTTATTTTGGATCTAGCCAATCCCGAATTTCTTTAATTAATTTTCCACCAATAATGTGTTTCTTCTTCCTCTATGTAGGGGTTTCTTTTCCCTAGCCAATAAAAATTTTGTAGGAGGGTGTTTTCTTTCCCCTAACGCCTAGAATCTTCCGCGAGAGGATATAAACTGCTGATTTTAGGGTCTCCAGGCCACTTCTGTTCCATCTTTCAGTGTATTAAGTACATAGCAGGAGGCGGGGAGCGCCTCTTTCCTCGGCGGCGGTCAACAATAAGGTAATGGCCGATTAATAAATTCTTTCTTTTCTTGCTCAGCAGTTTAACTTTCGGGGCGGGTTCTACGCGTTCAACCATGTAACCTTTTCCTAAAATGTAAAAACAACTGGTATCTATTCTATTTTAAAACGACATATCGGGATAGAGAGTGCTTAACCCTCTCGAGCTCCCACTCACATCGTCTTAAGGTGAACTTATTTTCTCAACCAATTCTTCCGTAATGTAATGTAAATTGCTATTAAGTCACCTCTGTAGTATGGGATTAGCCCTTGTAATAACGGCCTAGTGCCAAAGTAGGTTTTAAAAAATCAAAGTGTATCAGGAGTGCGGTTAGCCTCCTCTCAAATTGTTATTTTAGAGGTCATGTAATCAACCTCCTTTTCATGTAATAGACCTCAGTAGGTTGGGTATTTTACCCCTGTGAATACGTCCTTAGAGGACAGCTTGAAGGTAGAGTTTGGTGTGGCCTTTGAGAGGCTTAAATTTTGAGAGCGGATCGCTCTTTTGAAATGGAGTGTCATATGCCTCGTGGAGGCTTTTCTGTGTAATTCGGAGCCAGGGGCTCCTAGGGATGAATGGGGTTTTCTGCCCCTCTGTTAAAACTTGTGTTTGTGGTAAAACTGAGCTGATCGCTGAAGTCAGGGCGTGAAGCCCAAAACCTGTAAATATTGTAACTCCCCTTGTTTTGCTACATTGTACCTGCCATGTCTGTTATTGCTTTGTTTTTGAAAAAAAAAATATAACCTTGTTAAATTTTAAATTAATTTTTCATGCACTATAATTTCGTAGCTTGAAACCCATTCACACCCGCACCTTCTTTTACGCATAACTACCGCTAAAACACGGTAACAAGTGGTAGCAGAGCGTGGTTGAATGGGTCTCAATTTAGCCCCTTTTGACGGCTAAACATTGCTTTGACTCGAACTCTAACAATTGTCTCAGTTGCTGGAATTTTTTGAGTTTTTCAAAATTGTTCTGTCATCATGCCCGGCCCTCGCGATGTTCTCCTCCTTAACTATTTGCGCAAAGAGGAGTTGATATACGAGTTAACTATCAGAAATGTGCAATCTGGAGGCACGGTTGCAATCGACACCAACAAGCTTAGAGAGTCCCTTGATTTGCCCATTTCCATCCCCAATTTGGGAGAGAAAGAAATTGATGATTCTCTTTCCACGATCGTCGAGAATATTACTGGGCTAGCATCTGTAGTCAGCTTTTTTGATGAAAACGATCCGTCTCCTAATCAAATTAAGCGTGTGCAAGGCAGGCTGTATCACTTTGCAAATAGAGTTAATGATCTGTTGTCTCTAAAGGTGAATGACGTTCAGAGGAAGGACGCTAATACGCTCCTTGAAACTATTTCTGAATTGTCTAATAAGGTTACTCAATTGCTAACCGGCGAAGTTCCTCCCAAAACTGATCAACCCGCCACAGTGAACGTAGGTAGTGATGAAGAGCCTCCTCAGGGAGAAGTCAATAGGATAACCGTTGCTGCTCAAACTATCTCTGCCCCATTGAACAACGAATCTGAACGCCGTGCGTCATTGGGTAACATCCGCTCTGAATTAACTTCTTTGCCATTGAAACCTTTAACGACTATGTCACCTGGGTTCAGTAGCTTGCCTCATCCATTGGCAATGTTGCTTAGAGGTATCTCTAAGTTTTCCGTCAACACCACCAGTGATGTAATTTCATTTTTAAGATTTCTAGTGGAATTTCAGGATCATGCTCTTGTTTTTTCTCTTTCGCCATGTCAAATTTTGCAAATTATCTATCCGTATGCTATTGGTATTCTCTCTGATAAAATCGTAAGAGCCATTGCCGAGCAATCATCTATTGAGGATTTCCATGCCCATTTGCTAGCTAACTTCATCCCGGCTAGGGCCAGGTCCTCCCTGATTCAGAAGTACTATTACCGTGTACAGCGCTTGGATGAAAACTTGGCTGATTTCATACAAGATATCAAATTCTACACTAGGGTGTTTGCTCTTCACTTCCCTGAGGATCAAATTGTACAAGCTATTGTGGAAGGCATTTCACCATCTTATAGATCATACTTGTGTTTTGCGGCGTGCCCGCAAACTTTCTCTGAACTTGAAGCGTTGGCCGTCTCAGCGGAAGGAGTTAGATACGCCGATTCTTTGCGTGTAGCGAAAGAACCCCCGCCTTCCTTTAGTAACACTCGGCCTCCACCTCGCCGACCAGTCAATCTCCGTAAATGTTATGCTTGCGGGTCGCCTGACCATCTGCGCAACAAGTGTCCACTGATCAAGCCAAGTGGGACTAGGAATGGAGCTGGTTCATCACAAGGCTGCTTTAAATGTGGGGCTTTCTCACATATCGCCAAGAATTGCCCAAACTCAAATAGCACCCCCTCCTGCTCTGGTGCAAATTCCACCCATGCCAATAATAAGAAGTGACTAGCGGCTTCGGCTGAGTCGACTAATTCTGCTTTCCAAGGCTCAGCCCCGGGCAAAAGGGTCGAGAATTCAGGGAATGAGCAATCTTCAAATTCTTTTTTTGAATGCCCCAGAGTGTGTCTTAGGATTGCGGCGGATACCCCCGCACCTGTTCCTTTTCTTAGGATTGAGTTGAATAACGAGCCTATAACAGCTCTCTTAGATTCAGGCAGCGTTTGTTCCATTATTTCGGCTGATTGGTATTCTAAATTGAAATCTGTTTGTAAACTCCCTGACTATGACTCATCTCCTGTTAAATATGTTTCGGCTAATTCATCTCCATTAGAAATTCTAGGTTCCTTACATGTCAAAATTCGTGTTTTTAAATTTACATGGAAAATCAAATTGTTTGTGGCCAAGCATTTGTCTTGCCCCATCATACTGGGAGCGGACTTCATGTCTCACACTGGTCTGGTGCTCGATCTTCAGAGTAAGTCGTGCACATTCAAATTTGCCTCTAATTGTAAAATCCCTCTATTAAAGTGTAATTCTGCATCATGTTCATCTATTTCGCCTACCCAGGATGAGATGTTATTAGACCTTAGACATCTACCTGAGGAGCAGGCTGATAGTATTCGCAAATTGTGTCAGTCGTTTCCCGAGGTGTTCTCTGATACTCTTGGTGTTACTGACCTTATTGAATACAAAATTGAGGTCACGGATTCGATTCCTGTTCGCTTTCCACCGTATAGGCTATCTCCACCTAAAATGAAGGCTCTGAAAGAAATCATCGATCAGATGTTGAAGGATGGTATTATTAGGCCCTCTAAGTCAGCGTATTCTTCGCCTATTTTTCTAGTCCCGAAACCCCAAGGAGGCTTCAGGCCTGTCATTGATTACAGGGCTCTCAATCGGAAGGTGGTGTTGCAATCTGTGCCCCTTCCCGACCTTCATTCTTGCTTTTCATGGTTTCGTAAGGCCAAGTTCTTCACCATCTTGGACTTGAATCAGGCCTATAATCAAATTCCCCTTGCCGAAGAGTCTAAACACCTTACAGCGTTTGCCACGGACTGGAATTTATACGAATACAACCGCGTGCCTTTCGGGCTCCCCACGGGGGCAGCTGTGCTCACTAGGCTACTAGATAGGGTCTTTTCCGACATCAAATTTGAGTACTTATATCACTACTTAGATGATGTCGTCGTATTTTCAGAGACCTTTGAAGAACATCTAGATCATCTGCGAGAAGTTCTCGATCGCCTTCGTAAGGCTGGGTTAACTGTTAAGTTGTCCAAGGTTGCCTTTGCTAAGCCCTCTATGTCATTCCTAGGGCATATTGTATCACCCGATGGAGTAGCAGTCGATCATTCTAGAACACAGGCCATCCGTGATTTTAAACCTCCCAAGGACATCAAAGGTATCGCCAGGTTCATTGGTATGGTGAATTTCTTCAGGAAGTTCATTCCTAACTTTGCTAATAGAGCGGCGCCCTTAAACCTTCTTCGTAGGAAAGGCATCAAATTCGAGTGGGGACCTTCTCAACAAGCCGCTTTTGAAGATCTAAAATTAGCTCTCTGTAATGCCCCTGTACTTGCTATGCCTGATTTCTCGAAGAAATTCATCGTCCAAACCGACGCATCGTCGTCAGCAGTAGCTGCAGTTCTTCTTCAAGAGACTGAACTAGGGAGGCGACCCATCGCCTATGCGTCTAGGACATTGTCAGCTCAAGAAGCAAAGTACTCCATATATGAGCTTGAAGGTTTGGCGGTCTTATTCGCCTTAGAAAAGTTCCGTCTCTATCTGGAACACGTCAAATTCGATCTGGAGACAGATAATCAAGCCTTAAGCTGGGTCTTAGGTAGGCCGCGTCGTACAGGTCGTATAGCCCGTTGGGCCATCCGTATTTCGGCCTTCCAATTCGATGTACGGCATATCAGAGGTACTGAAAATGTTGTTGCCGATGGACTCAGCCGTATGTTTCATAACGACGTAGAGACCCACGAACCGGTCGACAGTTCATCACCTTCCGAGTCCATACTATCTGGTGTTAATGCCATCTTAACAGATGCTCCCATGCTTTTTAGGGATATTGAGAAATACCAACGTGAAGATCCGACGCTGGCTCCGATAATGGAAACCCTTTCTTCTGGGGAACATGCTGTCCCTTATGTTCTGAGGAATGGTGTTCTATGTTGCCCTTCGAGGCATGATAAGTTGATGAAAGTTGTAGTTCCAGCGGTTCTTGTACCTATGATCTTCAAATACTATCATGAGACCCCATTGGGGGGGCACCTGGGTATCTTTAAAACTCGTGAAAAGATTCGTGAAATGTTCATCTGGAAAGGTATGGACGGTGAAATTCGGGAACTTGTAAAAGCTTGTAAATCTTGTTTGATCAGTAAACCCACCATGTCCACTAAAGTAGGCCTTTTGTCTTCTCATCAAGCGTCGCGCCCCATGGAACGCCTGTATATTGATTATGTAGGACCCTTCCCCCAGTCGAAGGGAAATGCCAACAAATTCATCTTTGTATGTGTAGATGGTTTTACCAGATTTTCTTGGTTATTTCCGACTAAGCTGGCTACCGCTCAGTCCACCATTACTTGCCTAAATTCTATTTTCGCTTCTTTTGGTCCGTGCCAATACATTGTATCTGATAATGCTAAGGCTTTTACATCTAATTTATTTCGTAAATTCTGTTTTGACTTGTCCATCTCTCATGTAACTACTTCCGCTTATTACCCTCAACCATCTCTGGCTGAACGGGTTAACCGTAATCTCAGGTCCGCACTTATTGCCTATCATCATGAAGATCATTCTAGGTGGGACACGTCCCTGCATTGGTTAGCTTTTGCTTTGAATTCGGCGGTCCATGAATCACACAAATTTACTCCAGCTTCTTTAATGTTCAAGTTTGTTCCCAACTCGCCGCTCTCTAACCTCTGGTCTCTGAATGACATTCTGCCCGAGACAATAGATCCGGACAACATTAAAGATCTTTGGAAGAAGGCTAAAGCTAATCTTAAAGTATCTCATGAAAAGGTTAGGGAAAGGTATGATCGTGGACGGAGACCCACCACTTTGAAGGTAGGTGACCAGGTTATGGTCAAAAATTTTGTTCCCGCGGGCAAGCTTGCCCCCAGATTTCATGGGCCTTGTATCATTCTCGATTTTCTTACGCCGGTTACCTTATTGCTAAGTAACCCAGCCACCGAGAGGATATTTAGAGTTCACCTGTCCCAGGTGAAACCGGTGTAATTTCTGTGTTAACTTGCTTCATAGTATTTTGAAAGGATATGAAGGTTATATTTTTTTTTGAGTTTCACTTTTAAGGCATTCTGCCCCTTCTGTAATATTTTGGTTTTAGATGTAAGCCTTATGTAAAACCTGCCCCGACCCGTTAAACTGCCATCCTGTTCTTGCCACGGCCATTACCACGCTCCCGTCTCCTGCTCCACCTTACACTGTGGCTTCATAATAGTAAATGCCATGGATATCTACACGCCGCTGGCCCCTCAACCTCTCCACAAGCCTGTACCCTCAAAGAAGATGATTGTCCAACACAAGTCTGCCGCCTAGCTTTAATGTTTCAGCGCCCCCGCAGCAGCGCAGCGCCGTGCAGCGACTGGGGAGGGGGATGGGCCCCCTCCTCTCCAGCGAGGACGACATGTGCACGGCGAGCCGGAGCTCTCCTCCCGGCCAAGGCTGATGTGCGGCGCACGACCTGCTACATGCCCGCAGCCTGTATCTGTTCACCGCGGGAGCGGCGTACTTCAACACCTCTGCTCCCCTCATAGTGCGGGCGAGCGGTATCTCAGGCTACTTGAGGGGTCCGAGCGGCCTCCGTTGGACGCAAGCTGCAACGGCCGGTCTGGCCATCCGACTCAATCTACATCAACTACATGGACAGTCACCATAAGTAATGATTACACTTGGGAATTCAACACCATATTTGGTGGACATTGCCAAATTTTTCATCACCTTCAAGTATTAAAAGTTTATCTTCAGAAATTCAACTTCTAAAAACAGAAAGACTTTACTTCACCTGCAACAACAAATTGTGAAACTGAATCACACAACATTCTGAAAATCTTGTAATCTATTTTCATATTCACTTTATAACTTGGAACTTGTTTCAAACTGATTTCATGTGTCACCCCTGGAGGAACTTTTGGGGGGGGAGGTCTGTACCGGGCGGTACACCTCTACACCGTTTATTTAAAAGTTGCGCCAGTTGAAATTCCTCTTCTGGAGGAAGGTTGAACTTTATCTATTCTATTAATTCTCTACTTTCTCAGAAGATGTCACCACGTGGAAAATTTTGAGTTTTTGAACTGTGTCACTTTTGATGTGTTTTTGTCTCGCTTGAAGTAAGAAGTGTGAACTTTCTCTTCTAGAGGACACTACTGAAGATCAACAATAGTGCGACCTAGTGCGGAGTCAAAGAACTATTTTGTTGGAGAAATTTTTATTTCAAGAGTTTGTTCTTTGTTAAATTTCTTTCTGTCATGGTTTAAGTTGGCTGTATACCCCTCCTTTTCCCCTTATTTTGGATCTAGCCAATCCCGAATTTCTTTAATTAATTTTCCACCAATAATGTGTTTCTTCTTCCTCTATGTAGGGGTTTCTTTTCCCTAGCCAATAAAAATTTTGTAGGAGGGTGTTTTCTTTCCCCTAACGCCTAGAATCTTCCGCGAGAGGATATAAACTGCTGATTTTAGGGTCTCCAGGCCACTTCTGTTCATCTTTCAGTGTATTAAGTACATAGCAGGAGGCGGGGAGCGCCTCTTTCCTCGGCGGCGGTCAACAATAAGGTAATGGCCGATTAATAAATTCTTTCTTTTCTTGCTCAGCAGTTTAACTTTCGGGGCGGGTTCTACGCGTTCAACCATGTAACCTTTTCCTAAAATGTAAAAACAACTGGTATCTATTCTATTTTAAAACGACATATCGGGATAGAGAGTGCTTAACCCTCTCGAGCTCCCACTCACATCGTCTTAAGGTGAACTTATTTTCTCAACCAATTCTTCCGTAATGTAATGTAAATTGCTATTAAGTCACCTCTGTAGTATGGGATTAGCCCTTGTAATAACGGCCTAGTGCCAAAGTAGGTTTTAAAAAATCAAAGTGTATCAGGAGTGCGGTTAGCCTCCTCTCAAATTGTTATTTTAGAGGTCATGTAATCAACCTCCTTTTCATGTAATAGACCTCAGTAGGTTGGGTATTTTACCCCTGTGAATACGTCCTTAGAGGACAGCTTGAAGGTAGAGTTTGGTGTGGCCTTTGAGAGGCTTAAATTTTGAGAGCGGATCGCTCTTTTGAAATGGAGTGTCATATGCCTCGTGGAGGCTTTTCTGTGTAATTCGGAGCCAGGGGCTCCTAGGGATGAATGGGGTTTTCTGCCCCTCTGTTAAAACTTGTGTTTGTGGTAAAACTGAGCTGATCGCTGAAGTCAGGGCGTGAAGCCCAAAACCTGTAAATATTGTAACACCCCTTGTTTTGCTACATTGTACCTGCCATGTCTGTTATTGCTTTGTTTTTGAAAAGAAAATATAACCTTGTTAAATTTTAAATTAATTTTTCATGCACTATAATTTCGTAGCTTGAAACCCATTCACACCCGCACCTTCTTTTACGCATAACTACCGCTAAAACACGGTAACAATAATAATAATAATAATCACTATATCAACATAGTGTCAAAATGGGTAAAGTCATATTACAAAGTCCTCTGGCAATACAGCTGCATCGCACTTCTACAGCTTGATGCTCTTCCATTGCTAGCAAGTTACTTAGTTACTTATGATACTAACTGTTGATGAGACATTTTGGTCTGGACAGACTTCTCTCCTTGCGAAACTCATTAATCCAAATCATCAAGGGTACATAGTAAGGAGCCTCCTGGCAAGAAGATATACTTCAAAAATCATTCTTATATATTCTTTACTTAGGATAATTTACTATGCTGCAATTGGTAATCACATCCAAGTTGATTTCTGGGAGTGACGCCATAATTGATCAATTACAGCTAATAGTAGTGGCTGTTGAGGTGGGTGGTACAGGAAATGTTGCAAGGTTTAAGATATCTTATTATAAGAGTAACTATATTTTTGGGGGTACTTAGAGGGTACTTAGCCTTGGCAATGAACACATCGCTCTCCAAGTAATGTAACAACTCTGGTTGTTACCAGGGGCGAAGCGTCAGGGGAGACAGGGTAGACAGCGTGTACCCTTAATATTTTGTGAACGAAATATTGTCTAGTCAATTCAATTATTTTTTAGAACATTAATTATTTCCACATTCATAACATTATTGTATTCTCCGCTTTACTTAATTTCGACTCACTTTTGCAGTGCTCGGGCTCTCGTCAGTAACACGAAGCACGTAGACGAAAGTAGACGCTGTCCATTCTGTGTATGTTCCCATTGATTTTCAAAGCTTTCAGATCGAGACACACTAACGCTATCTGTACGAACTGACTGTGGAACTAGGACTTTCCTATAGCGAGATTTCTCCGCCCAGTAGACAGACTTACCAGCGTCTCTTCTTGCTCTCATTGGCTAGTATTTGGATCTCCGTTTATAAAGGTCTTCTTATTGGCTACTATCTCAGGCATGCTTTTAATGGAATTAATTTGAATTTACTTTATTATAAGACACGTCTAAAAATAAAATAATATTCTAAGCAAACATGTTCCTAATAAATGAATGACAGCATCAAAACCCTTCAAAGTAAATGCATTTTCCTGCCCGCCAATATTAGAAACGTTATTATAACCCCAACGACTGTTGGCTTCCATTCTTAATAATGAACTCCAGTGTGTGCATGCGGAAACAACAAAATTGCTTAATTTGATGTTGTATATTCCGTTAACGTCAGTTGCTAGTGAACGCGCTATGAGTGTCTTCAAACGAATTAAAACCTATTAAAGGAATTCGATGACCAACCAGAGACTGTTTAACTATGGAACTCTAGCTATACAGAAGGAACTGCTGTGGCATATTAGCAAGACGCCTGACTTCAAGACGGGACTTATAGAGGTATATTGATTGAACTCATTTACAAAAGTATTGTTTAGGGTGACTTGTACGAAAATATATTTATTTCTTATTTCTATTATTAAATCTACATAACAATGAAATATATTGCTATTTTTGTTCTAAAAGTTTTTATCTGACAACTCGCACTGCACGAAGCATTATAGGGGTTGTCTTAATTTCAGTCATTAATATTGAATTCAGATTTGTATGAGCCGAAAACAAAATTCCATATATAATGTGATTAATATAGTCTAAATAGAGAAAAATCTGTCTACCCCCTTACTTAGTTCACGCTTCGCCACTGGTTGTTACTTCTTTTGTATGTCACTGGTTTGGTTGCCTAATGGATTCCCTTGAAATTTGTGTCACCTTAATTATTTTGAACTACCTTTTACCCGCATCTTTCTTCTACAATTAGTATTATATTGGTCATATGCTTTTCAGTGAATGCTTAAGTTTCCTCACGCCGCAGGCTAGTTGGCTTGCACCCTCCAGCTGTCTGTTACGTTTGGTACTATACAGAGTCCGGGCTATTTTGTTAAAGCTGAGCTCAACAATAAAGGTCATTATTGGTTGAACATACATAGTGTATGGATGGATCTCTGGAGTTCATACTTGTGCCCTAGTTATTACACTATGGACTACGAGGAAAGGGTCAATATAACCAAGGGTAGGGCTTGTTCATGCTTAACAACAATGCTAAGGATCTACTTGGGCAAGTTATATAAATTATGTTAATGTCTGCTGGTCTGGTGATATGATTTTGCATCTTATTTCATCTTATACCTTTGCCTTTGGCAGTATGTTTCGGCGTGCTCCTAATGTCTATACGTTTGACTATGTCTAAAGAAATTCTTGTTCTGCCCATTTATGAACTTTTGTTTAAACTACTTCTGTTTATCTAAATTTAAGATGGCTGCTATGACACCACTGTACCTTAATCTGGGTTATTTGTGTTGACCACGATCTAACAATGTCAGTCCATCCTATATTGATTTTTGATGCTCAATTTAATGTAAATTTTGGATTTTACCATTTATTATTTATCGTGATGTGGGAATTATAATTTCATTTACTTGTTATGGGTAATTTCCTATTTTGTTGTTTTACCTTGCCTTTGTTGTATTTATCCAACAGTTAATGTTCTTCCTTCCTTCTATTGAAATTTGAATTCTATCATTTTCACATTGTTCTCGTGCAATATTTGCATGTATCAGGTATTTCAAAAGGAGAATAATAGTATAAATATGACGAATTATGTGATTAGCTTCAAAAGTATCTTAACAGATTTTATTGATTTTACATTTTATGGCCTACATCTAGACAAATCTAGTCAATTCTTCTTCTTCTTCTTTTATGACCGCACAGGATCACTTTAGTCTATCATTCAGGTCTCTTTGAAGGTATTGTTTGGGCTTTGCGGTCCTCCCAGTACTTCTTCAAACGCTCCGATCTTCATGCCCTTTCCTCTGTTGAAAATGTCCATGTTGTGGGTTTGTTTCGCGAAAGGTTAAAGCGGAGGTCTGTATTCCTGAGTTCTGTATTCTATTTTATCTTATTTGCGATGTCTTCTGTTGTACGGCCTATTTTCTTCAGATCCTCCCTTACTTCTCTGAACCATTTACATCCTGTTGTGGTATTTTTTTGAGACAAGATTGTGTTGTACTAGTTGTTTCAAAAGTCTTGAACCCTGCATAGTCATGGTATGTCCAAAGAATCTCAGTCTCCTCTTATGCATAGTATCTGCAATGGGTTCTAGCTCTCTGCACACGACTTTGTTAGGTATTATAAGCCAGCCACTGTTCATCTTTCTGGTATTTTTTGGTGATGCAGATTCTACCAATCCTCCTTTCAATTTACTGAAGTCTGTCAGTCTGATTGTTTATTCAGTTGAAGAAGTGTTTCTGATGCATATGTAACTTCCAGTTTTACAACTGTGTTGTTGTGTTATACTTTTGCATTTATTGATAGACATTTCTTTTTTTAAATGTCCCATGTTAATTTTTGTGCTTTAGCCAATCTATTTGTTCTTGTTTGGAATGAGATTTTTTCATTTAGGTTTATGTGTTATTTCTCCAAGGTATATAAATTAAGTTACTATTTTATTACCATTTACGGTAACTTATTTTAGTTGTGTTGCATTATTTGTTTTTTCAAATGATATTTTGAGGCCAATTTTATTTGCAATGTTTTGAAGTACTGATATCTGGGTTTTTGCTTCTTTTATGTCAACTGCTAGTAATACTAAGTAGTCAATTACACATAAGATTTTCTGCTTTTCTATTAGCCCAAAATCTCTTCATTCTGAGAGATGCTGCCTTCCTTTCTTTAACTGAAAACACCCCTCCATTAGAGCTTTTATTAATCTTGGTCTGCAGCCCTGTGCACGCGAGTGCGTGTGCACGTGCATTCTGAAGTATCTTAATTTTGTCTGCTTTGTTCTTAAGATCTAAACCTTCTTCAGCTTGTCCCAGTTATTTCTAGGGTCACTGGAGCCTCACAGGCCCATTTCGATTCATTTTGGCTAGGGATTTAAGAGCGAATGCCCTTTTGATTGATTTTGAAGGAAAAGATATTGCTGATTTCATGGTCCTTCAATACTTTATTAAATCTTGGCATGCAGGTGTCTTGCTTGTACAATAGATCACATTAACTGATGACGAGCTTGACAGTCGCATGTTAACAATTCTCAACAATGCATAATTGTCCAACCAATCAGAAATTGCCAACTTCAAGTATGGAATAAATCCACAAAAACTGAAGTCCTTTCATAACATTTTGCCCCCCTTGAAAGGAGCTCTTTCAGCTAACTATTGTAATCTTCTATCATCATTTCCCTTTTCCAGCTTCCCGGGTCAGGTTGTGAATCAAGGACCTCCATCGCTGCCTGTCTCTCCACCATTCTTCTCATTTTTTAAGTACATCTTCTGGTTTTCCTCCCCTCTTCTCTATGTACTCCCACACTAAATCTGTTCACAACTTTCGGGGTCTTCTTCATGGTGTCTTTCCTGTTAAGTTTTCTGAAAAAGCTTTTTTTTTGGGGGGGGGGGCGCACACTCTCTTTCTCGTCATATGCCCATACGACTTTAGCTTCGTTTTTTCTACCCTGTCTTGAAGTTTCAAGATTCCCGTCCTTTTCTTTATCTCTTCATTTCTAATTCTATCCTTTCTTGTCTTGCCCTCGCTAACTCTTAGGAATTTCATCTCCACTGCCTGTATTCTACTCTCCTCTTGTTTTGTTGTAGTCCAGGATCCAGCTGCATAGGTTAGTATGGGCTCAAAACAGGTTGAATATAATACTTTCTTACATTTCTTTGGGACATTTTGGTTCCACAAAATACCCCTTACACTCTGGTAGAAGCTGTTTGCTTCTTGTATTCTTCTCCAATTTCCTTGGTTATCTTTCCATCTTCTGTGATAACACTTCCCAAGTACTTGAAACTTTTAACCACTTTCAGAATTGTAACATTCAGTTTTATCTTTCCTCTTCCTTCCTTCCCCTTGTCATCAATATTGTTTTACTTTTCTCTGTTCTTACTTTCAACCCAAATTTTTCTCTCTCTTGATTCCATACATCTAGGGCAACATTATCATTTTATGATTATCAGTAGTTATTATTAAGTGTTCTAGGTTAAGACTGGTTAAGTGTAAGAAAGAGAGCACATCCCTAACTTTGCCAGAATAAATAAAACATATTATTATTATTATTATTATTACTACTACTCGTTTCTGCACTTCCATTTCATCCTCACCCCATATCACTATATCATCTGCAAACAACATGGCTTTTGTTGCCAGTCTTCCCAATCTCTGTTTAATGATCTTATGAATTTCATCCATTAGTATGATGATGAATAGTATGGGGGACAGTAAACTTGCCTGTTGGAGACCAGTTTCAACTTTAAACCATTTTGTTTTTTCTAC
Source organism: Anabrus simplex (assembly GCF_040414725.1). Classification (NCBI taxonomy): domain Eukaryota; kingdom Metazoa; phylum Arthropoda; class Insecta; order Orthoptera; family Tettigoniidae; genus Anabrus; species Anabrus simplex. The sequence continues at coordinate 235,605,883 of NC_090270.1, forward strand.
ACTAGTCTTCACACTAACACAAATTTTGTACATAGCTTTTATCATTTGTACTTCCACTCTGTTTTTCTTAACGTGTCCCATACCAACTGTCTGGGCACACTGTCATAAGCTTTCTCAATGTCAATAAATGTCATCACTATGTCTTTTCCAAACTCCCACCTTTTCTCCATCATACGTCTTAATGTAAAGATCAGGTCAAACGTTGATCTGTCTTTCCTAAAACCATACTGTTCTTCTTCCATTTATCCCTCTAGCATCCTCCTCAGTCTTCCTCCCAATGTTTTTTTTTCTTGTTTTCTTTTTTAACGCTATTTGTTTGGGGCGTCGACCTAGAAAGATCTTTTGCCCCTACTTGCACCATGTTATGAACCTGCGTGTATTTGGATATTGCGGAAGTGTAAAATGTCGAATGTGAGGAAAGGAACATTAAGGATGACATAAACACCCAGTCCTGAGGCCAGGGATATGAATCATTTACAATTAAGAACCCCTGACCCGGCCGGGAATCAAACCCGGAGCCGCGGAGTGACAGGCGGACGCGTTGCCCCCTACACCGCGGGGCCAGACTTCCTTCCAATACTCTCTCAAATATCTTAGCTACATGGGCAATAAGAGTGACCCCTCTGTAGTTATTACATTCCTTTTTATCACCTTTTCTAAATATTGGGATAATGAAACCCTTTCCCCACTTTTCTGGGATCTCTTTCTTCTTCCAGATTATTCTAAATAATCTATACAGCCACAGTAGCCGTAATGGTCCTGCTGCTTTTATCATTTCTGTAGTTACCTCATCCACTCCTGCTGCTTTATCGCTCTTCATCTTTTGTATGGCTTCCTCTATTTCTAACAGAAATATCTCCTTTTCTTGTTCTTTCCCCATTGTTTCTTCCTGCTCCTTCTCATCTACCAGTTCACTGTATTTAATATTTAGCAATTCTGAGAATTATTCTTCCCATCTTTTTAGCATGTCATCTCACTGCGTCAATATCTGCCCTGTTTCAGTGTTTACAAATTTTGTATTAAAAAAGTCTTATCATATGATAAATACATACATAGATTTTTTTAAAATTAAAGAAACATTGAAATTAAGTTATATCTTTGATGACAAATACCACAAAGTTAAAGAAATAACAAGAAATCCTTGATTCATTCTCCTCAGTGGGAAAGGGCGTTCTTCTTGATGCTTCGGGTGAAAGTTCCACTAGCCATCCAAATGGTTACAACCCTCACTTTACCATTTCCTCCAAGGTGAGCATGTACTATCCTACCCCAAGGCCACTCTAGAGGTGGGATGCTATCCTCAGTTAACAGCACCAAAATATCAACATCAATACGCCGATCAACACCATGTCACTTGACACGTTTTTGCAATTCCTGCAAGTATTCTCACTGCCATCTCTGCAACAATTGAGGCCGGATTTTCTGCAAATGCTGCCAACATGACAAGTGGTTATCAGGTTCTCGACACATCCCTTTGCATAGGTTGCATGATCGAGTCACTTAGAAGATAATTTGCAGGTGTTAGGACTTCTGAATCATTTTGATAATTTTACAAGGGAGTAAGTGGGCATGAATTTAGTACAGCCTCAATATCACAAAGAATAGCACAGGTTTAATCGAAGGTTAGAATGCGTCCCTGCATTTCAGTTAGCAAATATCTTTTCATCATCTTTACAGCTGGTTCCAACAATCCTTCAAAGTGGGGTGATCGGGGAGCAATGAAACTCCACTCTATCTGCTGCTGAGCGAGCGACGCGTAATGCTCGTTGATCCCATTTTCCAAAAAGGACTGGATATCTTGTAGTGCGTTGGCTGCTCCAATGAAATGTTCCCCATTATCATAGAAAAACTGCTTGCCCAAATATCTCCTCGCCGTAAAGCGGTGCAGTGCAGCTAAGAAAGCTTTGGTCGTTAGCTTGTAACTTTTGTAAGTATAAATGCGGTCTCTTCTGTGGCCTTTTCTTATGGATACTGGACCTGCATAGTCTACTCCTGTGGTAACAAAGGGTCAAACAACTAACCTGACACTTTTATTTTTAGTAAATCTGCCATCGTATCTCTGGAATGTAGGATGGTAGCTAAAGCACTTCAGGCACCCCTTGACAATCTTTTTTGCTTGTCTTCTGCCACTGATAGACCAATATCGTCGAGTTGTATGTAGCTGTTGCTCTGCAGGACAATGCTTTAGACAACAATGTTTATTTTCCATGATAATCCTGGTGATATGATTTGCTGATAGAAGTATAGGATGTCTCCGTCCCGATGTTAGCTCCAAAAACCAAAGCCTTCCTCCAACCTTAATCAATCCATCACTATCCAGAAATGGTCTGAGTGACTTTAGAAAACTCTTCTTCACGAGGTCATTATTAATTAAGCAATGTAGTACTTGAGGAAATGCTAACTGTGTCCATCCGACTACCTGTTTTTCTGCTTTACAAGTTTCTTGTATTTCTAGTGAAACTATTTTTCTTTCCAGTGGTTTGAGTTTGCAATTATAAATTAACCTTTGTCAATATGCTACGATATGGCATAAGTTCGGGAATGATGAAAATTTAACGAGTAGAATACTGGTTGATGCTGCCGTCAAACTGCTGTGACATTCAGCTCTGGTAGTTCTGTTCCAAATTCGTCTGAATGTTGTTGTTGTTGACATGTGCGGAGCCAAGACGGCCCACTCCACCAAAATTGAGTTGTGCTGAAACTATTCCTCTCAAGAAAAGATCAGCTTGATTTTCACTTGAAGAAACATTTTTCCAGGTGGTTGCATCAGCAGAGGTGCCAACCTCTGAAGTAGGTTATCAGTAATCTCTCTCACAAAATTTTTCTGGTCAAATCCAAAGCATACTCCTCCCTTCCCGATAGTGACACTTCCTGTGCCCTTCCTGTTAGCAATGTAATCTAATTTAAAGTATGTCACACTACAGAATAAAATGTGCACATTACCAGTTAGTTCTGTGATAAAACGGTCTTTGCAAGCTAGCTTGTTTTGCACCCATCAGCTACTTTTCAGTGTACATTTTCTTGAAGCATCCTCCTATCTCTCGCCCCCACCTCTTGTGATGGCATTATTGACTTCTGAACCATAAGCGATTTCTATGTAGCTTAATGTAGCCCTGAATCGCCTGATATTTTCCATCAACACTGAAAACATGTGAGAGAGTTGCTGTCAGATAACAAATACAAAAATTACATAAGGGTTTACAGTGGAAAAGAGCAATGAATTTCACAATGCTCATGGGTAGCAAAAGTCTGATGATGATGCTTGTAGTAAAGGGGCCTAATATCCAGTAACTATCGATTATGGATCGTTGCCAACTCACAAGGTGTGAAATGAAGAGGTTTGAGCAGTAATGCTCGAAAGGATTGGATAGTTTTCCTTTTCCTTTTTCTCATAGATTTTTTTCCTGGTGTCACTTTGTATGATATTATCCTCATTTTTCCGTAATGAAATTCAGTTAAAGTAGAACAATAAAAATTTGATTTCCACCTATTCAATACTTTACAAGCAATTATAAAATTAGGATCTCATCCTTATTTTATTGCTAAATTATTAAAAACATAGGACATGTTTCGTTCAATTACTGAACATCTTCAGCTACATACATTTTTAACAAGATCAAAATCGCTGTACAACGCAAGTAAATGTGCTCCGCAATTCACTTGCCATATCAGCCAGATAATAATTATTTTAATATTCGTGGGTGTGCTAGTGCTTTATTTAAGTGTGAACTTCAGTAGCCGTGAAGTACTATGACGCTGAAGGCCGTAAATGAATGTCTTTCGAAGTTCGAGAAGCAAATGGCAGAATTCCAAGCACGCTTGGAGGAAGCCATGGCTGCTGGTGCGACCAGTGCTGCCAACCCAGGCGACACACTAATCGGCCTCGCTTCAGAGTTCCAGGAATTTCGGGAAATAATTTCAGAGGAATTAAGTGAAATGAAGAAGGAGGTAAGCCATCTACAGGAACGTCTTGACCAGCAGGACATCCTGATTGACGAGGCAGAGCAATATAGTAGAAGGAACTGCCTACTCCTTCATGGTGTCTGTGAGACCCCCAATGAGGACACGTACGCTGTGGCGCTGGGTACGTTAGAAAACAGACTGAACATCGAATTGTCTATAGACAGCATAGATCGATGTCAGACTCGGCCGTATGAAGAGGTCAGCAGCTGAGGTGGTGTCCGCAGGTAATAGGCCGATCATCATGAAATTCCTTAGGTACCATGAAAGAGACCGCATCTGGCGCGCCAAGCAAGCTCTTAAAGGTACCAAATTATTAATTACCGAATCTCTGACATCCACAAGGAAAGAAGTACTGCGTAAAGCTCGGGACTTCTGGGGTATGCGGCGAGTTTCGACGCAGGACGGCCGCGTTATCGTTCATTTGGAAGACGGGAAAAAGATCCACATTAGCTCACCTAATGAACTGAACTTGCATATGAGGCGGTTAGGCGGATTATCGGAGTGATATGACAATTATAATGTGCCCAGTAAATGTTGTTGTTGTTATTATTATTATTATTATTATTATTATTATTATTATTATTATTATTATTATTATTATTATTATTATTAGATATACGTGTGTGATTGTGTGTGTGTGGTGCCTTAACCAGTCAGCAGTCCATTTCTTCAGGAAATCCAGGTAAGATAATTTTGTCTCAGTTAAAGTATGCCCATTAGTCAGGTAGCTTCGGTATTTCCTCATGACAATGACCTCTCTAAGAATAGCACACCCCTCACTCCCTCACAGAACATAGATGCCGGTAACCTTTTTAAACAATAACTTTCACTATATCCTCATACTCTCCAGTGTTGTCACTTGAACAGCCTAAGCTTGCCCGCACACATTGACGAAATTCAGGCTATATTTAACAAAAATAGCGTCCATTTGATAGGTATTAGTGAAAGCTGGTTATCGCCATCAATTCCAAACAACATGGTTCGTCTTGATGGCTATAACCTCTACCGCCATGATCGTACAAATAAGAGGGGTGGAGGTATTGTTCTCTACTGTAGAAATGACCTGAAGAGCCGTGTCATTTGTACCTCATCGACTGGTGAATTGCCGAGAACGGAGTTTATGTTCGTTGAAGTAGTTGCTAGTGGACAAAAAATACTTATGGGAGTGGTTTACCGACCACCTAAAGTATCTTACTTGACCGAGTTTGAAACGCACCTACTTAACTTGCTACCAGCCTATCAACATACCATTATATTAGGCGACTTCAATACAAATCTACTTACGAAGAAATACGATACTAAGAAACTAGAAGACTTATTTTCCTCATGTGACTTGACTATCCGTCCCTCTGACCCTGCAAACCATGTACGTACTGCCAACAACATTTCCCACACCTTAATAGATCTCAAAGTAACAAACAATCCTCAGAAAGTGGTATCCCACGGACAAATTTCAATACCGGGAGTGTCAACCCACGATCTTATATTTCTTGCGTACTCACTTCGCGTACCAAAATATAAACCTAGGTATATAACGTGCAGGAATATGAAATATATCGACATCTATGAATTAAGACACGATGCCTACAATCTTCCATGGAATAGCATTTTAAATCTGACAGACATTGATGAAAAAATAAATACATTTAATTTGTTAATACACAATCTATACAACAAACATGCACCGAAAAGACAGATCAGAACATCCCGCAAACCTAGTCCATGGCTAACCCCTGCAGTTAAAAATATGATGTCTTAACGTGATGCTCTTTACCGACATTTCAAACGTACTCAGGACCCAAATGACTATGAACAGTATAGAATACTTAGGAATAAAACTAAACAAATCATCCGTAATCTTAAATTTAAATATGTTCGCGAATCAGTAAGTAAACTAAATACGGCTAGTGCCTGGAGGCATCTCCGAGCCATGGGCATAGGAAAAAGACATGAACAGCTTCAGGTACCTGACATTCCACTCGACGATTTAAATGAGTATTTCACGGAAGAGAGAGCTCAGTCTAATCCGCTTAACAGACCACACGTAAATAACGTCCCAACACCTGCCCCACAAAATCGCCCCTGCTTTGCCTTTCGTGTCGTCAGTACTAATGAAGTTAAGAAAGTCTTGTATTCTATTAAATCCAAAGCATGCGGTGTTGACGAAATTCCTATTACTTTCATACATAATATTATTGGCGCTATTCTAGCCATTCTCACCCATATTTTTAATTACTGTCTCAAAAACGGCACATTACCGACAATTTGGAAGTACGCCAATGTAATTCCACTTCCTAAAAACCCAGGCTCGAAACTCCTATCCGATTACCGTCCCATTTCGATTCTCCCTGCTCTCTCCAAAGCGTTAGAACGGTTGGTACATGCGCAAATATTGGAATACCTTCAGGCTCACTCTCTTCTTGACCCCCTGCAATCTGGCTTCAAGAAGGGTCATAGCACAGCCACTGCCTTACTCAAAGTGACTGAGGACATCAGACAAGCAATGGACGAAAGACAAGTGACAATACTCACACTCCTTGACTTCAGCAGTGCTTTTGACACGATAAACATCCAGACATTGCTGATGAAGCTCAAATCGTTCTTCGGTAATATTGCTTTAAAATTTTTCACCGCATATCTCACAGATCGTATGCAACGTGTTACAGTACAAGATACTGCTTCTCAGTGGCGACTCCGGAAGGCAGGAACTCCCCAAGGTTCTGTTCTTGGCCCCCTTTTGTTTGTCCTCTATATAAATGATATCTCCTCTAAAATAAAATACAGTAGATATCACCTCTTTGCCGACGACCTCCAGATTTACTGCCACGTTAATATAAATGATATATCGAATGCAATAAGAGATATTAACTCTGACCTTCAACAACTCAGTGTGTACGCCAGTGTAAACTCTCTCCTCCTCAACCCCCAAAAAACTCAAACAATTATTATCGGTTCTCAGAAATGATTAAACATCATTTATAAAAATTATGCTATTCCTCCGGTGACATTAAATGCCACCGTAATCCCGTTCAGTAAGGAAGTGAAGAAACCTAGGTATGACCCTAACTGAATCTCTTGACTGGTCTGCACATGTAAGAAATACATGTAGAAAGATGTACGCGACGTTACACCCTCTAAAACGACATAAGGACATTTTGCCACAAGACGTAAAGATAAAACTACTCCAAACTTTGATACTACCAATACTTGACTACTGCAACATTGTCCTCATTGATGCAACCCGTGAGCAAACTATGAAACTTGAACGAGCATTGAACTCTGGTCTTCGATTTGTTTTTAACTTGAGTTACGATGCTCACATAACCCCTAGCTACACATTTCTTTCCTGGCTGAAACCCGAGAGGCGACGGAAATTCCATGTACTTACGTTGATATATCGAACTCAGAAGGAAAATCTACCCAAATACATCTCTTCAAAATTCCATTTATTATCCTCATTCTATAATTGTAACACTAGATCTGGCACTTCCTTCGCTATTCCCATCAACCACTCATCAATATATAACAGATCCTTCGTTGTGGCTGGGTCACGACTTTGGAATTCAATCCCAGCTGCTGTCAGGAACTCAAACTCAATGTCGAAATTTAAGACTGCATGTAGAGATTACCTGTTGAATACCGCTGATTGTCTCGTGTGATTGTTTCGTGTGTATGATGACGAATGATAGGTTGTGTGATTGTGATTTTTATTATTATTATTATTATTATTATTTTAGTGTAATGTACATAATTTTAGCTTCTTACTCATGTACATAGATCAATTTTATGGCCATACTTATATTTCCATTTATTTTATTACTTATTGTGTTCTCTTTTGCATTGCTTTTTTTTCAGTTTGTATCTTACTTTTTCATTATGACTTCGTCTCTCATTATCTATACGCTCCAAATTTTATTCTATTTTGTTTGTTGAACTCTGCTTTCTTTTTTCATTATATATTGTCCAAATCTGTAATTTTTAGCTTATCTTTGATTTTATGACATAATAGTACATTTCTTTTATATATGTATTATCTGTAGATTAATTATGTGGTTAAGTGTAAGAGAGGGCCATGAGCCCTAACTTTGCCACTGCTAAAGTCAATAAATAAATAATAACCTGCAACTATTGTTTACTGCTAACAGATTTAATCATAATAACTATTAAAATACTTTTGAATATAAAACATTATATATTACGTTGTCATTGTTAAAACAATATTACTATTTGTAGTGTTTGATATTTTTAAAATCTTGTTTTAAATTTGAATACAATGTCATAAGTTAGTCAGATATAAATAACCTTACAATCTGTTGATTCTGTTGATTATCTGAAAACTATCAGTTGGATACACATTAAAATCTTTTTGCTAACTGGCGCGAGCATTAAAAATGTATGTAGCTGAAGATGTTCAATAACTGAATGAAACACCCCTATGTTTTTAATAATTCAGCAATAAAATAAGGATGAGATCCTAATTTTATAATTGCTTGTAAAGTATTGAATAGGTGGAAATCAAACTTTTATTGTTCTACTTTAACTGAATTTCAATACAGAAAAATGAGGATAATATAATGCAATGTTAATGGCCAACCAGGCTAAGGTAAACATTAAAACATTAAAAACAGATTTATAAATCTCAAGGTTAAAATAGGTAAGATCTCGAAAGATATATGGTTTTGAAGAAATGTTTAAAAGACAAACTTATACCAAAATTTTTAAAGCCTACACAAAGACGTAACACAAAACTTAGTGCACTCACAAAACAAGGTGAATGAAATACAGCTGAAGAACGAAATCAAAATGCATTATAGAAAAAAAGTCATTTTTGAACCTACAACTTTACCGCACACATTTAGAAATTTCTCAACAGTTATCCCCTTTAGAATGGGGTTCAATCCAACTGTATGCTAATGTAAAGTTGTTGACATACTAGAAAAGAAACAAAAGACTTTAGAAAAAAACTTTTCCAATTGAAAGAGAGTAAATTAAATTTGAGGGACCAGCCAACAAGAATAAATAAACCCACTCCAGCTTTAAAAGATGTACCCACTACGATAAATTTGTCTAGTACTACTTCACTGAGAATGAAATAGATTTATTCAATAAAGGATCGAAGTTCAACTGGCCTAACCCAAACATAATAGATGACTTAATAACTACAATAGCAGAAGCAGAGGCGAATGTAAGACAAGTACCAGTAGATTCACAAAATGATACTAGATATGATATCAAAAAGAAATTTCCTACTTTAGTTGAAGAATTAATTAACAACTCAGATTCTACTCAATCTAAACAAATAAATAGCTTAAGAACCAAAATTAATAATAATAATGTTATAGTAACTCAAGCAGACAAAGGTGAAACTACAGTTCTTTTAAACAAACATGATTACATTAGCAAAACAGAAGAGTATTTTTCGGAAAATAATTAATAACTAACAAACACCCTATAAATAAAATACAGAAGAATATAAAGAACGTACTTAAAAATTCTACCTTTTTAATAAACGAACAAGAGTATCAAAACATGATTAATATGAATCCCAAATTACCAACAGCTAAAGCTCTACCCAAAATCCACAAAGCAAATATGCCTGTTAGACCTATAATCAATAGTAGAGGGAGTCCTACTTATCTCAAAATTTTTACACCAATTTTTGAAGAAACATTACAAATTTAACAGCGATTCAATGATAAACAATTCAACTGAATTTTGCGAAAAATTAAATGGTTTTAGCTTGCAACCACATCACAGAATATGTTCCTATGATATAACCAATATGTATCCAAGCATACCTATTAAATAAACCGTTGAAATCATCAAATCTAATCTAATTAAACAGGGCAAATTAAGCACGTACGAAATAGAAGAGTTTATAAATCTATCAAATTTTGTTTTAAACAATTATTTCACATTCAATGATAAAATTTACAAACAAATGTGTTTGGGGATGGGTGACCCCACCTCAGGAATTTTAGCAAATATTTACATGGATCATCTAGAGCACAGCAAAATAAAATCAAACATAAAAGGACCATGTTTGTGGTTGAGATACGTAGATGATACCTTTATTATAATAGATTGAAAACTTCATGACAGTGATAATATATTAAACTTTTTAAATAATCTTGACCAAAGAGTAAAATTCACTAAGGGGGAAGAAAATAATAATTCATTAAACTTTTTAGATATTACAGTAACACGAACAGAAAACAAATTTAACTTTCAGATTTATAGAAAGCCATCTTATATCCCAATAACTATTAAAAAAGATTCCCTACACCCAAAATCACAGAAACAAGCCGCTTTTTTTTAGTCTGGTATACAGAGCCTTCAAAATGCCACTTTCTGATAATAGTCTCAAGAAAGAAATTCAGTTTATAAAAGACTTCGGCTCAGTCAACGGTTATAAAATAAATGTCGTCAACAAAATCATTAACAGAGTGAAATCGAAACTAGCTACTAACCTTATTCCGATCAAAAATGAAAAACCAAAATTCGCAACATTTACATTCACCAACCCAGCAGTATACCAAATCACGAATCCGATCAAAAAAACGGAAAATCAATATTGCATTTAGAACACAAAATACAAATAGAAATATATTTTTCAACCACAATAGTGTAAATTCACGCAACAGCAAATACCAAAGTTCAGGAATCTATAAACTAATTTGCTCAGAATGTGGTTTCTCTTACGTTGGCCAAACTGGCAGAAGTTTTATAACTAGATATTTGGAACATGTAAACGCAGCTAAACATAACAAATTTTCCGCTATGAGTAATCACATGCAAGAAAAAGATACCATTTTACCACAATAGAAAAGGATTTAAAAATAATCAGAAAGGTCGATATAGGAAAATTAATGAATGAGCTGGAGAACATATATATTTACCTAGACAAATACTTCAATAAAGATAAAAACCTGAACGACGAAATAGAAATAAAAAAACCCATTAATAGAACAAATTCCAAAGTTAATACAAACAGTCAAACTCAATAATACAAAACTGACAAACAATTTTATCCTGAATAACAATAACAGTCAATCTACGAATATACAAACACCCCTCCACACAAATTCTGAACATTCCCCTCCAAGAATCACGTCATTCGCTAGAACGCCGCCCTCTGTTACCTCCCCTCCCAATACCCCGCAGATACGGAGTCACACATACAACACGAGGAGCACAAGTAGTCGTCAAACAGTTGAGTGCACAAATGTAAATACAGGCAGAAGTAGAAAGGGTAACTGTTGATCCTTCAACATTAGCTTCTTCAACTTTTAATACCATCTAACATTATTTAACAAAATTATTTTCCTGTTACTGAGATGTCAACAAACTTACTTTCGTAAAATCCGAGTAAGTTACTAATTACTTATCATAACTGGACTGTCACCATTTGACAGAGTTCATGATAAAGTTTTTGAAGAATTGCTCCACACCGGTAAAGTTTAAAAGCAAGTCATGAATTTGAACAATTGGACGTTAAAGATTTGAAATACGACAAATTAATAAATAATAATCAACAGTGTGCTTCACTTTGTTAATTTATGGATGAAAAGATTATTAGTCACAACCAAACTCAACTGTTTTGAGAAAGCACCAAGATTTTGTATTCATAAAGTACAAGATGTAGTAATGCTCGCGCCAGTTAGCAAAAAGATTTTAATGTGTATTCAACTGATAGTTTTCAGATAATCAACAAAATCAAACAGATTGTAAAGTTATTTATATCTGACTAACTTATGACATTGTATTCAAATTTAAAACAAGATTTTTAAAATATCACACACTACAAATAGTAATATTGTTTTAACAATGACCACGTAATATATAATGTGTTATATTCAAAAGTATTTTAATAGTTATTATGATTAAATCTGTTAGCAGTAAACAATAGTTGCAGGTTATTAGAATAGTATTACCGATTTTGACCTTGTTAAAAATGTATGTAGCTGAAGATGTTCAATAATTGAACAAAACATGTCCTATGTTTTTAATAATTTAGCAATAAAATAAGGATGAGATCCTAATTTTATAATTGCTTGCAAAGTATTGAATAGGTGGAAATCAAACTTTTATTGTTCTACTTTGATGTCACTTTTCCGTAATAATTCCACCTTTGGCCGTAATGCCGTAATCGTGAGGTGATATCCGTAATAATTACGGACAATTCGTAATAGTTGTCACCTCTGCATCAGTGGCTTCTTTAATCTTTGCGGTTTACCACAAATGTCTTCAGCAACCGTGGCTCAGTGTTGATCCATTCCAAAACAATTGTACAGTCAGAACATAATCTGATCTGGCCATTTTTTTTCTTTCAAAGAACTCAATTTTGTTTTGACGAGTTGTGCGAGAAGGGCAACAAAATGGTTTTTGAAGGAGCTACTTTCATCTTCGAACAAAGTAAACTGGAAATATAGAGACCACTTTGCGTTTGACAAACAGCATAATTGCAGGCTCCAAAAGCCTTCTCTAAAACAACTCAAAAGAGCCAGAGCGATTTCTAGGATTTATGTTTCTCACGATTCTGATGATTTTCAGTTTTTCTAATGACATATACTACTTGTTCCAAATCTGAAGGTGCTCTGGGGACAATGGTTGATCCAAATCCAATCCATCTACCCTTAAGTGTTGCATCAACAACTTCCCTTTGATCAGTACTGGACCCACCAAAAATTTGTGAGATTTTAATTGATGATGATTGATGTTTGTTGTTTAAAGGGGCCTAACATAGATTCATCGGCCCCTAATAATATGAAATGACAACTTAAAAGTACAAAATCCTCCATTGACCAGAATTCAAAGCGTGAGGACGAAGAATGAATGGATGGGTATGAATTTAAAACGATCAGTGGAACCGACCCACAGTGCCTCCCATGCACAGAAGCTGGCACAACAATAGTATTACTGATCAAGGGACTGCTTCTATAGCACGATGCGGAATCGATTATGCTTATAGTCGAAACAGGTCTAAAATCCAGGTCATCGGCCCCTCATAATGATATTTATCGCTAGGAAAGTAGAACCAAGCTATGTGTAATGTTGCGGTACTAATCAAAAGTAGCGGAGATGCGGTATTCCATACATTATGGTACTATTCACAGGTAGTGTAATGCGCACATATAACACAGACCTATGGTGTTTCGCACATTACGGCGCTTACATCTGATATGTTTTTGACATTTCATGGCTATTTATAGGCAACGCAAACCTATGGCGTTCCTCACATAAGTGGACTAACCACAGGGACTCGTACTATCCCGTGAAATTCCTCACATAGTGGGAACTGAGCATAGGTAAGGCAGAACTATGGTGTCGCTCATATAGGGGTACGAATCACAGGTACTGTAGGACCCACCTCCTGATTCACACACTGTCGCTACTAATCACAAACTGACTGCGTACCTAACATAATGGTACTACGCGCAAGTAAATGCGACTCATGGTGTTTCCTCCGTGATGATACTAATTACAAGTAGTCTCATGGTTCTAATTGGATCATCCCTTGTTCGCCCCTTACTAATTACAAGTAGTCTCATGGTTCTAATTGGATCATCCCTTGTTCGCCCCTTTTAGTTGCCTCTTACGGCAGACAGGGGATACCGTGGGTGTATTCTTCCTCTGCGTCCCCCACCCACGGGGGCGGGGGGTGAGATTTTGGAGGCGACTTTTCTTTCGGATCTTGGTGACTACTTTGCCAGCTCAACTCAAAACTGAAGGGAATCTTGTGCTGAGTCCCAAAGGAGTCAGAGTCTTACTAGTTTCATCTCTGTTTAAAGCCATAAAGTCCCTTTGTTGCTTTTACTCTCTAAACCCTGCAAGATCTGTTTACTGTTGGACCTCCATTTCTTCAAATACATTCCACAGCTCGAGAATATATTGCATTTGTCGCCATAAGCCGGATCACGTCTTCAAGGATGTCTCCTACACTTAAGCACTCATCCATATAAAAATCATCCCTAATAGCCTTTGCTGCTGCTGGAAATTCATTTTTCACGAAAAGTAGTCAATTCATTTAGACATCTCATGCCATGATAAAGCGCTGATGCTGTTCTGTATTTTACTGTAATCAACTGATAAATCATCACAGGGTCTGAAGGTTCGTACCTCCACCAAATCTGCTTTAATGCTCAATCTTCAGGGTGGACGAGGATTTGCCGAAACATCCTTTCCACCACTGATGTCATGACAGACTTATGGCTGTGAAATCTAGTAAAATATGAAAAGATCTTGCTGTAAATTAGGTCCTGCCGTGAGGTTGTCATTGAGTTACATACCAGACTATGTCTTCACTGGGGCATCAAACACCACTCTGACATTTGTAGTGTCACTACCTGGAAATACCACAGATTGACAGGGTATGAAGTATGAAATTGGTACATCTTGATTTTGGTTTGTTTCAATCAAGCTCATATCCTCTAGTTTTTTTATATTATCAATGAAATCTGTGTAAACAGTCTTGAGTTCTGGTTGTCTGCTTAATCTCTTGACTAAGGATTCTAGTCATGATATAGGCTTTTGGGCTTATGCCGTGTCAAGAAAATAACATGAAATTCTTTACGTTTCGCAGAGAAATTTGCTCTGAGTCATCAGAAGAAAATCTCTACTGTCCACGAGAAAAGCTACTCAAACAATGAGGTATTTGAATTTAGATGTAATAGAAGTGGAAATGGTTCGTTCATTCGTCACCAGATGGCTCCCCAGATGCAGTAGAGTGCTATCGTTCGAAGCGGAAGCTGACTGAACCAACAGAATTCTAGTCAGTTTAGTGCATTTTCTTGATTCTTGAGGATGACATCCATTTGTATCTCTTAAAACAGTGTCCATGAACTGTCTTTCATGTATTCGTTCTTTCGATTTGTAATGCTGAATTTCTGGAATTGCCTCTTGTTTCCAGAATTTTTCCACCTGATCTGAAAATTGTCGATTGATGATTTTCATGCATGCACTTGTTGATCCTTGTATATTCTTGAAAACTTCACCACCTATAATCCTGTCTGATCGGATGTTTTGCAGAGCTGGTTGTACTTCAGCTTTATTTTTGCATTTTCCAATGCAGTCCAGCACAAATTAATATGTCTGTCTCCAGGCTTGTTGAACGTGGAGCCTGCCATGCAAATGCCCTTTGGAATAATAACCTTGTCTTTTTTTATATCTAAACTGTAGCAATTTTGACATGTTGGCAAAACCAGAAAATCTGCTTCCACTTCAAATCTGTCATTTCTTGATGAGAGGTGTATTCTGGTACTCCTTTTTGTTTCCACTTTGTAGCAATCTACTCCAATGATTGGTGCGTTTCTCACTGTGATCGGTAAACCAAGCTGCTTATTTTATAGAACTCCTTTTATTAATTTGACAAAGACCCCAAATCCAATAAGGCTCGAAATGTCGTTCTTCCACGGGCATCTTTCACATCAATTAAAGCCGTTGACAGAAGTATTTGCGATGTTACTTCTTTCATCAAGCTCACATTGACAGACGCAGGTGAATGCTGAGATTCAACACAAAGGTTTATAGGCACTTGGTTTTCTTTAACATTTTGCTTCTGTTCGTTATCTTTCTCTGCATGTAAAAAGTGTTGTGTAAAAGTCCACATTTCTTGCATTTTGATGCTCTACAATTTTTTTCAATATGTCCTGGCTTCAAATAGTTATGACAATCCTTTTTCTCGAAACAGTTTCCTTCTAACTTTGACAGATTGCATAAGTAATTCTTCAGTGTTAATAATGGGATCACTTCCAACACAGATTATAGCTTGCCTGAGTGGTCATCATAACTTTCTTGCTATGTTGTTTGTCCTTTGGATTTGCCTTCGTGTCTAATTCTTGTTTTTACTGTGAAGTAACAGCATATATGATTGGGAACATCCGGTTAAAAATTTCAAGATATCGTCCAACGTTGGCAGCTTTAACATTCTCAGTGAGATTTTATTTTGGTGTAAATAAATATCACATGACATACGTTCACTTCCTTGCATAAAACCACTTTATTGTCGCTGTGTCTATTCCTTAAAAACACACAGTTATACACAATTATACACAACACTACACTATTAAGGGAAACACTCTGAAACTATTTACTTTCGATTCTGTTAAGTTCAGATATCAACAAGTCCTCACGCAGGTTATTCACTTTGCCATCACACAGTCGATTCTGACAGCACAGATTTCAACACTGATTATTCACTTTACCATCACAAAGCAAGACTGACTACACTCTTATTTAAGCCAATTGTGACAATACAGATATCAACTCACTCTAACCCACACTCTACATTCTCGTACTGCACTGTCTCTCTCTCTTTCACTGTCTCACTGACTGATTCACTCACTCGCTATTGGCCTGTCAGCTCAATATATATACCGTTCGACAGTCTAGAAATATACACTTCTGGAAATGTTCTTGTAACACTCTAAATGGAACACATCCGAACATACAAGGAACAATCGATAAACCAGCCTCTCGAATGGAGTAGATCAAACTTGAATGTTCGATTACAGTTTACAAACAAGCATTTAATAAAAGATAATTAACATATATTAAACATATATGTATATATTTGCTTTACGTCGCACTGACACAGATAGGTCTTATGGTGACAATGGGACAGGAACGGCCTAGGAATGGGAGGGAAGCGGCCGTGGCCTTAAGGTACAGCCCCAGCATTTGCCTGGTGTGAAAATGGGAAACCATGGAAAACCATCTTCAGTGCTGCCAACAGTGGAATTCGAACTCACTACCTCCTGGATGCGAGCTCACAGCTGTGTGCCCCTAACCGCAAGGCCAACACGTCCAGGCATAATATTTTAAGGTTTTATAAGAATTAGATTATCTGTAGGATGCTGTACATACGACATCATCTCTTCACCCTTTCCTGCCAGTCTCTTTGCTCAACAAAATCAAATTGCTAGATGAATAGCCAGTGTATCCCATTATTGTAACAGATGCTTCATTGCTTTTAATGAAGCCATGTGAGTTTCAATATGAAATTGTAATTGCATGAGTGATTCAGATGTGTTCTCTTTGAAAACGGCAGGAAACTTGAAAAGTTCGTCTAGATAGGTCACGATCATCATATTTGATCAACACACGTATCTACAAGGAGGTTCCAGGCATTTATGCAGTTTTCTACTGAAATGGTAAAACCTTGAATGACTTTGCGTGCCTTGCCCTGAGGAAGACCGATCAGATATTGATATTTTTCAATACTTCTTAGTTGAGTATCATTATGAATGGTTGATTCAAAACTGTTTCTAAAAAGCAACCATTTTGTGAATTTGCTGCTCAATTACGGTAATTTAATTTCTTATAATTTCTGTATTCTTCTGTTATGATTTTGTGGAACTTCCTGTTGATTGTTAACGGCCATGTTTATTTGAGCTAGCAAATTATTTTGAACATGCTATCCTTCATCTATGGTTGTTTGCAAGTGTATAACTGCACTAAAATAAATACATTCAAATACAGTGAAACCCTGGAATGTGAGTAACTTGGTCTACGAGTGTTTTGCAAGACGAGCAAACATTTTAAATAGATTGTAACTTGATAAGCGAGCGAGGTTCCGCAATACGAGCATCACGTGGGCCTACGTTTTCTGCTCCCCTGTTCGTTTGCTGAATGGATGAACGAGGTCTTTGGTCCTGTAGTGAAGGAATACATTTCAGAAAATAATCTGCCGCTCAAAGTCTTGCTGGTTATGGACAATGACCCTGCTCATCCTCCAGGCCTTGAGACCTTGAGGGTGACTTAATGGAGGAATTCAAGCTTGTTAAGGTTAAGTTCCTTCCTCCAAACACTACTCCACTACTCTAGCCTATGAATCAGCACGTCATTTCAAACTTCAAGAAGCTATACACCAAAGCACTATTTTAGTGATGCTTCCGAAGTGACCGAAGGAACTAACCTTACCCTCCGAGAGTTTTGGAGAAATCATTTCCCCATCGTGTACTGCCTGAAGATCGTCGATAAAGCCTGGGATTGGGTCACCAAGAGAACTCTCACTTCCGCATGGAGAAAGCTGTGGCTGACTGTGCTCTTGGATGTGACTTTGAGGGAATTGTTGGTGACAATGAGCCACCGATTGTCGATGAAATTGTGTCCTAGGGGAAGACCTTGGGGCTGAAGGTGAATGACGTGGACATTGAAGAGCTGGTGGAAGAACATTGCGAGGAACTCACCACCAACGAACTGATGGACCTGCATCACGAAAAACAGGAGGAGGTTATGAACATCTCGTCCGAGGAAGAGGAGGAAAAAGTCAATGGAATCTCTCACTTCAATTGAGATTCGAGAGAAGTGCAAAATGTGGGAAACGGTGCAAAATTTTGCAGAAAAACACCACCCAAATAAGGCTGTAGCGGTGCGAACGATGAATCAGTTCAATGACAATGCAATGTCAGATTTTCGTGAAATCCTCAAAAAGAGGCAAAAGCAACAGTCATTGGACAGGTTCACCGTTGAAGTTGCACGAAAAGAAAACAATTCCAGTGAGCCAAACAACAGTCATTGGACAGGTTTATCGTTGAAGTTGCACGAAAAGAAAACAATTCCAGTGAGCCAACAGATGGCAGTGATTCCGTTAGTGAAATTCGTGCTGCAGAGTAACTCTTCTCATGTCATCTCTCGTCTCCCTCACACCAACAACGATTCTATTATAAGGAAAAGTGCACTTTAATTTGTTTTACGTTATATTTTGTTTTATAAATGCATACCTGCCAACTTTACAAAACCAAAAATCAGGAGAAATCAGGAGATACAATTGGTCAAAACATTTTAAGATTGATTAGTTCTGCTTCTAATGTGAGAGAATCAGCCGTATAGAAAGAGTCCTAGTCCGTTGCCCAGGAGACACCTGGATGTATAACAATATCACAAGAAAATACAACCTACTGGGAGGTTTCTCTTGATGTTGCAAGGTTTTGGGCTCGCATAGTTTAATGTGGCTCTTCGTCATTGCAGTATTTATATTATGTTTTATGTTTTTTCCTTATATTTAATTTTATATATGCTTCTGACACGATATAAATAAATTGGTCAAAACTGCTTATTCTACATGTCATGCGCAATACAATACTATGATATCTTTACAACACTTATTGGCTCAAAGCCCGACTGTTGCTATAACGAGGCTACGAGGCTAAAAATTACACATTTACCTCACAGTAAGTATGTGAATGAGATGATCAGTCTCTGATGAGCCTTCCGAAAATAATATGAACTCATGCTCCGCAAGTATGAATCGGTCATGCACTTAAATGCCATTACTTAGCAAATGCATAGATTAATATATTGCATCAAGCACCCACGCGATTATGCGAAGCGCAATGCTTTTTGTATCAAATAACTAGCTGTTGTACCCGTGCTTCGCAACGGAATTCTAAGAAAGACTGTCCTTATAGTTTTCCCAACTGAAGTCAACAGAGATCATTACAATGACGTCAGTACGAATGTTACGATTAAAAGCAATGCTGTCATATGAAATATTTGCTAAAATGAAAAACAGAACATTTTCTCACTTTTAACCCATTAATGCCCACCGTATATCATACGCAAAACGTGCTTTTCAAATTGTGTTATATCTCCGTCACCGTAACTGTTTTGCAATTTTTAAAGGCATCATTTAGCGCATCAGGGACGCAACTAATGTTTCCTAGCTAATGGCAATGTAGTTTTCCTCCTGTTACGATGATAGTTGGCAAGAAAGTGCGGGTAGTGCGGGAGGCTGACAAAAATGACGCGCCGGTGAGTATTTATAATAATTGGGGAATTGAACTATGAAAAATTAATCATATTTTGGTACATTTGTTACAGATATAGTATGAGGATTTGACTTCATATGATAGTTACCATCTTCACTCATCGAGACGGCATTCAAACACAAATATCCTTTAACGTATGAAATATCATACGCTGGGCATTCGCAACATGAAATTTTTCAATTTCCAATAAAATACAATAACAGGTGGGGAGGCCATTCTGAACATTCTAGACTGCTTAGAAAATTATGATCGCTGTGATGACCCATTTTCAGAAGCAGACAAAATAGGATTAGTGCTTATGGGAGCTGTTGATTGCAATGCCAGTCTGGAAATCGAGGTCAGTGGTGTAAAGAAAGCTCCGTGTGGCTTAGAATAGTGACTCGATGTATGCATTTCTGCAAATTCAGAGCGAATATTTACTACAGGTGATGAGAATCAAATACCACTACAGAAGGCTCCTACAACTACAGAATCCATTGATCGTATCTTCCGAATGGAATAAATCCAGGAATCCACAAAAGAAAGCAAGAAAAGTAAGAAATTAGGTAAACAAGGAGCTTGAGAAGTCAGTCAAGTTTTCAAAGAGAGATGTGCCAGAATGATCATGCGTTCAAGAGTGGAGTGTCAGTAAGTTCATTCTAGTGCTTTGTTCAGTTCCATATGATGAAGTGATTACTAAATGGTGATGGAAAGAATCATGAAAACAAACAATACAATGTTTTCTGTGGTTACTGTTACTAATACGTTTCTGTTGTATTACAAAAACAGTAGGCTTCAAAATTCATTTCAGATCATGCTAACACATCATATGATAGGTGGGAAGTAGCGACTTTCCCCATGAGTATTCCCTGCCCCAGAGGGTTCTGAATTATTTAAATGTCATCTATAAGATCAGTATTCTGTTTTTAGTTTTAATTTATGTTGCAATAAATTATTTTTGTTCTTAGTAAATCATAAATATTTTTGGTGTAATACGTTACCCCCTACTGCCCAGCGTATGATATATCATACGTCAAAAAAATGGTCCTTAAAATTGAAATATTCAGATATTTAAGTATTCTTCCTTCAAGGATCGGTTATACATGTATAATGTTGAAAAAAGTGCAAGAAAACTCGAAAAATATTTTCTGGGCATTAACGGGTTAAAGAAAAGTACCACAGTGTCGATCTAACAGTTCAAAGTTCCAGAGCTAGAATATCCAGGTCGCAGACAGCCGCGAACACTCCTATGTCATTATTCCGTTTAAGATGATGCTTGTTGTTTAAAGGGACCTAACATCTAGGTCATCGGCCCCTAATTATACAAAATGAGATGAACTGTAATGACGATTTAAAAGTCTAAAATCATCCACTGACCAGAATTCAAAACGTGGTGTTCCTCACATAGTGGCTACTAATCATAGGCAAGGCAGAGCTATGGTATTGCTCATAAGAGTGGTACTAATCACAGGTACTGTAAAACAAACCCTGATTCACACACTGTCACTACTAATCACAAATCTATTGTGTACCTAACATAGCGCTACTACACACATTTAAAAGTGACCCAGCGTGTTGGTACTAATTATAAGTAGTCTCATGGTTCTAATTCAAATATCCCTAAGTCGCCCCTTTTAGTAACCTCTTACGACAGGCAGGGAATACCGTGGGTGTATTCTTCGCCTGCGTCCCCCACCCACAGGGAAGGGTGTTTGGTCCGCGAGAGCTATTTTATTTTGCTCAACTCTGCCGGCAAGCCGGTTAGGACTCCCCTATCCACCATCTGGAACGCGCCACATGGTGGTATTACCTCTCCCCCCTGCTACGCCAAAGTAATAGGTTTGTGGTTTAAGTGTGCACACTGCTCATTCCAATCACTGCCTCAGAGTACAGATCGTATAGCTGGAATACTATGATAATCCAGAGGGTTACACACCAGTAGTATGAAAAAATTTATGAACCAGAGGAATGGCAAGCTACAGGAGAGAGACTTAACTCCCCGGCTACTTCCCACCAATATTCAAGCAGTCCGTTATACTAGGTACGCAGCAATAATCCCATCTATCGGGGATAAATGGCAGAAGAATACACAAAGAACATCACAACAAATAATGGTCAATGTAATGTTATTGTTGATCAATTTTATGAGCTGTCTATATTGCAGGCCTTCACATTTGGTTTTCTTCCGACTCTGTAATATTAGAACATCTAATGTAAAGTGAGTCTTCTATTCTTTTATGAATCCCTCTTGTGTTATTATTCAAGCGATCGTTCCTTCATGACTTTTTTCTCACTCTTATAATCATCTTCACAATATTATTATAGTCAGAATGGTAAAACTGAATAGGACATAAATAATCAGAAATTGTACTCTCTATAACTTTTGTTATGTAGTATTTTTTTATACGACCAATTACATAGGTAATTAAAAATTAAATTCTGGCACCTTCCCCTAAACTACCATTTCGAACAGGTTGAATAAAATTATTTATAGCGTAGACTGTAGTTCCTTATTCCCTAACTTCACATATCAATTTTCATTAAATTCTGTTCACCCATTTTCTCGTACCTCGGCGCCGATATGGACTTAGCAACAAAAATCCAAATTCATGAATATCTCTTATCATAGCCGCTACAGTAAAAATGTATAAGACAAATGTAAGGAAATTTAATAATTTATAACTTTATTATTATTAATGTTTATTATTTTTCTCGAGATCTACAGTAAACAAATACCCTTTTGATCTGATAAATGAGAAAAATAACAATGTACAACCTACAGCCATATTTAAACTAAAATGATGTAACAAAAAATGCTGATAAATGGCCATGCACAACTCCTTTACGGAGATCCAATGGCCACTGCATTATGGCAGTAACAGCACATGTATTTACAAACAGGCAAAATTAAATTGTTAGAATATAATGGCAAAATTAAATGCAGTAAGACAAACTAAAATGATATGAAATGCGCCACTCATATGAGCAAAATTAAATGACAATGAACGACAGATGCTGATACCAGCTGACTTGACAGTGTTGCGTACCCACTGGGGTTACGCAACATTAACACTGTCCCAGATTGTCTGCCTGAGTCAGCTAGTCTGGCATCACACTTCCACTCCTAGCTAACCCAGGCAAGATCGCGTTTACTGCTGAGTTGAATTAATAAATTTCATAGTTTGTCCGTATTGAACCAAGATTACAACTTTTATTATAATTTGGATCCACCTTATTCAATACATAAAAACTGTTGTTTAGATAAAATTACAATATATATTTCAATCAGAACTAGTTTTGACGCCCTTTTTGCGTCATCGTCAGCTGATATAGGTTCTTGGAAAAATTGGCAATCACATAAGTTCATCTACGTCAAATTGAACACAATTTAAAACCATATTAACAACCTAAAACTGTGTTGCAATTATACTGTTTCAAAGTCCATATTTTCTACAAGTCCGAGACTTGCGAGTCTTAAACCTTAAATTGATGAAAACATATGTAAACCAGTTTGCTCACTAATAAACTAACGTGGATTTAAAAGAACAACAACTTAAAAATAAAATAGTCTTGAAGAAACATTTAGCTTAATTTAACACTTTTCTTAAAACGTGACGTAGAATCGTATTAAAATTCTTCAATAAAATCTTCAGAGTCGATTTAATGGAGCAATCCTAGTGAGGTGGAAACGAGCAATCGGTCCTTTAAGATGTTAACAAGTACAACGTTCCCAGTTCAATGCGGACCTGAAATAATAGGAATCTAATAAACTATCGCTTAACTGAAGAGGCAAAATATAAAATTACGTCTTATAACGTAAACGTTTTTACGTGACTCACCTCAAATGATCGCTATCCATGCAAAGCACAATGAAGCCTAGCGAGCAGTGTTGTGTTAGTAATCAAGTGTCCAAGGTTGGTCTGGGCCGAAGGGGAGAAATAGGGGAAAGCGGGAGGAGCAACTGAGGAGCGGCAACCTGTTGGAACTCTGGAGGGCGTGGTTGTAGAAAGCAACTAGTAAAGCTATTACGCATAATATAAAACACCGTCCTATTGACCGGGATACATACGAGGGCGGTTTGAAAAGTTCTTAGAATCACCGCTAGATGTCAGTGCTAGAGCAACGAGGTTCCCGCGCAATAATCACACATCCTTTGTGAGTGAACACGTGACACGTCAGTGCTCTAGCTGCAGGAGTGTGGTAGTGACGACTCTTTGTTGTTGTTCCCGCTTAGTGATTTGTGACAATGGAAAAAACTGAGATTCAAGCAGTGATTAAATACTTTGTAAAGAAAGGTATGAAAGCAACAGAAATTCATGCCGACTTTCAGAACACACTGGGGGACTCTGCTCCTTCATTTTCAACTGTTGTCAAGTGGACCAGCGAGTTTAAATTTGGTCGGGAGAGCTTGGATGATCTGCGTAGTGGATGGCCAAAAAGTGTTACAACCTCAGAATTTATTGCAAAAGTGCATAAAATGGTCATGGACGATCGTCGACTGAAAGTGCGGGAGATTGCTGAAGCTGTAGGGATGTCTTCTGAACGGGTATATTATATTTTAACCGAAGAATTGGGTATGAAAAAATTATCCGCAAGATGGGTGTCGCGGCTCTTGACAATGGATAATAAACGCACCAGATTGGAAATGTTCGAACAAAGTCTGGCCCGTTTTCAGTGCAACCAACAAGATTTTTGCGCCGGTTTGTGACTACAGATGAAACTTGGGTCCACTACTATACCCCAGAGACAAAACAGCAGTCAAAGCAGTGGGAACATGCTGATTCACCACCACCAGCCGAAAAGGTCATGGCCTCAGTTTTCTGGGATGCAAAAGGCATTCTGCTGATAGATTATCTTCCTACTGGCCAAACAAATACGGGGCAATACTATGCAAACCTCCTAGACCAAGTACAGTAAAAGATATGTGAAACAAGGCCTGGTTTGGCAAGGAAATAAGTCATCTTTCATCAGGACAGCGCTCTGCCGCACACAAGTGTTGTTGCCATGGCAAAACTTCATGAACTGGGGTACGAATTGTTGCCACATCCACCTTATTCACCTGATTTGGCACCATCAGAATTTTATCTATTTCCCAAGCTGAAAATTTTCCTCGGTGGACGGAGATTTTCTACAAGGGAAGAACTGACAGCCGAATTGGAGAGGTATTTTTCAGGCCTGGAGGAATCTCATTTCCGAGATGGGATCAAGGCATTGGAACATTGCTGGACCAAATGCATTACTCTAAAGGGAGGCTATGTTGAAAAATAAAAGCAGTTCCACCGAGGTAAGATACTTATTCTAGTACATTCCGGGAACTTTTCAAACCACCTACGTACATTTTAAAAAACTCAGTAAGGAAATCAAAAAGAATATTTGATTTTTCAGAAATTTCATTTAAATTAAGGTTTGGATTAAAATACTGATCCAGGTGTATATAGCAACCTTCCGTAACAGCCAGCAAACTTCCTTTTCCTAAGTTCTCCAAGATCTCAATGTCCTGTTCTATAGATGTGAATTTATGCTTTAGATCATGTACATGCTGGCCTACCGCAGAAAATCTGTTATATTTTATTGCATTGGTATGTTCCGTGTATCTAATTTTAAAACTTCGTCCTGTTTGACCTAGATATGTGCACCCACAGTCGTTACATATAAATCTATACACACCCGATTTGGTATATGGGTTCGATCTATTAACTGAGGCTGAATTGTGCAATACAACTGTATTATTATTATCAGTACGAAGCGAAACCTTGACATTATGTTTCTTGAAAACATTAGTAAACATATATATATATATATATATATATATATATATATATTCTTATTATAACTTTACTAGTTGCTTTCTACGACCACGCCTTCTGGAGCTCCAACAGGTTGCCGCTCCTCAGTTGCTCCTCCCGCTTTCCCCTATTTCCCCCCTTCGGCCCAGACCATCCATAGACACTTGATTACTAAAACAACACTGCTCGCTAGGCTTCACTGTGCTTCTCATGGACAGCAATCTTTTGAGGTGAGACACGTAAAAACGTTTACGGTATAAGACGTAATTTTATATTTTGCCTCTACAGTTAAGCGATAGTTTATTAGATTCCTATTATTTCAGGTCCGCATTGAACTGGGAACATTGTACTTGTTAACATCTTAAAGGACCGATTGCTCGTTTCGACCTCTCTAGGAATGCTCCATTAAAGTGACTCTGAAGATTTTATTGAATTATTTTAATACGATTCTACGTCACATTTTAAGAAGAGTGTTAAATTAAGCTAATGTTTCTTCAAGACTTTTTTATTTTTAAGTTGTTGTTCTTTGAAATCCAGGTTAGTTTATTAGTGAGCAAACTGGTTTACATATGTTTTCATCAATTTAAGGTTTAAGACTCGCAAGTCTCGGACTTGTAGAAAATATGGACTTTGAAACAGTATAATTGCAACACAGTTTTAGGTTGTTAATATGGTTTTAAATTGTGTTCAATTTGACGTAGATAAACTTATGTGATTGCCAATATATCCAAGAACCTATATCAGCTGACGATGACGCAAAAAGGCGTCAAAACTAGTTCTGATTGAAATATATGTTGTAATTTTATCTTAACAACAGTTTTTATGTATTGAATAATAAGGTGGATCCAAATTATAATAAAAGTTTTACTACTGAGTGCGCTGACTTTTCTGTTTACACAAGGCACTCCTCTATCATTTAAATTCCTTAATGACATTCTTACACTTACTCAATCTGCAGTGCTGTACTACCTCTATTACCTCACAAGCATTGAACCGCTTAGAGTTCCAGCTTGTCCTCAATTGAGCAATGAGAAGGCAGTCCAACGTTTCGACCTCTTCAACTATATACTCTGCCAAATTTACTTCCAATTTCCATTACATGCCTTCTTCACTCAATAACTTACTTACTGTTCTATTTACTCCTATGCCATATACTTATATCCAATATATCTCCTCTGATAATTACACAACGAACATCAAATACCAACTAATCCTTACACCAAATATTCACTTTTCTCATCCCCACACCACCATAAACAACCTCTAAACAAATAGCACCATCAATTAACCCACTAACTGCTTTTCCACATTACGTACAAACTTACAAATAGCACCCTACATATACCTCCATCATTACACCAATTATTCACTTTTCTTAGGCTTCAAATTGCCTTCAAGCTTTCATTGTCAATATATCAATTATTCACTTTTCGCACCTTATACCACCCTATTCATCAATTCACTATTCATACCAAATACATATTCACATAACTTTGCCATACATCGTTCCTAAACCTAATAAACAACACACTAATTACTTGCCACATTTCCTTACAATTCATACCAAACGCATATACACCTAGAATTGTCAAACATCACTCCTGTATCCAATAAACAACACACTGATTACTTTAGCAATTCCCTTATACCTCCCATTCGCCTCTTATTCCTACATCATACCAAACACAGATTCATATACAAGTAACATAAAAATTACCATAGCCCATTTCACAAGGACACCACATCTACCAAAAACTCCATCCAACTCCACAATCATTCACTTACACTTAACATTTCAAATCAGTTCCAAATTACCTTACTATATATCAGTTACTGTACCTATTATACCACCACAAACCACAGTCACCATTCACTTACACTTAACACTCCAAATCAATTCCCAATTGCCTTACTACATACCAATTACAACTTACACCATTAATTCACTATACCTATTTACCAACACGTACCACAATCACCGTCAAATTCACTATATTCTCATCCCTTTCAACACTTAAATTCTGCCATTACGTCTTCCACCACTTCTCCCTCTCCAAACTTAAATTTAGTTTCATTATACAAACACGTAAACCACCGATCACGTAGCGTCATATCCAC
Source organism: Anabrus simplex (assembly GCF_040414725.1). Taxonomy (NCBI): domain Eukaryota; kingdom Metazoa; phylum Arthropoda; class Insecta; order Orthoptera; family Tettigoniidae; genus Anabrus; species Anabrus simplex. The sequence continues at coordinate 235,633,499 of NC_090270.1, forward strand.
TATACTCTCTCCTCCAAAACATATTTACTACAACTACTTACTAATATTATTAGAGTTTTTTCTTCTTGTTACAATACCCTCTTCATTTCGTTTTAATCCCCACAGTTCACATAAGCTCCTGTTCCTTCCAAAGCTGCAATGTGTTTCTGGTTTTAGACAAAAGCCTACACAAATTCCCAGCACTTTTCCATTCCGCCACTATCCACCTCAAAAGCTTATCTTCATTGCACGGATGAGAAATCCACTCCAACTGATGTTTGTTAAACATCCGTCTCTTTTCCAGCATTCCTTTACACTCTGTCAGCAAACGAAAGTCTTTCCTTTCTTCACCACATAATACGCACAACGTATTTACTTTTAACTTAGTCCAACCTTTGTTAACATATACACCTAACAACCACCAGATTAATCCCTTCTCACCCCCCTATTTACATTTGCCACACTAAGATTTATCATCTGATTTACTCTCAGAAACACTTTTATCCTCGTCTTTGAATTGTGCGATTTTTTTTCTTTCGTTGCGTGAGGTTATGTTTGTCAGTGATTTATCCAAGTTAATTATTTGAACATTGTAAATGCACCTTGTTGGATACATTTCGGAAATAGTTTTTTCCATGGCATTTGAAAGGTTTAAACTATAAATCGAGGTGATTGCATGTATTAATAGGTCTTAGAATACTTCGTGACGCGGCAAGTGTTTACATTTCTGAAGTACGAGAGAAGTGCCATGGCGGGAAATCGTACAAGGATAGAGTCATAGGAAAGTTCGATTTTAAGGGCATTGGGTACTTTCTGTGTAAATACAACGCATCTAAAATGCATACAGTATAGTAATTCAATTAATAAAGCACTTGCACATGGAAGCAAGCATAGATTTCTCCTCGTCTTTGAATCGTGCTTTCTTTTTTCTTTCTTTCGTTGCGTGAGGTTATGTTTACCAGTGAGATATCCAAGTGCATTATTTGAATGCTGTAAACGCACCTTCTTGAATACATTTTGGAAAGAGTTCTTTTTTCATGGCATTTGAAAGGTATAAACAGTGAATCAAGGTTAACTGCATGCAGTAACGGGCCTTAGAAAATTTTGTAACGCGGCAAGGGTTGGTGCTTCTGAATTGCGAATTGGCAGTTAATTCGAAATCACGTAATTCGCAGTCCGATTTTTGAGTCCCAACGACTTCGAATTAACGAGGTTTTACTGTATCCACTATTTGACTTTGGTAGGCCAACTGTAGGATCCGGTCCCCTACCCCTTCTCTTAATCTACACCAGTAACCAAGAACTCTTTTTAAAATATCGATCTTTATATACTCCTTACACAGCATCTTCACACCCGCACTCACTGTGCACAAGGGTAGGCCTGTAACAATCTTGCAGAACCTACTCTAATATCACACACTCTTTTTTTACTCCCCAAACCTCCGAAGCATATAGCATTTTACCCTTAACTACCGTGTTGAATACCATACTTTGTATAGCACAGCTTCCTCCCCTAAATTTTTTTCCCAATATCCTATTTACTGAGAGTGCTGCCTGGGCTTTCTATTCAATACGCCTAATCTGCTCCATCCAACTACCATTTCTACTCAGCATCACCCCCAGGTACTCCATCTTTTCCACCACCTCAATCTCTTCCCCGTTTATTGTCCACTTTACACCCGGTTTGAATATCTCTTATCATAGCCGGTACAGTAAAAATGTGTAAGACATAAATGTTAGGAAATTTAACAATTTATAACTTTAATTATGTAGTATTTATCGATAACGCCAATAATAACATAAATATGTGAGAATTAAATTTTAGGCCTTCCCCTAAACTACCATTTCACTCAGCGTGAACACAATTATTTATAGCATAGATTGTAGCGACTTATTCTCCGACTTTATACACCGATTTTCATTAAATTCTCTTCAGCCGTTTTCTTGTAAAGCGTGTACCTACATACATACACACATACATTCAGACATTACGGAAAATTAAAACGGGCATTTCTCCTCATTACTGTGGTCACGACCGGTACAGAAATGTCATTCTTTTTTATTTTGTTAGGGCCGTCTATGGACCACGGTGCTTGTGTTTTAGCTGTTTCTTGATGTCATCGTCATTGCTTACCACAATTGGTATTCTTAGAGGTTGGTTTGGCAGCTGTTTTCTTCTTGGTACCTCGAGCTTTTCTGATGGCCCAGTAGTCCTTCATTTTCCGGCTAAATTCAATCTTACGTTCCTCAGACCATTTCCTGGTCTAAATATCATTCATTATAAATTCTGAGCAATGTACAGACACTCCTATTTTATTTATATTGAGATAAATTAAAATTAGTCAGAATTGTCTCCAAATGGCTCCTAAAATCTCTAGAAAAGTCACTAGTCGTTATCACTGAAATTCTATCACTAAATTACTAAAAAAGGCTCCATATCTAGCGACTGATCTCTAGAATCAACTAGACTGATGTGAACAAACACGAACATAGCACGCGAGAACAAGAGATTGACGATCGATATACGCGTCGCGACATACAGGTTTCAATAAACATAGCACATTCACGAACATTTCTCGCATTAATAAACGTAGATATTTTGTTTGAAAGCGGCCAATGAGCGAAGGACTTCCAGCCACTCACGTAAACAAGCTGAAATGGCGGGTTTTGAAAACAAATGATTGAAGTTCATAAAAAAATAAGCTAAAATCGGGAGAAATAATAGAATAATCGAGAAGCGGGAAAAACTGTTGAAAATCAGGAGACTCCCGCCTAAATCGGGAGAGTTGGCAGGTATGGAAATGGTATGCGAATAAATATTTGTGTGTTGTGGACGAATCATCCGCGTTTCAATTGTTTCTTTTGGGAAAATTTGCTTTGATATACGAGCGCTTTGGATTACAAGCATGTTGCCGGAACGAATTATGCTCGCAATCCAAGGTTCCACTGTAGCTCTTGCTCTCATCATAAGTTATGGATTTCATTATGGTCTGTATTGACAATTGATGGCTATCAAAGGGTAGAGAAGCGTCCACCAATTCAATACCATTAGCTTAATATAATTATATAACTGGTACTAGTTTTGACCCCACATACATTGGGTCATCTTCAGCCATGATCCAATTGGGAAACATATGCTCACATACACTTAATAATAAAGAAACAATCTGGTATGTCTCAATTTAAAATCGAAGTCTAAGTCTGACACCACATCCAAAACTGAAACCAAATGACACATCAAAACAGCTGCGGCTGTTGCCGAACTATATCGTCGCTCCTACATCAAACAAACGTTCCTGATTTGATCTGGGAGTTGGCTTTCCCCATCTGCATAGTCAAGCCACTTGATTTACAAATTATGTCTTGCTGAATAGTAGTATGGATAATGGTTTGTATGTAGCTTGAAGGGGAACATACATAACTTGAATAAGTATTCCTTTTCATCAGAAGTAGTGATCTATTGTTTAACTTGGTTTGAAGTGAATGAAAAGAAAGTATTTGAAGTAAATTATTGAGGAAAGAAGGGAAGCTAGAAGATGGAGATTAATATACACCTATATGAGACTCGCCCCTATGTTCCTCGTAAATTGAGTGCACTTGGCACAGACACCAACACCAGACTGACTGTTAAGAAGGAACAGGAGTATAGCTTATGATGGCAGGGGCTGGAGGAGGGATGTGTGAGGACCCTGAGTGGGGGGCAGGTAAGTAGGGATGAAATGATTGGTGGACTTAATGTGTCTTTTCTTCTTTTATACTTTGTGTATATAGGAATGATCATATCAAACACAATATTAAGTTTTTCATTTATTTCATTAACCATACCTGAGATGCAAAAGGGCTTATGTCCTACTTTAATACTTTGGAATAAGACCTTTTACTTCTCAAGTACAGTTATTATGGTTCAAAATGAATGTTATCCAATATGTTGAGCTGAATGCCCTTCTTATCCACGTTCAATATGCTTGCACTTGGTCAACTGATGTAAAATTATGTTTTAAGACTGTCATGTGTTGTGCCATGGCAGAGAAACAATTGTACTGGCCTTCGATTCAGAGGGTTCCGGGTTCGATTCCCGTACGGGTCGGGGATTTTAAACTTAATTGGTTAATTCCTACGGCACGGGGGCTGGGTGTATGTGTTGTCTTCCTCATCACCTTGGCGAGCCGAACCCATACTGGGATATCCCGGCACTAAAAAGCCACACGACATTTCATTTCATTTTGGTCCAAATTGTCCCACTCCTCAATGGTGATTTGGCGTAGATCTCGCCGAGTGGTTGGTGGGTCATGACATCCATAAAAATCCTCCTTTAATATTTCCCAGACATGTTCAATAGGACTCATGTCTGGCAACACAGCGGTCAATCTAGTCTAGCGTTATAGCGATCAGACAGGAAGTCATTAACAAGAACCGCACGATGGATGCAGATATTATTGTCCACAAAAATTCTCTTCCAAAATGCTGGCAATACGGTATCACTATGGTTCAACAGCTGTCAGCCCCCTATCGTACAGGCAATGCCCTGCAAGACTAGGAGTGACACAGGGCGATCCCACATAATGCCTTAATGCCGCCCCAAAACATCACGGAACCACCACCTTCTGCAGGTGCTGGACAGTGTGTTTGAGACATGAAGTCTGACCAGACTGCCTCCAAACATGTTGCCAACGATCGTCTGCAACAAGACTTATGCAATACTCATCGGTAAAAAGGACTTTGTGCAGATTCTGAAGAGATCATTCAACATAATGTTGGGCCAATCAGTACTGCATCCCACAATCTGTAGTTTTGAGAGCTGGGATTTGCCATGGGCGTCAATAGGTACCTTGCGCAACCTTTTCCTGACAGAGTTGAAATGAATGCGGCAACCTGTGGGTACACTGAAAATTATTATTCAACATGGTGGCATTGCATTCAGGGTTCCTCCTAGCTGAAATTTGAACAGAACGGTCATCAACTGCAGTGGTAGCCTTCGGACGACTTGTGTGAGGTAAGTCGTCGAAAGTTCCTGTCTCCCTGCATGTTCAAACTACATCACCTATTTTACAGCCCACATATTGAGCAACTGCTCTTGTTTACCATCCTTCTCGATATGTGATAATGTGTATATGTTCACATGTCGACACTGCATGTCATGCCATCGTAGACACTCACCACACTTCTTGGAACACACTTCTAATGCTTCCGCACTAGTGCGACAACTTCAACTGAAATATTGCCACCCCTCTGAGACTGGTGTTCTGCCTGTGGGTTGAGGTATATGCAGTTGTGAGTATGCCTTTAAATATCCCAAGGGTCATCCTTTCAGTCTGAACAGGAAAGGCCAAGATAGCAACACCGTTAAATAATACACGTGGGTGATGCAAAACTTTCTTTAGTGTGTTATTTGTGCCTTTCTTGCATGCACTTCATGATCCTGAGAAATATTTGCAATAATGTGACTTAAATGTATTGAGAGAATCATAACCATGGACTATAACTTTATGTTTCATGTTAAATATTATATAGTTTCACCTTGGTTTCTATGTTCACAAAATTGAAGCGTTTATACCAACACGACAATTTCATACTTCACTTTGCTGCAAACCTTTTAGATGTTTGTGCAAATACCTTTCTAAGGCGGATTTCAGAACCCCTCAGGAATCAGATACATGGGGTGTGGTTGGTGTTGCATCAACCGTAGTGATTATCTAACTCACTACATCACTACAAAAGAACTATGAAAACAACCTATTACCAGACGATAATGCAAATAGCCTGACAAGACAAAGCTTTATACTAAAACCACAAACTGTTTGGGCAGTCAAAGTGCATTCTCCATTTCAATATAGCTTCTCTTGCATACAAAGTTGACTGAAACCTCCCAAGTGAAGGGTAGGGAGCTGAGCATCCAAGAAAACTTACCTGCACAGCAGCTATCCTTCTGTCTCCAAGATGGGTGAGTTTGATCTTGACTGAGATAGGCAACATTTTTGAACGATTAATTGTAACTTTTTTCTGCTACTTGTTTAATGTTGTGCTAACACATCAAAGGTTGTCAGCGATGGAAGGATGGAGACAAGGCTAGGAGAGGGAAGTTAACAGCCATGGCCTTAAGAGACAACACCAGCATTTAACTGGTGTGAAAATGGGAAACAACGGAAAACCATCCTCAGTGTGATCTGAACCCACTATCTACTGAAATCAAGCTTACAGCTGCTGACCTTAACCATATGGCCAACTTGCTCGGTTCTAAATGCAACAAATCTATGTCTTGGCTTCTGAAAATTTACAGAACTCATGCAGGTCAAAATTCTGATAATCTGGCAGCTCTTAAAATCTACTGTTATTGAAGGGGTATTTATTAAAATTTCAGTACAATTTTAAACCTCACTTTAGAAAGAAAACCACCTTTAAGGCAAAAGTTACTATTCTTCCCATAATGATCTCTACTAACTCCACTCCCTTGCAGAATGGTTCCATCTTTCCATTCTTTCAACCGGAAGGAATAACAAAATTGTCTAAGCCTTCTGCCTCCAGTAAGCATTATCACAGCTGGTTTTTTGAAATTGTAGCTTTGACTGGTAAGTACTCCTAAATGTTAATAATCTCTCAAAACTGGCGACAGAACATCAGATGCCTAACCACCTACAGTACCCAGATGATCCGACCTCTGATCAAATAAAATGTTAACAACAATTAAAAATACATTTTGATGCTGAAAGTTTATGTAGTGACTTAAGTCTCCTCGGGAACTACAGGGCTTTAAACAAATGTGATATTTTAACAAAACAATGATTCATCAGCAGAATAGCTTATTCTCCTGCATATTACTTGTACTGTAAGTTCACATGGGCAGTATGTAATACTTACAGTGTAGTACTTCAGCCTCTTCTTGTCTAAATGGATGATGTTGGTACAGACACCATTCAAGAAATCTTGCGAGTGAGATATTATGACCAGGATGCGCTTATACCTGTAAACCAAGAACTTCTCATTAACAGCTCACAAACAATGGGTTCTCAATAGTTGGAAGTTTTGAAGAAAACTTACGTTTTGAGTTCTTCTTCCAGCCATACACAAGCATCTAGATCCAAGTGATTGGTGGGCTCGTCAAGAAGTAACAAATGGGGCTTGACATACAAGGCTCGGGCCAGGGCAATTCGCATACGCCAACCACCTGCACGAGACAATAATGACTTATATAGATTTACAAGATGTTACAAGACCATCCCATTCCTTAACTCATGTATTTGCACATTTCACAGCATTGCAAAACTCCAGCATAATAAAATGCAACCAGGCCAAGTATCTGTAATCACAATCACTTTCACATGTTGGCCTTGGCAAAACCTATCTCTCTCTTCCCATCTGTAGCATGGTCATATGACAAGTTTGTTTGGAAGCATGTTGTACAAACATTTCATGCATTGCAATTGACTCCCTTGACATCCCAACTAGTTTCACACATTCTTGATTAGAAATAACCAAGGAAGTAGATTACGGTAACTTCAGGCAGGCATCTTATAGACACTTCAACTGCACATTAGAGGCATTGAACAAATGGAACACAGCCCTTGGGTGCAGTGTATCATTAGGATATTTCTGTGTGGTAATATCATAAAATATAATGCATGTTCTTGTTGTTGTTGTTGTTGTTGAAGGAGCAAACAAACTATTATCAGACCTTAATTATGATGAACCTCATCCTATAACTATTTCCAAAGTAACTGATGTTATGCATGTAAGCAATTGGTACCAGCATGAACACAAGGCTTTGAATACAGTGACGGACACAAGACTGATGGAGTATGCCAAACCTGCTTAAAGTGCTACATTAACACACAAATAATGCTACTGACATATTAATGGCAATCCAATTTTGGAAAGAGGGGAGAGAAAAGGAGGCCCTCTCCCCACTATCAGTTTATTTAAAAAAATTACTGCTGTAACCAAACATTTCTTATTTTCTTAAATCCAATGTAAGTGAATAATACGAGACATGAGGACGCTTGTTACATAAAAGAAGATTAAAAACAACACTTCAAGATAGTGAAAGTCATTGGAAGAACTGGAAAAATGGTCTTCCATAGAGACCAATTCTTTTCAATATTTACACTAATGGTCAAATTACTGGACTGAATACCAAACATTCTCCTATTTGAATGATTGATTGATGATTTATATATCCTGGTAAGAATAAGACCAGGTGGTCTTCTCTTATGTTAACCAATTTAATGCACCATTTATAAAGTTCTTCATGACTATATATGTACATACCTACATTATAACAACCTGTTAACTGCAATTATTAAAAGAACATAAGACTATAAATAGACATCAATACTGTGTCTTACCTAATAAACCATTTTAAATGAATTATGCATAACAAAGTAGTAATTAATAATATAAAATAAGTAATGATTTCATAAGCTCCATGGCTAAATGGTGTGCATGCTGGCCTTTGGTCTACAGGGGTCCCGGGTTTGATTCCCGTCAGGGTGGGGAATTTTAACCACAATTGGTTAATTCCGCTGGCATGGGGGCTGGATGTATGTGCCTTCTTCATTACCATTTCATCATCTTGATATGCAGGTTGCCTACGAGCATCAAATCAAAAGACCTGCACCTGGCAAGCCGAACTTGTCCCTGGACACTCCCGGCACTAAAAGTCATATACCATTTAATTTTTTCATTGGATAAGTAATTAATAACTAAGTTACCTAACTAAACTAAAAAGTTACAAAAAATGTAAAAAACTATTTGAGTTAAGATTATGTATGAATTTGCTGATGACCTTTGTGTTGGAACTCAGTTCCGATCATTTTGGGCTGAAGAATCTAGGCTGCAGAACTACCTCAATGAATTGTCTATGTAGTACAGGGACAACTACCTTATGCCAAATCCTAGGAAAAAATATGTTACACTTATCCATTTATGTAATCATGCTGCAAATCATGAACTTAATCAGTTGGGAAAGAAGGCAACTTGAGTTCATCCCTATTCTCAAATACCTTGGAGTTAAGCTTGATCAGACTGCTACTTTTAGAGAACATTATCATTCTGTCAGTATGAAGGTCAGCCAGGAAAAGTTTACTATGCATGCTAACAGGGTCCAACTGGGGAGCATATCCAGCAACTGTATGAGCTACATCCTTGGCACTTTCGTTCTCTACACCCGAGTATGGTTGTCCTAGGTGGGCCAACTCTGTCCATTCCAAGAATGTGGATATTGCTTTGAACAATACATGGAGTACAATTTCAGTCCACTTTAAACCAACAAACGTTGAAAAGCTATACGATACTTGTGGCCTTCAATCCACTGGAAAGTAGCAGCTCAAACTGAGAAACTCAAACAAGACATGCACACTCATCATCCTCTCTATGGTCACGAACTAGTACAGCAGCATCTCAAGGCAGTGAGGAATTTCATAACAGCAGGGCAGTTCCAGCCACATAAAGCATTCTTAGGAATCAATACTGGCAGCATCAGTCCACACAATGAGACTGGAATCGGCCAACAGAAGGAACACCAGCACATACTTTGCAATCTTGGCCTGCCTGAACCTCAGAATTGGAATGCCTAGAACCAAGGCTACACCCAAAAGATGGGGTTACACACAGAATGCAGATTGTGACTGGTGCAATTCAAGATCTTGAGCATTTGTTTCACTGTCCAAACTGCCCTGTGGAAATCCAACTTGAAGACTTCATATAGTCGGTGATTAAGCTATTGTGGCTGTTTCATAATGGAGCATGTTCAGCATTTGAGGATATCATCAGATAAAAAATCATTATTTTCAGCAACTTTCTGAACATTCACTAAGAATTTCACAATCAAATGTAAAATGTTAATTACCAATATCTACACCCGTATGCCTCATACAAAGTGAATCAGGCATACAAGTTGGCTAGCAAATCACAGAGGTGGCACCTTCAGGTATCTTGTGACCTTGGCTTATTTTTGTTCGTTTCTCAGTCTCATCAAAGCTGTGACGAATTCAAAAGTGATTTGCATGTTTACATGTTAAATGTTTGAATTGTTGTTATACAGTAATAACACCACAAATTTTCAGCAGAAACGAAACACAGAAGGGTTGCAGCGATTTCAGATGAACTGGGAAAATTACAATCGGAACGAATCAAAAAGTACTGGGCAGATCACAAGAATCAAACAGTACAACATTCAAAGAGATACTGAACAAGGAATGACTCATGTAGGTCAATATGGCCAGCAAAGATAATAATAATAATAATAATAATAATAATAATAATAATAATAATAATAATAATAATAATAATAATAATCATAATAATAATAATAATAATCATAATAATAATAATAATGCAATGCGACAGCACATATTACAACAACAGATTTTTAAGTATGATACATATGCGATTACTAGAGACGAGAATTATAGGCACTAAAAATAGTTAAAATAGGCAGGCATATAGGCTCTTAAATTAGTCAAAATAGGCATGTAAATACGCACTAACGTGTAAAATATGCAACAAAACAGGCATGAAAAAATACACGCGCAATTATTATAAAAGGAATTTACAACAAGCAATGTTTCAATGTTTTCTGGTAACAATCTTCTTCTCCTGTCAGACAGAAATTTTGTACCGAGAGAAATCTCTCAACATCACTGGAAGTGATTGAACAAAACTTCAATGAAGCCACTTCATTTGGTTTTAGTTCAACTGCTGAATCTACCTCACCTCGCAGCACCCTGGCCCTTTTACTGTCGTTTCCCATCATGGATTCTGCAACAGGACTCTTATGGAACTGTTTGGTGACAGCGGCTACCTTCCCAGAGGTTCGGTCAAAATTTATCCCGACTTCTTCCACAACCCTAAATGACTCCACCCGGGGAAAGCCACTCGCCTCCAACTCGGTGAATGCTCCCGGCAGCTTGTTGAAGCCTGAAGATGCTCCAGTTTATGCAGGGGGATATTAGCTCCCACCATTGCAGTGCACAGGTCTATAGAAAATTGTTGTTAGTCGCTGTTCACAGTGGACTGGTAGAACAGCTGCGACGACAACGCTTTCTGTACTCGTGTCAAATGCATCACAGTATTTCTATGTAGATCTATAGGTATCTTTTCACATTTGATCTGGAAAATAATAAAATTGACTTAAATTACCATGTTCTTTTATATTCCTACAGCTGGGCTAATAGGGATGTAGGCAGAGAAAGATCGCGCCAGATAGCGCTCGTGTACTACTGGGTAAGCGCAAGGCGATCATCTTATGTTTATCCCAGTCAGCTGCGAGTAATGTATAGAATATGACAGACATTTCTGAGCTAAAGCCGATTGTATCTTCTCTAGTTTTACTCCAAGACTATATTAATTAATTGTATAGGTATATCCCCTGGTATATTAGGGACGATTTTCAGTGTTTAAGCCTTAAACAGCTGTAAAATGAGCTACGGACCAGAAACGCTAAAACTAGTGAGAGGAAGGAAGAATTAGTACCGGTACAGCGGTAATTAGAAAATTCTAACACGCTTTATTATCCAAATAATGAATAGGAGTCAGCATGTCTTTTCCTTAAGATAACAATTACTTGAGTATTGTACATTGATAAATACAAAATATAAATGTACCTCCACAAGACTTAAATCATAAATATATATTTAAACATCCACTTGCTCCCCTTGCTTATAGACTTTGATTCATGTATTTTTTAAGGTTGATGGCTTACATGAAACTGCAGATACAGCCTCTGTCCACCACCAAAGGCATGTGAATATTCTTGAGTTTCCCAGTGCCAGTTCCTTTGAATATTTGACCATCAGCCATAAGGTGAAGATCACTATCACAAATTTGCATCTGATGAATTATTTCGCATTTAGAACATCGGAAATAGATGGAACACCTGTTTCCAACTACAAATCATTGTGTTATGTTGGATATAGGCTTTTCAGTGGAAAGTTTGGTTTGTTTATAAAAGGTTGAAATTCTAAAATGCAGTGCTGTGAAATCCGAGTACACAAAACATAAGACCTATGATGCAAAGTTTATTTTAGGATTACCTGGTGATATTATACGAGGGGAATGTGAACGTTTTGCTGGAGCAGGCCCCAAAGCATGTTGTAAGCATATTGCTGCTGTAAGCTAACCATTAGAGCACTTGCCCAAAACTGGTATTATTCAGTGTTCAGAAACATGCAGCCAAAATTTATAAACTTTTCAGCATCCCCCTACCAAACGATTGAGGCTTAGCCCTATGAAAGTGGAATGTTTGCCCTTGAAACAAGTTTTGCTATGTATAATCTCAGTTGCACCAGTTATAACTCTAGTTGAGGGGCATTTCTGTCTAAAAGCAAGGGGGCTGTTTTCAAGGATATTTTCTTTATCAAGCCAAATGTTCAACTCTTTAAATTGGCAGTACATGAAATTAATCCAAACATTAAATTTCTCCCAACAGTAGTTTTATGGATTCCAAATTTAAGGTCTAGTTCTTTGTCAGATTTGGTGTCCTTAGCTTCATAACAGACAAGAAGAAACACAGTCTGGGTTCAGGTGGGAATATCTGTAAATTATATCCGTTTTCTCCCAGAACAGCAGCTATGATAATGCTTACTGGAGGCAGAAGGATTAGTAGTAGTAGTTAGCGTGATTAGCCGCCACCCACGGAGGCCTGGGTTCGATCCCCGGCTCTGCCACGAAATTTGAAAAGTGGTATGAGGGCTGGAACGGATCCTACTCAGCCTTGCAAGGTCACTGAGTAGAGGTGGGTTCGATTCCCACCTCAGCCATCCTTGAAGTGGTATTCTGTAGTTTCCCACTTCTTCTCCAGGAAAATGCCGGGATGGTACCTAAAAGACGCGGCCACTTCCTTCCCTCTTCTTTGCCTGTCCCTTCCAATCTTCACATGCCTTCACAAGGCCCCTGTTCAGCATAGAAGGTGAGGGTGCCTGGGCAAGGTACCAGTCCTCCTCCCTTGTTTCATCCCCCGACCCAAAGTCTCACGCTCCAGGACACTGCCCTTTACACAGTAGAGGTGGGACCCTTCGCTGAGTTTGAGGGAAAAAAACTACCCTGGAGTGTAAACAGATTAAGAAAGAAAGAAAATATTTCAGTTGTAAATCTCTATTTTCACGGGAATTGAATCAGAGTTCAGATTACCGATTTTTAATTTTCATCCACTCTGTGAAAAGAGACCACCAGCGTTCTAACTCCTTGTTCAGTAATTAAATGATTATTTGTATTTTAGCATTATAGCAAAGCAAAGCCATCTCCGCACAGGCCATGAAGGCTCTTGGAGTGGTGGAAGGTAAAGGCTTCCACTATTGGTAACCTCGGCACTTGATGGGGTAGAGTGGTTAGCTCTACGCCCAGTCGCCTTTGCCCCCAGGAATTAACCTCATACTCATTTTTGGTGTAGGCTGAGTGAACCTCAGGGCCATGTGCACCTCCGGAAGTGGAAATCTCGTTTCTTAAATTTTACGACTTCCTGACGGGGATTTGAACCCATGTCCTTCCGGGCGAACCGAGCACGCCTTTACCGCCTCGGCCAAGCAGCCTCTCATTTTAGCATTATAAATTATTGAAAGTTCGCGACTAATACAGCACTGCAACAAAACAACTATCCACAATACATAAATTAATAGGCCTATAAATGCTACAATGAAATGCGATCGTAGTTCTGTCACAAAAAAAAAAAGGAACAAACAAACTTACCAAGCTTGGCAGAAGGCTACCTTTCATCCGTTGTGAAATTGGGATCCCATGCGATCCACCGCTTCAGCCAGTAGGACTTTGACGATTTTTCTTTGCAATTACAATTTTTTTTTTACGTCACACCGACACAGATAGGTCTTATGGGGACGATGGGATGGGAAAGACCTAGGAGTTGGAAGGAAGCGACCGTGGCCTTAATGAAGGTACAGCCCCAGCATTTGCTTGGTGTAAAAATGGGGAAACTACGGAAAACCGTCTTTAGGCTGCCAACAATGGGGTTCGAACCCACTATCTCCCGGATGCAAGCTCACAGCTGCGCGCATAGCCAACTCGGCCAGCGTATTTTCTTCGGGCATTGTCACAGACACCCTTCTTCACAATAAATCACAACATGTTCTGAAGATAAAGCGTACGCGTCCAACAGTTCACATTGAGGAGAAGGTATAAGGGTTCGACACTGACTGGTTCACGCATTATGTCTTAGAATGTTGGAGGGGTTGAAGGATTCGAGGTAACAGATCTTGAGAAATGAGAAGATAATACTGTAGACCATATCAGCTACAATATAATGCATTGGAAGAAAATACGCTTCCTTAAAATAGATTCATAAGGCATCAAATAGGCAATTATACTCCAAATAGGCACAAACCCCTGAAATAAGCATTTATAGGCACAATAAAACCAACTAAATCTAGCTTAAAGGGTCCTAAAATGGATTTATATCTCAAAAGTCTATGTTTCTGAACACAGGAATGAAGTAGGCAAATTCCCGTCTCTAGCGATTACTCATCTTTTGCAGGGAAGTACACGGCTATCTTTAATAGAATTCTCAGATGTGTGTCCTCCAACCAGAAAAACTGTACAATAAATAAAATATATTTAGAGAAACTGGTTTGATTCTTGATAAGAAACAAAGGGTAAAGCATGGCCTGCTAACTAAGGAGAAAGTAGCCAAAGCTGGAGTATGATTGCAATGTTCTCTTAAAAATCTCTGTGATAGCTTTCACAGGAAACCACAATTTCAAGGAGCTAAGCATGGCAAGTTACCATACATGATCACCGTTGTTCACAAATTGCTACCACATTTCTATAACTGGTTGTTATACACAGCCATGTTTTGATGCAGAACTGCCACTACCGGAACTCAGAGAAACCCAATTTAGTGCAAAAAAAATCCCCATTATACAACGAAAAAATCAGGGTATGGTGCGCGGTAAAGAAATAAATTTCAACGCAATTTATCTATATATATAAAAATCAATGTATGTTTGTAAGTATGTCTGGAATGGACTCAAAAACTAATGGAGCGATATGGCTGAAAATTTCACAATTTTTTTGTATTACTCCTGGGAGGGTTTAGGAAGTGGTCTGAATGAAATCTGATGGGTAGTTTGCCATAGAGGGTGAGAAGGGTGAAAAAAATATGAATTATGAAAATAGGGGAAGGTAAGTAACCTGCAAGACAAGTCTGATCAGTGGGTTGCCTAACCAACAGTATGTGAAGATGATGATGATCATCTAAAAGAGGTCCTTCTTCTATAAAAGGTATATAAAAATGAAAAGTCCAAGTTCAGTCCCATTGCATAAGGGGGAGAGAAGGAGTAAAGAAAGAAAATATTGAAAATGAAAGAAATTACAGTTGAATGTTTGCGTACGTTTCAGCAAAGCTCACAACCAAACTAGGTACACATTTAACTTACTATCTGGAAAAATTACTGTAGGGGCAAGAAACCCCTAGCACCCTAAAGAAAAGTGTATATAAAAAAAGACTGATATTAATGGCGAGTTTGTATTCTTTGGGGTAGATGAGATGAACATACTCTGGATGCTGTTTGAGCCAAAGTTCATTCCAAATTCGGATGGGGGTTAGAAGGGGTGAAAGGAATGTTCAAAATGACCGAGATCATGGATGAACATGTGCATATTCCAGCATAGCTCTCAACCAAACATGATACTCAAATGACTTACTGTTTAGGAAAGAAAACTGCAGGGTAAGACACACCCCTGCCCGTAAGGGGTGAAATATTTAAATAATAGGAAACGACCAATATTAAAAGTGAAAACGATGTATGTTAATAAATACAGTTTTCCTTTTCCGTTTAATTAAATGGTTTAGAAACACCTAACGCAGTTGAATTAACAAACGCGGGCACATGCTAGTTTCTTATAATTGCATTTCATTACAGAAAAAAAAAAAAAAATTATAGCTTATAAGTGCACGGGAAATACGTACAGGATAATAGGCCAATATTTTTTGTGGATACCAATAATGCAGAATATTACAGGAATATAACCACAGCATTCTTTGAACAACAGGCAAAAATGCAACTGCACTTACAGCTGCAGAGCAATTAAATCTTATTCAAGGAAATTTTTGAAGACTGGTTTTTAAAGCATCAAGCCTGTATGGTATGACACTGTGGTTACTGGTGGTCCCGCTGGTTGAAAAAATTTCACCATCAGACTGTTGGCCAGCAGGGTAGGAGAGGTGGCGGTATAAAATTTCTAATCATTAGATTGCGTGCCAAAAGCCTGGATTCAATTTCAATCTTCTCTGCAGTGGGATCCATTCTTTTCATGTGACAATACTGTTGCAATCTTTTCACTTCTAGGCTCTCAAGCAAGCTTCTTTCCAATCCAAGCTGTTGCCAGATATCCACATACCTCATTTCATCCATTTTTGTTTTTTGTAGGCAAGAACGGAGGAACTTCATTTCTGTTGCCTACAGTTTGCCTTTGCTGGTGGGACCTAGTGTTTACAGCGCACACTGTCTTCTGGTATAGGCTAGAGCAATTCTGTTACTTCCATTGACCTGTCTTGGTCTTACCCTCGGTTTAGACAATATGAAAGTGACTGAGGTAGCAATGCTAGTAATGCCATTCCTTATGCAGACAGTCCCCGCTATGAATGGTGTGAAAATGTTACTCATAGGGTCGGATGATGCAGGCATTTCAGTGGGCTTGGCAGACTGGTATGTAATAGCAACTTCTGGCTTGGAGAAGAAAGCAACGGGAAACTACTTCACTAGTATGCCTCTTCAGTGATGACTAGGCCATCTATGACAGTTGATGGCAGAGCTGATGAGAATCCAACCAGCCTTAGGGCTGAGGACCGAACATACATACACTTGAGGAGGAATAACAGAGAGACTTCATAGATAAACTAAAAACCTCATTTGTGCTGCCAAATTCATAAGGTTCATTTCCATCACAGTTCAGTAAAATTTCAAAGTGCCTATGGAACACCTGTAATATTTTGGTCTCATCCAAAGTCACCTCACCATTAGAAAGTTCTACAGATTGGATATATTCAATTCTTGTTCTTCTATCCTTAATGATTCTGCACAACAGTTTCTTATATCCACCCTGCATTATCCTGGTAGTGAGATCATATCTGCATATCGGCTTTTCAGCTACAACCGACTGTCTGACCTGTAATTTTCTCTCTCTTTATAAACTGACAGCTTCTCTTCTATTACATGATGAACTTCCTGTGTTCTTGCTTGATACAAGGCTCTACGTGCACGGTTTGTCATTGACTGCCTTTCAAATATTATAATTCCAGAGATGCCAACTGTTACGATTAAATTGTAATAATTATGAATTAGCCATCATAATTTTGCCTTTACGAATGACACACCACAAATTACGAATTTTTGTGATTTTTAAATCTAAGTGTATGAATGCCATTACAGATTGAATTATCAGAATATTATTTTCAGATTTCTCAGTAATCATTTATAACCCTTTCCTGTCCCTCGTTTACGAATACTTTGAGTTTTCACGCACTAAACGCAGTGTGTGCTTCCAGTAACGGAATAATAGGCACCTGTGAAGTAGTATATCTTGCGGAGTTGCTGTCTTTGTTCGTCACATGATCAGACTTCCATGAATGTATGCAAGTTATTTTGTCTTTATTTTGGCGGCAATGTGGTGCCAAACTTCGTTTCATTGTGAATACTGTGTGCGTGACTGTTGAAGAAGTATTTATTGCAATTTTGGTTGCCAAATTTAGAATATATGCTATTCGTGTGTTACGAAATGCGAAAGGTTTGAAATAATGAAGCGATTTCTTGTGCAGGAAAATACGTATGATGACGTTACCGTGAAGTAATAAACCAAAAACAGTTCAAAAATTTAGGGAGGAATACTCGAACGAATGGCCCTGTTTACTGCATTCCTCAAAATCTCATTCAGGCATGTTTTGTTGTGTGTGTAACTGCGATTTTTCAGTTGTGCATGGTGAGGAAGATCAAGGCTGAGTTCCATGCTGATATGAACACCGAACTGTAAAGTGCTCTGTTAGTGCAGAGGATGGACACGATGAAAATGAAAAAGCAAGTCACCAGTGTTTGTTTACCAAACAGGAATTACAAGCTGCTAAAGGAGCAACTACAATACTCAACAAAAGAAATGATCCTCCAACTTCTACTCAGATATGTACTGCATATCACCTGTTACTTTAGTAGGTAAGAATCATACACTCCTTATATGCCAGTCTTTGAATATGTTACATCTGGTTCAATTGTATGTTGTTCATTGATTTTTCAATGATATGTTAGTATGATCTCGAGAAGGGAAAAAAAAAAAAAAAAATCCACCCGCCCAACTGCTGCATTTCAAATTGCCTTTCTTCAAAGTTGGCATCTCTGTAATTCCACCAGGCAGTTTCTTTATGTTTTCATATTTGGCTCTGTCATCCGCATTCTTTTTTTGCTGTACCTACCACAACCTTCTTTAGTGTCTCATTTTTCATCTCCAGATTTCAGTTCTTCTCTTGGCAACCATTTGCGGACACCTTCCCTGAATTCTTCCTTTACACTTGGCTCTGGAAGTCCCCAAGTTTTTATTCCTGGGACTGTTTCGTTACAGTCTCTGGGTGGTCTTTTCTCTGCAATAACTGCAACCAGTAGTCTATGGTCTCTGTTAAGATCTTCACTTGGAATGACCTTGACGTCATTCACATTCTTCCATACATTTTTATCTATCAAAATATAATCTATTACCGTACCCTTTTTATCGTCCCAGCTGTATTGTGAGAGTTTATGGGAGTCCCTTTTCTGTAGCAGGTTGTTTCTCATGCATAGATCTAGCATATATTTTCCCTCTTCATTTCTATTCCTATTCTATGAGGGCCCAATGTGAATTCATATTCTGTTCACTGTCAGCCCACTTGTGAATTAAAATCGCCCATTACAATTGGATTTTCATAATCTGTGTGTTCTTCCAAGTTATTAAGGAAGTTGGTCTTTTCCTCCTTTGAGCATCCTACCTGTGGGGCATAGCCTTGGATCACACTGTACTGTATTTTGTTTCAGTTTTGTTTGTCAATGTTAGGATATTTAATGTTTCCTCTCTGATAATCTGCCTACATTCAGTTTGGGTAGCTGGTGTAACATCAGACTGTAAACAGTTATTCGCACCAAACTGATGTCTCGGTCATGAAATTCTACGTCCAAGGCTTGTATTATTCTAGAAAGCAACTTCCTCACTAATCCCTCTGTTGACCTGCTGAGCCTAACACAGAGGGAGATTTTCTTTCAGGCCTTTGGGGTTGAGTCAGCACAACCTACAAGGCAGCAGGTTGTACTCATATCAATCACTGAAAACAAGGCTACCTGATGCGCCATCTCCACCATACCGAAGTCCATCTTCTCCGCTGTAGATGTTATTGAGGTCTTCACTCATAACCCTGAGCTGGGACCCTTACCAGATGCTGCAGACCAGATCAGTGTGCTCTGGAACTAACATAGGTAGTGGCACCACTCCCTGGGTAAGACTGTCTCTGAAAAGGGTCCCTCCCTGCTACCTCATCATATAAAAGTAAAACCTCTAAAAACCATTACGATGACTAAGTATAATTTCCAGCAAACTTGTAAAGAGTCCTTAAAATTTCTTGAAGTGCTTCCCTCCATTTATTATGGAAAATAGCATTTAGAAAAGTAGAATACCAGGGGTACACAAAAACCAAATTATTTTTTAAAAGCTATATATTTTCAAATTTTTTACTAAACAACCTTACCCCCTTCAAAATACCCTACATTACAACTAATACATCTGTCCAACTGTTCAAAACAATTTTTGTAGTCATCTTTACAAATGGCTGACAGCTCCTCCTTCGTTTTTTTCTTCACCTCTTCAATACTGTCAAATAAGTGTCCTTTCATGCCCCTTTGCATGCATGGAAATAAGAAAAAGTCACACAGAGCCATGTCAGGCGAGTAAGGTGCATTGGGCAGCGAACCATGCCATTTTAGCTAAAAATTGTCTAACAGAGATGGCGGTGTGTGCAAGTGCATTGTCATGGAGGAAGAACCAGTCTCCTGTCTGCCACAAATCAGTTTCAAGCTGTTCTTTCAAAACATGACATGTTTCAACTCATAATAATATTTATTTGTAACAATCTTTGAAGGTGTCCACCTTTTCAATACAATTTATTTTTCTTTACAAATAGAATCTTTACATTAAGATCGATTCAGTTGTTGGGACAAGTTTTGCCGTCATTTGAGCATCAGCAGCCAGTTTTTCGACTCAAAACCTTCAAATTACAACCAGAATTCTGATAATTTTTTTTAAAATTTTAAACTTTTTAACGCTGTTGAACACTGGGGTAGTTATTTAAATTCAGTCTCATTGTGTACTAGCTGATGTACCCGTGCTTCGCTACGGGATTCTCAAAAAGACTGACTGCGGTTTTCCCAACTGAAGTCAACATAGGTCATTACAAAAACATGAGTAGGAATGTAGCGATTAAAAGCAACGTTATCACATAAAATAATCAAATGAAAAACTGCACATTTTCCCACTTTTAATGAACAGTACTAGGTGCTGATCTAACAGTCCAAAGTTCCAGAGCTGGAATGACCAGGCTGCAGACAGCCGTGAACACTTCTCTGCCATTATTCCGTTAAATATGCACACTTCTCGTTCCAATCAGTGCCTCAGAGTAGGTATTGAATAGATCGAATGCTATGATGAACCAGTGTGTTATATACCAGTAGTATTGGAAAATTTACAAAACAGAGGAATGGCATGCTAAAGAAGAAAGTTACCTAACACCCCAGCCACTTCACGCCAATATTTAGGCGGGCCGTTACACTCATACGACTGCACGACGGCTCTACTTGAGGATGGAATGAGTTATTACTATTAATCTTGACCATAATGGCAAGTATTGGGTCCGTATTGACTTAACCACAGTAAAATAGAAAGATGTATCATATGCCTAGTCAATACTATATTGTACATGTCACAGTTTTATAGTTTTCTCAGTGGGGTACCTCTGTTTCATTAGGTCTTAATGTAATACATAAATTTTAAACTACAGTAGAAGTCCGCTATAGCAAGTACGACATATAACGAGAACCCCGTTATACTGACAATGTTTTGCTGTCCCTTCAAAATCCCTACATTAAACTGTGTATTATCCTTCGGTTACAGCAAGAGCCTTATCACTGTCGCATCCGTTATTACGAGCAATTAAGCGTGTGCAATGTTTACCGTTACCGATATTTATGCACCCCAGCGATTATGTTGCATGCAATCAATTATCTTTAGTATCATTTCCTCGATATGTCCACTAGCACGTTCTCTCGCTGACATTCGAAGGCGATGTCGGAGTCTATTAGTAATACCCGTCGACTGTTGTTCCGTAAAAGAAATTTGAATTGAAAGGGAACATATTTTCGTAATAAATGCGTAAATATCGTGTCCAGTAACACTTCTGAACTCGTCAAATATACAAAGACTGACTAAACGATCGCTTAATTTTATTGCTAAATACTGCAATTAAGTAAAAATGGGATATACCTTGAGATATGGCCGAGTGCATAATTGATTTCAGAGCTTAGTTTATATTTTCTCGCGCCTGGTTAAATTACGGAAAGGTTATTACCATGTAAATTTATAGCGAGAAGGTTATCAATTCTCTACTAGTGCTTGAAGTACGTTTTCATCATATGTATAGTATGGTTAAGTTAGGATAGGTAACGCTGTTTGAATAAGGAAACTGCCGGGCTGAGTGGCTCAGACGGTTAAGGCGCTGGCCTTCTATCCCCAACTTGGCAGGTTCGATCCTGGCTCAGTCCGGTGGTATTTGAAGGTGCTCAAATACAACAGCCCCGTGTCGGTAGATTTACTGGCACGTAAAAGAACTCCTGTGGGACTAAATTCCGGCACCTCGGCGTCTCCGAAGACCTTAAAAAGTAGTTAGTGGGACGTAAAGCAAATAACATTATTATTATTATTGAATAAGGAAACTAAAGCGGTTGCCATAAAATGCGATCGTTCATCTTTGGTACGGTATAATTTTCTCATTATGTGCATTTGCAAGCTCTCTCGTCAACATTCGAAGGCGACGTTGGAGTCAATTAGTAAAACCCAACGACTGCTGTTCTCTAAAGAAAATTCGAAATGGAAGAGGATAACAAATTTTCGTAATAAATGCGTTAATAATGTAGCCGAGAGCAGTTGTTAACTCGTTAAAAGTAACGGCTGAAGTAAAAAATTTCTTAATTTTAATGTTATATACTGAAATTAAGTAAGAATGTGATACAACTCAAGATATGGCCAGACTACATCGCTGATTTCAGAGGATAGTTCATATTTTCTCGCGTCTAGTTAAATTTCGGAAAAGCTATTCACAAGTAAATTTTTAGCGAGGATAACTCCTTTCTCTACTGCATTTCAAATATGTTTTCATGACACACATACGGGTTGGGTTAGGTGACACCATTTGAAGAAGAAAACTCTGAAGTAATACCGTGTTTCTCAGAATCCAAGATGACGTTTTTTCCTCAGAATCTCATGCGAAAAATCAAGGGTTGTCTTGCATTTACGGAAATAACTGTAATGAATACCACTGGCAACTACCGCGGTAATCACGCTACTTCTCTTCACCCCCGGAATCGCACGCACACACAAAATTCGTTGACAAACGACCGCCTCTTTATTATACATCACCAGCAGTGACAACCCCCATGGTGTAGGGGGGTAGCGTGCCTGACTCTTACAATTGAGGAGCTATCTGACGGTGAGATAGCGCCCCCGGTCTTGAAAGCCAAGAATAACTGCCGAGAGGGTTCGTCGTGCTCACCACACGACACTTCGTAATCTGCAGGCCGTCGGGCTGAGCAGCGGTCACTTGGTAGGCCAAGGCCCTTCAAGAGCTTTAGTGTCATGGGGTTTGGTTTTATCAGTGACAACTGGTTGTACAGTGCCTGTGTGTAACGTCGCTGGATCTCGGAAAATAGTGAAGAGAGAATGACATTCTATTAGCCTCTACAAAAACGTGTCTCGAATCTGCAGAATGGCATTAAAAGTTGCGAGCCTTGGAATTCTTAGAAAGGCCATGGCTACTCAGTGGCAGAGTTATAACGCGTCTACTGTACCGGACTTTGTAAAATTAAGTTTTATAGACAGCAGGAATATTTTCATGATGGACAATCATAAAGACAGGTGGAACAGGCATTCCGGCAAATTTCCAATTTTCACTTTTCAACGGGTTCTTGTCGATACTATGATGCTAATTTTAAGTTAATGGTTATTAAACACTCGGAAATGTAGAATAATTGTGCAGCCGCAAGAAAATACGGCATAGGCATACCTAAAGCCAATATTTGGCGTCTGCGTGAAGACAAAGATAGCTAAAAAAATCTGTACTCTACAAAAAATGCATGCCTTGGTCTGCAACAAGGACACTTTAAAGAAGTCGAAAATGAAATTGTAAGGTATGTACATAAAAAACGCAAGGGTGGAATGGCTATACCGTGCCGCAATAAACACGTTTGTTTACCATCAACGTAAGCCATTAGGCCTATACATCACTAGCAGCTGAAGTTGACCGAACCCGGCAAGCGAGACGTGCATGTAGTGGTAGCCGGTTATATCTAATGCTGAGTAAAAAGTACCGTAACAGTTTTATAGACAACAAGAATATTTTCCTGATGGATTCTAGAGACGCATGGAATAGATATTGCCTGCAAATCTTCAGCGGGTTCTCTTCGGTATTATGATGCTGATTTTAAGTTAATGGTCATTAAACCCACGGAAATAAAGAATAACGGTGCAGCCGCAAAAAATGCAGCATAACGACAGCCAATATTCGGTGTCTAAAAACAGTCTGAAAATGCGTACTGTATAGCAAAGGCATTCATATGATTTTACAAAGCACTTTTTGAGCCTGATTTAAATTTTTTGAAGGAAAAAGTGGGGCTTGTCTTTGATTCAGAGAAATACGGTACTATACCGATTTTAATGTGTATGGCGGTTTTCCGACTTCTATACAAAATCGGATATAACGACAATCCACTATAGCGAGTAAATTTTCCGCTGATATGAATTCTCGCTATAAAGGACTTCTACTGTATTTAGCTGAAGAGAGAATTAACATATTTCAGTTTTGTGCTGCTTCTGTGATGATGATGATGCTTGCTGTTTAAAGGGGCCTAACATCGAGGTCATCGGCCCCTAATGGTACGAAATGAAATAACAAAAAATTCAAATTCATCCACTGACCAAAATAAAATAAAATAAAAAATGTCATGAAGAATGAATGGATGGACATGAACCCTACAAAAAAACAAAAACAAACAAACAAACAAAAACAGTGGATCAGACTCAAAAAGAAGGTAGTTAATTAGAGTATTACTGACCAAGGGACCATTTATTAAGCACAATGATGCTTGATGTCTGAATGGGTGCTAAATTCACGTCTAAGGCCCCACAGAATGGTACATGTCGCGAGTAAAGTAGAATCATGGTATTTGTCATTTTGGGGTACTGATCAAAAGTAGCGAAGAGTCACGGTGGTCCACACAAGATGGTACTACTCACAAGTATTGCAATTCGTACAGGGAACGCAGACCTATGGTGTTTCTCACACAATGGAACCAGTAAGGTTCCTCACCTAGGTGTACTAGTCACGGGCGCCGGTATTCCCGTGGTGTTCCTCACATAGTGGGTACCAATCACAGGCAACGCTGACCCACGGTGCCACTCATATAGCGGTACAACTCGCAGGCTATGCCCAGACCCGCGGTGTTGCCCACATGGGTACAACGCACGGGTACTGAAATCCACCAGGCCAGGCTTTTTACTGCAACTAATCACAAACCTATTTCGTACCAATTTAGTGATACTACTCGCAAGTACATGCAACCCATGGTGTTCCCCGCATGATGGTACGAATCAAGAGTAGTTTCATGGTTCTAATTCAATCATCCCGTGGTCACCCCTTGTAGTCGCCTCTTACGACAGGCAGGGGATACCGCGGGTGTATTCTACATGTGTGTCCCCCACCCGCAGGGGGTAGTGTGTTTGGTCCGCGAGAGGTATTTTATTTCCCTCAAGTCTGCCGGCAAGCCGGTTAGGATCCCCCTATCCGCCACCTGGGATGCGCCACGTGGGAGTATCACCTCTCCCCCTGCTACGCCAGCGTAGTAGGTTCGTGGTGTTGCTTCTGTAACCTTTACTCCGAATGAGTTACGAGGTTTCCTCTGCCCAGTGATGAAATAGTCACAATACATTATTGAAGTTACTGAGTAAAAGAGTGGTGTAGTGGCTGTACTATATATTCTAAAAGTGTGAAATGTAAATAAATTTTTAATACATAATATTGACTAGGTGGATGATTCATCTCTCTCTTTAATGTGATGGAACGAGTTTAATGAAGTATTCGTTCTTGCAAAACATCTACACTATGTCCAGGGCTAGATTTTATTTTTACTTTTTTTTCTATTGTATTACCAAACAGGTTTTTGGCATTTCCCTCAGGGCACTGTACAGACAGTGTGCTTTTAGGCAGGAATCGAAACTGATTTATCGTATACGATTATGTTATTGATACCACAACAGATGTTGTACCTTACATACATAAAACCATGGGAGGTCTTGATCCTAATATAAGAAGAGGAATTTTACGTTTATGTTTGTGTGTTAAAAATGTCATAAAAACTGCAGTTGTTTTATTTGCACAAAGCTACATTGAAAGAGACTGTATAATTTCCCACTCATACTGACTTGTGTAGCAAGCACACTTTCGAGCTGAGCTCAAGGTCATGGAACAACCAAAATTTCTAGAGTTTTGATGATTTTTCTTTTCTTTTCAATTTGATTGTGATTAGTGATTAGCAGGGCCGGAATTTTGATGACATGTCATCTTTTAATCAGTTCATAACAGACTCTGCTAACTTGTACGGAAATCCTGATCATAGTTCCCACATTGTGGAAATGCTTATTTATTAGGTAATTTTATGGAATTTATTAGATTATTTTATATCTTGAGTCATTTTCTTACATGTTTGAGGATTCTGAAGCATTTACGCATGTGGTATTGTATATTATCACAACTTTAACCCCTCCGCGCCGACCTCTATACGTTGTATAGACCCTATTTTCTTCCGTAGCCACCGACCTCTATACGTGGTATATACCCATACATGGTTCCGCATTTATGGCTATAGCGCGAAGAGTTTTGGAGTTATGGATTTGGAAATTGTTTTGTTTCAAAGAAGAAATGTTGGGGTTTATCAGTGTTGTAAAATAAGAATGAAAATCGTTAAAATGCAGTTGTTTTTGCAAGGGTAAATATTTGTCAAGTAAGCCTGAGCACTAGTAATCTCAGCTTTTTAAAATCCTGTTTGCTTCATTCTTTCCAACGTAATAAAATAAAGAAATTATGATCTGAGAAGTTTGTCTTTTCGCGTGATGTTTTTTGCTCTATTTATACATTGAGAGTGCGTATTATTTATTATATTGTCTTTATTTCTCAGCTTGTAATATTTTCGTAACTCTCCACGAACGAAGTTAGTGCTGCTTTCTGTCATACGATACGACAACCAGTTGTTCATGGTATACATCCCTCTGGAAAGACGATGTCTAGACCTTTTATCTGAAATATGTATCGAGTTGGTTTGTTTTGTCATGCATGTTATTCCCCTCATTCAGTTTCGTCCTGCTGCTTACGGTCTCGCTGCAGCTTCATCAGTCCGCATGACGCACCGCGCTCAGCTGTGGCTTGACCGACAGTAATGTGCTTGAAATATTGTATAATTCAGATGAAAGTTTAGTCGGAACTAGTAGTAACAGTATTAGCACCAGTGATAATGAAATAAATGATGCGGCTGTGGCGGATGCAGTGGTAAATGATGAGAGTGACGATGAGGAGGAACCAGTACTTGGAATTTTTGTGTAGGAGAATACTGATAATTATACAGGTCAAAAGGAAGTTTTCAACAGTGAATTCGGATGCCTAAATTTTCTAATAATCCAGACAAGTCACAGGAACAAACACTGAGCAGTTCAGCCTATCTTATCGGGTTCAGCTGGAGGAAGGTTTGTTTACAAAATAAGCTCGCTCGGCCGGGGAACGAAATATTCAAGGCCAGCGCGCATCAGATAATACAGTTCCAAGGTTGCAGGAAAGACATGAAATTATCACCCAAGGGTGAGAAATACAAACCTCAGGGATGTTGTATCGTGTGTTTAAAACACGGCAAAAAGACGACGTCGGTGTACTGCTGCCAAGAGTGTGACATAGGTCTATCTCAAAGAGCGCTTCGAACTCTATCACATGAAACTAAATTACTAAGGTAATGTGAAACAATTATGTCATTATCTGCATGTACATAGTTCTATCGTAAGGTATTGAAAATTTCGTGAATATCGGGCTACTCTTATACTTGTAGTAACGCTTTAAGTGAATCAATGGATTTCAGTCGCGCGTAGTTGAGATCTCATCTGGCCGCGGGGTAGGAAGGTCCTAAAATGGCTGCGACGCTGAGGGGTTAAGCGAGGATTAATACTGAGACTTGAGAATCTTCACAACCCTTTGTCAATCTGGAGACTAAAGAAACTTTGTTCACCACTTACTTCTTGGAATTGTCCACATTCCAGGAGAGACACCTCCAACTGGAGAAGTCTTCTTCCTGAACAGTCGAGATTTTCTTCTGAAGAGGCGGAACAAAGTTCTCTGCGAAACGTAAAGAATTTCACCTTTTTTCTTGACATGGCAAAAGCCCAACAGCTTATTATAATGTCTATAACATAAATATAGGCTATACCAATTTAATTAGTAAATTTATTGTAAAATTACATTTAAAATTTATGTCATTTTTAAAAGTTTTTGGATCATTTTACTGGATTTTTGCCATCATTTTATAGATCAACTTTTGAACATTTTTAGGTCATCAAAATCCTGGCCCTGGTGATTAGTGACAAGCAGAATTGAATATAATGCATTCGAGAACTTTTGAGAATTGATACTTTTCGAAAATACATTCTCAATTTCAGCATAACCTTTAAACGTCGATGTAGGGCCTACCTTACAAGGTACACAATTTCCAGAAACTGCCTGTGAACAGTCATTTATACCGGTGACCAAATTAAAATGAAAGATAAAAAAAATAGAAGGGATTTTGCCATCATGTAGGGCGCTTTTGAATCTAATGTGCTTTATTTTATTAAATTAGAGAATTAAAAACTACGTGTGATCGATTGTTGTTTGGCATGACGTTCTTAGATTTTCGAAAAGTTTGGCTGATCGAAGTTGCTTAACTGAAGGAAGTTTTCATGGGAAAACTGACGAAGTTTCACCAATAAAACTGAACGTAGAGTATGGAGATTTTTAGCTCGCAT
This sequence comes from Anabrus simplex, assembly GCF_040414725.1. Lineage (NCBI taxonomy): Eukaryota > Metazoa > Arthropoda > Insecta > Orthoptera > Tettigoniidae > Anabrus > Anabrus simplex. The sequence goes on from NC_090270.1 coordinate 235,661,788, forward strand.
ACCCGTAATTACTGTTTGAAGCTGGCCCCGTGATCTAAATTACCTGTCTCTCACCCGGAGGACCCGAATTCGATTCCTGGCCATGCCAGGCATTTTTACCTGGATATGAGGGTAGGTTCCAGGTCCACTCAGCCTACGTGATTACCTTTAATTGAGGAGTTATCTAATGGTGAGAGGGAGACCCCAGTCTAGAGAGCTAGGAATAATGGCCGAGAGGATTTGTCACACTGAACATGTGGACCTCGTAATCTGCAAGTCTACCGGATAAGCAGCAGCCGCTTGGTAGGCAAAGGCCCATTGGGGTTGTAGTTTGGTTTGGTTTATGAGTGTTTGTAAGATTATAATTACACAAATTTCAATTCTGTGATGTTTAGTCAAATTGTTGATGGTTTACATTCGTTCCTGGATTTACCGTTTTCCTTTGTAGTACATTTTTTCTGGATTCCCTCCAAAAATGGAGAACCAAGGTTCCACTGTAATAAGATTCTTAATATTCTGAAGCAGGCCTATTCCCCTCCCAATCAGAAAAGTATAATAAAATGAATGTAAATTATAATTTTACCTTCCGCAGCCCAGCACTCGCTACATTCAGCTGCTCACTGTACGACTGTCATTTGTTTGCACGCTCGAGTAGAATGTTGCTGAGAGGCGATCAGGGCTGCCAATCTCTGTACTTAGGAACTAATGAGTGGTACTTACTGTTAGGCCGCGTGCACATCGAGCGTGTTTCGCATAGTGTGTCGCGTGTTGCTCAACGCTAAGTGTCACACTAAGCAAAAATAACCAGTGCTTTGTTCGTAATCCAGGTGTTCACACCGTCCGCGCTCTGCTGCGCTGAACGCCTATCTTACAGCTAAGCGAAGCGCCAGACAACGCGCAGTGTTGGTTAATTGCTTAGCGTTACCTAGCTTGTTCTGAAGCTATGGAAGAAGAAATTATTCATGCAGTGTTTCAAAGAGAAGAAATATGGAACCCAAGACACAAAAACTATGAAAATGTAACTTGTTTTGAAAAATAAGTGGACTTAAGTATCTACAACAGTTTTATCGCATTCGTACAGTAAACATAAATTATACAGTAACATTACTTCCACTGTCACACTTTACTGGGCTTAACATTGTGAGAGGATGAAATTGCGTATGGATTTTAGTGTCGGAAGTGTCCGAAGAGAAGTTCGGCTTGCCAGGCCCAGGTCTTTTGATTTGACTCCCATAGGTGACCTGCGCCGTGATGAGGAAGAAATGATTATGAATACACACATACACCCAGCCCCCGTGCCAATGGAATTAACTAATTATGATTACAATTCCCGACTCTGCCGGGAATCGAACCCGGGACTCATGTGACCAAAGGCCAGTACGGTAACCATTTAGCCATGTAGCCGGACACTTTGTCACAGAGTGCACAGAATCTATCATTTTGCAAATGGAGGGTGGTAACATGAATATCACTCTGCAGGCTAGGAGTGGGTTTGGAAGTAGATATAATATTTGTCACACATTTACTTCACTTTTGTTATGATGATAAACAGTGTGTGCTAATTGTAACAGTATTGTAAAATACTATTTATAATTATTATATAAAGAGCGTGATTTGGCCGGAAATTGAATTTCCACGTGTTTGCTGCACGGTGCTCCTGGACAATTGGGAAAATTGAATTTCTCCCAATACTTCTCTGCTACTTGTCGCCACATTTCAGTTGTAGGGTTTGGAAGGTCAAAGGTATTTTTTGTCATTCTTAAGTAATCATAAAATTTATCGCGATAAAGTCTTGCATCTCTGTACAAACGATGGAATTCTCCGAAAGTTATTCGTTCTTCATTAAATTCATGAATCCACTTTCGCTTCTTCTTTCTAACTTTTAATTTTAGGTAACTGTTATCCATCAGTAAACTGTTTCTAGTGTACTTGGATAACGGCATTAGTTTGTGACGACCCTAAAACGCCTCGCGCCGAACTAAGCTGAGAGCACGGCGTAGAGTTTTCGGTGTGAACAGCAAGCACGCCTAGTGCCATGCATAGCATTTCACGCTACACGTAACACACTATGCGAAGCGCGCTCGGTGTGCACGCAGCCTTACTGTTGCTGGTGGTGATTACTGTTTAGGATTCTTGCCGTGGACAAAACCATTGGTCTGGACAGTTAGGATTCTTGCCGTGGACAAGACCATTGGTCTGGACGGTTAGAAGCAGCGAAGCGGCATTAGGCACCTAGTTTCGTGAGGAAACACGATTGGTCTAGACGGTTAGGATTCTTGCCGTGGACAAGACCATTGGTCTGGACAGTTAGGATTCTTGCCGTGGACAAGACCATTGGTTTGGACGGTTAGAAGCCGCGAAGCGGCGTTAGGCACATAGTTTCGTGAGGAAACATGATGGGCCTGGACGGTTAGGATTCTTGCCGTGGACAAGACCATTTGTCTGGACAGTTAGGATTCTTGCCGTGGACAAGACCATTGGTCTGGACAGTTAGAAGCCGCAAAGCGGCCTTAGGCACCTAGTTTCGTAAGGAATCACGATTAGTGTTTTTTCTTTGTGCTTTTATTCAGCCGGTGTTGGTAACACAATGTACCTATCAGCATTGATGGCAATGACGTCACATTCCGTTCATGTTCACCAATGAGAATACGAGTAGTTACACTAGCCATGGCCGATGGCTGCTGCTGCTCTTATTAGATTATAAAAGTATATGTACTTCTGGGGGCGGGATGGTGGGTTCCTAGACATCGCAATGGACACATCTCTCCTCTACAAGGTATTCCAAGTAAGATTTGCATATTTTAGCTTCCTTATAATGTTATAAACTCTGGGCTGCGGAAGGAAAAATTTTGCCTGAATGTAATTGTGTCCTATGTTAAGAGTCTGAATAAATTATGCAATAAAGTAACACACTACATCTATGATTGTATTTTAATTTCGTATTCATTCTGTATTCCAAAATATAGTCAGGTACATGGGTACGTGTACTCTTTTGGCCAAAAAGAAATTTGGTCAGCCTATATAAGACAAGCAAAAAATGAGTGTGCTGAACGTGATGAAGTAGACAGAGACTGGAGGACCTGGTAGCGAAAGTGAATCTGATTATGAAGATGACAGACCTGCAACATGCCTGAAAGTGAACGAACAGACAATGGCAGCAGGTATGACACTAGTACTGGTAGAATATATAACTCATACCTGCCTTACATTAATAAATGTTCAGCACAGAACATTGAGAGAGACCGCAAACGGTTACACAACGAAGGAAAGGTGTGAATATGGGATTCATTTGAAAAATTCTTGGAACTATACACCTCAAGAAAAAAGGAAAAAAATTTTGGTATATTATGGGATTAGGCACATTATGTGGTAGGAAATGTGTAGTCCTTCTGTAAGTGGTAGAGAGCACTATATAGACGTAAGTAATTCAACTGCTTGTTTACAATACAGCAGACATCCCTACCTAGGGTCTGTGTTGAGACTGGGGTGAAAAGTGGTAGTAGTGCAGTATGATCTTCAGCCAGTTTTTACATTTCATCTGAAATGCACCATTCCCCAGTTTGACCAAGCCAGAATTGGCAATGATTCAGAGTGGACATACACAAGCAGCAGTATCACGCATCATAGGGATTATCCAAAGTGTCAAAAATGTGGAAAAGATATTGTGAGACCAACGATATGACTCATAGACCGAGGGTGACAATGCCATGTCAAGAACGGTACATCCACCTAACAGCACAGAGGAGAACAACTTTTACTCCTCAACAATTGTGACACGACTTGAGGAGTACAGGGATCTGCGTATCTGCACACATCATATGACATTGACTGCATAGTGCCCAATTACGGTCATCGCAATGATTCAAAGTTTTCCACTGGAGAATTGCCATTGTGTTGAGAGGAGAAAGATGAGCCAACATCATAATTAGGAGCTGGATGAATGGCGTAATGTCATGTATGCAGACGAAACACTGATGCAAGTGTAATAGACTGATATAACTTGAAAACAATACTCTTTAACCCATGGGTAAATAATGCCAATATCAAGCTTGAATTGTTGTTGTTATTATTATTATTACTTGTGAGGTATGGCTATGAAGTGTAAAAATCCATTTAATATTATTATTATTATTATTATTATTATTATTATTATTAACAGACGATTGTATTATTTGTGAGGTTATATCATGAAACATGTGCTGTATATATATATATATATATTATTACGAGTTTAGTTACTGTAAGAATCCATAATTAATAGGATATAATTTATTATTACCTGTATATATATATATATATATATGATGTATAATCCACTACAATATTGTGCAACACACCGTAACATCCAGAATGTACGACAACAACTAAGTAGAACCTTCCTTACATTGTAACTATGCTATTGGACACTCTAGAATTCGCGAGAAGAGACGTTGTGTCATATTTTTCTAGAAGCCTGGCCAGACAACATATATAACTTGGCAGTCTTGATGGTGGAGTTGAGTTATTGTTTAACAGGAATTGTTTTGATGAGACGTGTAGAAGTCGTGTTTGAAGTATGTGAATTGGTTTTGTTGAGTTGGTAGTTGACATGCCTCTGGCGCAGTCTCCTTCTTATGCTTCGCGATAGGCAGTTGTTCAAAATGGTGGTTTATTGATGTGTAACGTGTAAATAATTCTAAATAAAAACAGTTTACGTGACGCATTTTATGACTACATCAACACGGACATTACCTAGGCCAGATACACCACGACAAAGGGTGTGGAGACAAAGGATGTGGTGGAAAGTATCAGCATGTCCAAGAGGTGCATGCATTTGGAGGTGGTGGTGTAATGTTTTGCTCTGGGATAATGTGTAGCTATCTTACATGTCTGATACCAATTCAAGAGACAATAACTGCCCAGCAGTATACTAATGAAATTCTTCCATCATTTGTACATCCCTTCAGGGATGAATATAGTCTCTCTATAATTTTCGTCGATGACAATGCTCACTCTCATCGAGGTTCATCAGAGAGGAACTTCATGAGAGAGGTGGGTATCAAACATATGAATTGGCCAGCTAATTCACAGGACATGAATTGTATTGAACGTGCATGGAATACCCCACCACATAACATGCCTAATCCTAAGGTTGTGATTGTCCACAAACTCCAGACTCTCTCAGACCCCATTACAGTTGCCCAGATGGAATGTGACCTCCGTCAAGACGACATCAACTGATCGCTAGCACTAAAAAGAAATACACACACACTAATTATTGCAGTTTAATTCTGTTAAATATTGAAAGAAAAGCATTTGAGTTCGACATTTCCAGGTAGCGCCTCTGTGATACAATAAAAAACACTCCATAATGTTATTACTGCACTGCAACCATGATATTCCTAATTCCTTTTGTGGTGTATAAACATACCAGAGTTTAAGTATGAAGGATGAGTTCTCCACCTAATCAATACTTTATTTTACATAGTGTCAATGATTTACATAAAAACAGTACCGGTTTCGACCCGTAAATAGGTCATCTTCAGCTGTTAGAGAACTTAATAGCGACTGTACAGAATAAACAGTACTAAAATTAAAACTAAACAAGAATGCCATTAAATAAACATGATACCACTATTCTAAAATTACTTAATATTTACATATATACATATGGTACAGTTTTGGGGTTAAGGGTGTTATTTTCAAATATTACATATATTGAGGCTGGAATCGGATACAGTTCTTGGAGTTGATCAGGAATCACTGGTATTCAGATGTCAGGTTATCTGTGTTAAAGCCACTATTATGTCCAACGTTTTACGAGATCTTTGAAGTGCATTGTTGTGCCGAAAATATTCGGGGGTGTCATGTTCCTTAGAATAAGAGGTTCAGGGACCAGTTCACGGACACATAGCTTATACCTAGTCTATATCACTGCTGAAAAATACATTAGTGAGTGCCACTATTCTAAAAAATACTTAAAATATATACATATGCTACAGTTATGGGGTTGAAGGGTTTCACACTGGTCCCATGATTACCACATATTACAAAAGTTCCGTTTGCTGAGGTTGAAATTGGATACAATTCTTAGGGTTTATGGAGAATCATTGACATATTGGTGTCAGGCTCAGATATCCAATGTTAAATGTCAGTACCATGTCCAACAGTTATTCAAGGTGCATTGTTGGGCCGCAAATATGCGGGGACGTTGTATTCATTAGAATGAGAGGTTTAATAACCTGTTTACAGGTACATAGCTCTTATTCAGTCTATATCAACGATAAAAAACAAGCTAGTTTATATTGGACTTCCTTATTGAGGTTTGTTGCTGTGCGTGACATATTGAAATCAGTGAAAGCTAGTTGTGGGTGCTCCTCTCTTCATACTTGCGTTCCCTCATATAATTTTAGAAAATGTGTGAGCTGGATATGTCCTTGAGCATGGTTAGGAGCGTGCTGCACATTGTTGCATGTACGTCGTGAATTTTAAGTATTTTTTAGAATAGTGGCACTCACTAACGTATTTTTCAGCAGTGCTATAGACTGGGTATAAGCTGTGTGTCCGTGAACTGGTCCCTGAACCTCTTATTCTAAGGAACATGACACCCCCGAATATTTTCGGCATAACAATGCACTTCAAAGATCTCATAAACCGTTGGACATAATAGTGGCTTTAACACAGATAACCTGACATCTGAATACCAGTGATTCCTGATCAACTCCAAGAACTGTATCCGATTCCAGCCTCAATATATGTAATATTTGAAAATAACACCCTTAATCCCAAAACTGTACCATATGTATATACCGTAAACTGGGGTTACTTTGTGACAGTTTTGATGATTTCTTCAATGTAATCTGAATAATATAATTATATTTTAAGGTTTTCCTATATTGTCTTATTCATCCGTCCTTTATTTCTGTTTAGCAATAATATTTAAATCCATATTTGCGCTTAATCACTCAATATTTCAAAAAGTAAGTGTCACAATGTTACCCCGTTAGGTGGGGTTACTTTGTGACACCGTCTTTTTACCATTGTACATCCATGTTTGGGTGCAGATGTCACAATATTACCCCCATTATGTGGTTACTTAAGAATTGGACTAATTAAAAAATGGGAAATTTCATTCATAAACGTGTTAATACATCAAAATTTATATTTATTATACCCTCAGATATTATCACATGAAAAATTGGCATCATTCAAAAGAGAATAGCGTACAAACTTTTTACTCTCTGCTGAGACTTTTTAGTTCTGGAATGTCATAGATTTCACGTTTTCCCCTCTATATGGGTGGGTTTATTTTACACCATATTTCATCATCCGCATACCATATTTCGTCCTTGATATCCGGCCATTTCCAGTGTTTCCCAGTGGTTTCCATTGCACTCACAACTGCACCTCGCTTGCATACTTTTGTCACGATTCCTGGATAGTACTTGCCTTCGAAAAGTACAATTACATGTGTTCCAACAGTTTTATCCTCTGCCTGGAAAGTACGATTCGCAAAAATTGGAAGTTCTTCAGAGTCAGAATTAGATTCTTCTTCATGCACTGAACTGTCTTCTGATTCATTGTGATTAGCAAAGCCACTTCCACTTGAATCCTACCTTCGGGTGTCTTTCCTGTTCTTTGACCGACAGTTCCCATTGGTGCTACTACAACTAGGAATTTCATGTTCAGTGTCAAAATGGAAGTCTGATGTTGTGATACCTCTTTCAGGTGGCACATCTATGCATCTTCTCTTCCTTCGGCCTTTAGTTGTTAGCTCATCCCTTTTGTGATTCAGATGCTCAATGAAGCTGTTGCTTACAGCTTCTTTCACAGCGCCACCTTCGACATTTATTGCCTTATTATAGAGATGCTTAAGCACATCTTCCCTGTTCAGAGGGCAAATACCACATTTTCTGAACCCAGAACGTAGATTATTCGGACCATTTTCATGCAGTTTCTCAATTAGTAACTTGACGAGAGGTGGAAATTCTTGTTTCGGGATAGTGGAACATCGTTTTCCGACCCCAGATTCTTTCCACTCTGCTAAAATGTTTCGCCAGATTCTTTTCATGGGCCTGAAGAATGCAACATCCAGTGGCTGCAGCAAGTAGGTAGAATTTGGTGGTAATGCTATAAAGCGAATATTGTTTGCTTCACAATGCCGGACAACCTCCAGATTCAGATGTGAACTCAAGTTGTCACCAATTAACATTTTTTGTCCTTCCTGACGTTTCAGTATGGGAAGCATGAGATTAAGGAACCAGTCTTGAAATACACTGTGATCGAACCATCCGGAGTTTGTGGAGTTGTTCCTTGCACCTGTTGGACCACCTTCGGTCCAAGTACTCCACAAATTCTTTGATTTATAATTCACATAAACCGGAGCAAGTTCACCTTCTGCATTGCCACAGAACATTAAGGATGTGCATGCTTTTGTCGAATTGAGAATTTTCTCAGGGTACTTAGTTCCTCGTTTAGTGATAATTTTAAGAGAACCTGGGTCATCCACTGGGTTGGTTTCATCATAGTTCCAAATGTTTTTACTGCAAATTCCCCTTAGTTCTCTTTCCAAATTGTCAAAGAATGAATTCACAACTACTTCATCTGTTGCAGCACGTGCTGTTGAAATGTTTTGCTACATTCTTTGAGTCAGAACTTTATGACGAGCCATGAACGATTGAACCCAGTCCGTTCCTGGCAAATTGTTCTTAAAACAATGAACTGTACGGCCTATAGAGTCTAGATACGCTTTAACAATGCACCGCAAATCAAATAATGTTATTGGAAACCCATATCCAGACAAAGCTATGCAGTGAGCAGCGAAAGATTCCTCTTCTTCACTTGAGAAAACTGTCGGATGACCAGGAATACCTTCATGTTTTCCTTTTAGTTTCAGCCACAGTGTGTTCCGGTGTATTTGGTACCTACACAAATTTAAATTGTGAATTATATTCTAATTAAATATTAATTAAAATGTTATTTTGCAACATATTTCAAATTCAGACATATTGCACACTTACCTTTCAGCAGCTTCACGAATGGAATTTCTTGTTCCTGATATCCCGAAGAGCTGCAGCCAAGGTTTCGTCACTATAATTCCTGTACGGTCGAGACCCAATCTTTCTTTTGTATATTCTAGGCATTTTGTATTTAATGTATCACCCTAACAAGAGAAAAATTGACAATAGTATTAGGAAAGACAATTTCGGAACACTTTATGACAGAGATATTGCTGTCACAAAGTTCCCCGTTAAACCTCTCGTTTTTATTTTATTTTTAACACAATTAACTGAAAAAAGCTCAAAGCGACGTGAGAATAGTGCATATTTATCAGGAAACATGAAATTACGAGTTCCACTAACCTTGGTTTGTGTATCTTATTGAAGTTTTCTGTCACAGACAAAAGTTTCCCGCTATTCACGAAATACACACTCAGTACAATACAATACCACGTAGCAAACGACTTCTCTGCCGCCAACAGTCTAACACTTAAGAACATGACATTGTACACATGGGTAACAGCATTATTGAGGAGTGAAAACCTATGATGTTCATTGTCAGACCGCTCATGGTTATCCCGCGAAATACGAAGTAAATAACTGGCGCGCACCTGTCACAAAGTAACCCATGCAGTCACAAAGTAACCCCGGTTTACGGTATATAAATATTAAGTAATTTTAGAATAGTGGTATCATGTTTATTTAATGGCATTCTTGTTTAGTTTTAATTTTAGTACTGTTTATTCCGTACAGTCGCTATTAAGGAAGTTCTCTAACAGCTGAAGATGACCTATTTACGGGTCGAAACCGGTACTGTTTTTATGTAAATCATTGACACTATGTAAAATAAAGTATTGATTAGGTGGAGAACTCATCCTTCATACTTGTACTTGAACTATCAATACGGACCATGAAACTAATAGATTATAATACCAGAGTTTATCATCAGATATGCAAATGGAGTGGTAGTGAGACAAAATATTCCAGAAACTAATGAAATACCAATGTATCTACAAAGACGCACACAAAATGCTGTCAGTTCTGTACACTATTATATTTACATGGTATTTACACATTATATACATGCAAACTAATAAACTGCCATCATAAACAAAACACTACTACGAAGAATAACAATAATAAGGCTGCTACCTTCATAAACATTTCATCGCTACAGTAGCATGTCGACAGAATCACAACAAGAGTTCACAAAAACAACCCCACTCTACTATCAAGACTGCCTCTTTACAAAGTAAAACCTCGTTAATAATACCAATATAAATGGTCCGTTATTGGACATTATACATTTTCCAGCTAACTCATTCCTGGTTGGCAGTGTTTTGCCCCCGTGTGCTAGGCTGGGCTCATCAGTTGGTACCTAGCACACCTACCAAGACGCATGGCTAGTGCACACTATGCAGGAGCCATTCGGAACAAATATTTCTGATTCCCTATGGGAATCGACATCTATATCAAACCTTGTTAATTCAAAGTCATTGGGACGGAAAAATTGCACTTCGAATAACGTGATTTTGAAGTAACCGACAACACGTACTTCGGAAATGCCAACCCTTGCGGCGCCACAATATATTCTAAGACCCGTTACTGCATGCAATTAATCTTGATTCATAGTTTAAAGCTCTCAAATGCCATGGATAGATTTCCAAAATGTATCCAACAAGGTGCATTTATAGTATTCCAAATAATGCACTTGGATAACTCACCGGCAAACATAACCTCACGCAATGAAATCAAAAGAAAGAAAACATGATTCAAAGATGAGGAGAAATCTATACTGGCTCCCCTGTGCAAGTGCTTTATTCATTGGATTACTGCACTGTTACTGTATGCATTTTAGATGCCTTGTGCTTGCAGGGAATGTACCCGATGCCCTTAAAACATTGCGGCTTATTTAACTTTTCTATGATGAGGGGAGAAATCTCTCGCTTCCGTCCACATTACAACAGTACAGTGACTATACTAGTATGATTTCCCGCCATGACACTTCTAAGGCCCATTAATGCATGCAATCACCTTGATTCTCAGTTTAAACTTTTCAAATGCCATGGAAAATACTATTTCAGAAATTTATCCAAAAAGGTGAATTTACATTATTCAAATAATGCACTTGTATAAAAATATGACAAAGATAACCTCACCCAACGAAGGAAGAAAAATACATTTCAAAGACGAGGAAAGATTATACTGGCTCCCATCTGCAAATGCTTTCTTCTGGATTACTGAACTGTCTGCATTTTTAGATGCATTCTACTGGCATGGAAAGTGCCTGACGCCCTTAAAACATTGTGGCTTCTCGAACTTCCCTATGACATGGGAAGGAAGTCTCTCGCTTTCGTGTGCAGTGTGCACTGCATAGCAACACAGTACATTTCCCGGCTGGCAATTCTCTCCTTTAAAACTATAAGTCCATTTGGCCTCAGCATTTAAAAAAATAAAATAATTAAACAATGCAGTTTCATCGGCAATGACAATATTGTTTGGTGCGTGCGAATTTATTCTAGGCTATAACCCATGCTATTTCGCCAACTGTTGGCATTGCCAGTGTTCACGGATTCTACATCTCCGCATACTGCCTGCTACGTGATATTGTGGCATTCCTAAAAACGTCGAGTACAAAATAATTACGATTCCGCTCGAACATAGCAGAGATGAAGCACACTGTACACGCCGAAGTAGGTGAAAGTGCGCAAAGTTACCCTTTACGTTCCAGAAGGCGCGTTCTTTCATGATGCGGAGAAATTTTGAATTTAAATTACTCTGTAAAATACTTTTTTCAAAATGTAAAGGCAGTTTCGAATTGAAAGTCTGAATTTCGGTAACGGGACCGACATTGTTCTTCGAATTATGAATTATCCGTATTTCAAATTAAACGATATAAATAACATGCAAAACCGTACCTCATGTTTCCGGGAACGAGAGCTGCTTCGAATTAGGTGAGATTTTTAATTAACCGATTTCAAATTACCGAGGTTCTACTGTATATTTTGCCTGGCCAGGCTTCTACAAGAAGATGACAACATATTTTCTCGTAAATTTGAGAGATCCAAGAGCCTAGTTACAATGTAAGGAAGTTTCTACATAATTCTAATCGCACATAGCGTTGTTCTGGACTTATTACAGTGTGTTCCACAATATTGCAGCGGATTATACATCACATATACAGGTTAATAATAAATTATATACTATTCATTACGTGTTCTTACATTAAATAAACTCATATTAGTATATGTACAGCAGATGTTTTATGACATAATCTCACAAATAAAACGATCATGATTATACCAAACAAAGTCCGGACATAACTACGTAAATAATGATAATGTAAACAACTTCATAGCCACACCTAACAGGTCGTAATAATAACAACAATACAGTAGAACCTCGATAATTCAAAATCCCGTCTAATTCGAAGAAGCTCTAGTTCCCGGAAACATGAGATATGGTTTTGCATGTTATTTTAATTGTTTAATTCGAAATACGGACAATTCGTAATTCGAAGTACAATGTCGGCCCAATTACCGAAATTCAGACTTAATTCAAAACTGCCTTTATATTTTACAACAATAGTCTGTTACAGAGTAATTTAAATTAAAAATTTGTCCGCGTCATGATAGAACGCGTCTTCCAGAACGTGCAGGGGTAGCTTTCTGCACTTTCACACACTTTGGTGTGCCTACAATGTGCATCATAATTGATAGGTTCGAGTGAAATCGGAATTCTTTTGTTTTCAACATCTTTAAGGAACGCCGTAATATCACGCAGCAGGCAGTGTGCGGAGAAACATAATCCATGAACTCTGACGATGCCGACAGTTGACGAAAAAGCGTGGCTCATATAATCAATTCGTAGGCACCGAACAATATTGTCACTGCCGATGAAACTGCTTTGCTTTCTTTTAATGCCGAGCCCAAACAGACTCGTGGTTTTAGGGGAGAAAGTGCCAGCCGGGAAATCGTACAAAGGTGGAGGGTCATTGTACTGTGTTGCAATGCTCACGGAAGCGAGAAAATTCCTCCCCTCGTCATAGTCAAGTTCGATAAGCCACAATGTGTTACGGGCGTCGGGCAATTTCCGAGCAAGTACAAGACATCTAAAAACGCAAGCGGTGGAGTAATCCAAACAATAATGCATCTGCACAGGGAACCAGCATAATTTGTCCTAGTCTTTGAATCGTGTGATTTTTTTCCTTTCGTTGTGTGACGTTATGTTTGTCTGATTTATCCAAGAGCATTATTCGAACATTGTAAATGCACCTTGTTGGATACATTTCGGAAATAGTTTTTGCATGGCATTTGAAAGGCTTAAACTGTGAATCAAGGTGATTGCATGCATTAATGGGTCTTAAAATAATTTGTGACGTGACAAGTGTTTACATTTCCGAAGTAGGAGAGAAGTGCCATGGTGGGAAGTTGTACAAGTGTAGAGTGACCCTACTGTATTGTCATGCAGAAGGAAGTAAGACTTTATCCCCTCGTCATAGGAAAGTTAGATTAGCCACAATCTTTTAAGGGCATCGGGTACTTTCTGTGTAAGTACACGACATCTAAAATGCAATATAAATAGTCCGTTATTGGACATTATAAATTTTCCTGCTTAACGGACTATTTATATTGGTATTATAAATTTACTCATTCAGGACAAATATTTCATATTCCCTATGGGAATCAACATCTATATCATCTAAAATGCATACAGTACAATAATCCAATGAATAAAGCACTTGCACGTGGGAGCCTGCATAGATTTCTCCTCATCTTTGAATCATGCTTTTTCTTTCTTTCCTTGCAAGAGATTATGTTTGTCAGTGAGTTATCCAAGTGCATTATTTGAATACTCTACATGCACCTTCTTGGATGCATTTTGGAAAGTTATTTTTTTTCATGGCATTTGAAAGGTTTCAACTGTGGATCAAGGTTAACTGCATGCAGTAACGGGCATTAGAATATTTTGTAACGTGGCAAGAGCTGGCACTTCTGAATTACGAATTGGCGGTCAAATCGAAATCACGCAATTCGAAGTCCGATTTTTGAGTACCAATGACTTTGAATTAACAAGGTTTTACTGTAATAATATTTGCATTATTTACCCATGGGTTAAAGAATATTGTTTCCAAGTTATATTAGTTTATTACACTTGCATCAGTACAACTCACAGGACATGTAGGATTACTTATTTACATGGAAGGTATGAATGACAGTCTCACAACTATTCCAAACCTACATTGAAATGTTTCAGGAAGATTTCTTTAGATTACCACTATGAGTAGGGACAGATTTGAGCAAATTATGAGAATCTTTAGGTTTCCAGACTAGAAGTAAAACCCAATCAGCAAAGACTGTACTTACAAGAACTGAATAATAATAATAATAATAATAATAATAATAATAATAATAATAATAATAATAATAATAATAATAATAATAATAATAATTATTCCTTTACGTCCCACTAACTACTTCTTAAGGTCTTCGGAGACGCCGAGGTGCCGGAATTTAGTCCTGCAGGAGATCTTTTACGTGCCAGTAAATCTACCGACACGGGGCTGTCGTATTTGAGCACCTTCAAATACCACCGGACTGAGCCAGGATCAAACCTGCCAAGCTGGGGTTAGAGGCCAGCGCCTTAACCGTCTGAGCCACTCAGCCCGGCGAGAAGAACTGAACAATCAACTCATGATACCTTGCATTCAAGAGTGTGCCAAAAATACTATAAGGCTCTACAAGTCAACAATTCTGGCCATAAAGGGTTATTTATTTATCGTATGATGTGCACAGATAGATTATATAAATAAGTATACAATATACACAAGCAGAAGCCTTTAGTTCCAAATCAAGTCCATTGATCCATTTTAAGGGCTCCTCAGTTGCGTTGTGTATGTCCTCCAAAGGACCTTGAAATGCTCTCTGTGGACACTCGGCAATTACGTGATGGATGGTCTGTGAGGTAGCTCCACAATCACACCCAGAAGACTTCTGCCAGCACCATTTATAAAGAGTATAGTCGCATCTTCCTTGATTGACTCTTATCCTGTTTAGAGTCCTCCATTGACGTCTGGGTAGATGGAATCCGGGAGGTTGAACATGAGGTAGAGTCAAAAGATGTTGGTTGGGAACAGAAGACTGCTGCCATTGGTGTAACCAGGCGTTCGTGATGGAGAACCCAGATTCTTCCAATGTAAGTGCAGTGCGCCAGGGTGGAGATCTAGACTTAAGTCGTGGAGGGGCAGGTTGAGTAATATCCTGGTGAACGGGGAGGTTGGAGTCCTGGCTGGTCTTCCTCCACTGTTTTAGAAGAGCTTCAGACCTTCTTAAGCAAGACGGTGGAATATTACTGAGTGTAGGCAGCCAGGCCACGTTTGTAGAGCGAATACAACCAGTTATAATGCGCATTGCTTGATTTAGTTGAGCATCAATCTTCGCAGTATGAGCACTGTTCAGCCAAGTTGAAGCGCAGTATTCGGCAACTGAATAGCAAAGAGCTAGAGCAGTAAATCTCAGCACTTTGTTGTTTGCGCCCCAGGATGTGCCGGCTAATTTTTGAAGAATATTATTCCGACTTTTAATCCTGGCGGCTGTGTTGTTAATATGATGTTTATATGTTAGGGATCTGTCTAATGTGACACCTAAATATTTTGGGAAGGGACAGTGTTGTAAGGATTGATTTCTGAATGTTATTGTAGGCTTGTAGTTGGCAAATTTATTTCTGAGATGAAACACAGATGCAACAGTCTTTTGGAGATTTGGACGGAGACACCACTTTTGGAAGTATGTATCTAGCTTTTTTAGATCTGCTGTAAGAATTTGTTCAGCTTCTGGAAAACTTGGTGTTTGGCTAACCAGTAGTATATCATCTGCGTAAATAAATTTCCTGGACTTAGTTGCTGGTAAGTCAGCAGTATAGAGGCTGAAAAGTAAGGGTGCCAGGACAGATCCTTGTGGAAGTCCATCATTCAGTTTGTAGGTTTTGCTTACTGCATCATCCGAGAAGATCTGAAAGTTTCTGTTGCTAATCATATTGCCAATGAGATTTGTAAGCTTGACACAGGAGATGGCAGAGAAAAGTTTTAGCAGGAGCCCTTCTCGCCAAACAGTATCATAGGCTGCTGATAAGTCTAAGAAGACAGCCATACTAATCTTCCGATTCTCAAATCCATTTTCAATATGAGAGGTCAATGCAAAAATTTGGTCAGTGCAATTTCTTCCAGGTCTGAAGCCAGCTTTTTCTGTGGGAAGGAGATTATTGATGGTTTCTGAGATCCTATTGTATATCAGTCTTTCCAGGAGCTTTAGAGTAACACTTAGCAGTGCAATGGGTCTGTAGCTTTCCACTCTCAGAGGGTCCTTGTTGGGTTTCAAGATCGAAATTATAGTCCCGGGCGTGTAAGGACGTACACTAAGGGTGCAACCTTACCATTTCTCCCCTGTAATATTAAGGTATTGATTTATAGGTACTTTTCTTGCTGTTGGGTCTTTTTCAGTGTCGGTAACCATACAGTTTAGGGACCCTACTTGCCGATACGACGTCTTACTGTTACCGTTAATCTGGCACGTTGGCAACGTTCAGTCACTGTTCTAGCGTGAATTGCGTGTTGCCACCGCATTGCCTCTAAAGTCACTAGCGATACATTTGCGAGAATATTTAAAGCATATTTTCTTTTTCTGTGGGATTGTAAATCTATTTGGCTAATACCAGGTAAGTAGAATTGTGGCATGTTCGGATAATGCATTTAATAACATAGTTTGTGTGAAATGATGAGCACATCATTTTATTAATTACGTTCCTATTTCGTCCCATACTTATACGAACAGAATTCGATTGGGATGTCTAAGAAGGAAGAAAAATCTGCAAAAACTCCTCCGAAAAGGAAACCAAGGTTACGTCCTTTACAAGCTTCAGGTCAAGAAATGCTTGTACATTGCTACGAGCAACTGAAACAGGAAGACGACGAAGAAGGTATCAGTCGTAGTGATACGAAGCTAATGGCAAGAGTTGCATTATTAAATGGGGTAAGTGTTCGTTTTTATCTTGTTTCTATGATAAGTTTCTGGCATAATGACAATCAGTTGAAATGGAGCAGTATTTCATTCTGAACCTAACCTAACCTGATCATGTAGGCCTAGGCCTATACCATGTCTTGTGTCGACTTCGATACGGTTTGTAGACTTAACCTTTGTGTATTCATGTTGACTTACGGTATATGTGTATGTAATATATTTCTGTGTGTGTATTCTTACAGTGTAGTTTCGGTTTAGTCCGAAAAGTAATAGGAAATTTCAAGAAGGAAGTTGAATTTTCTACACCAGGTAAACGCCGAAAGCGTGAACATCCAGTGACCGGCATAGACAGTTTTTCTAAGGAAGCGATAGCAAGGTTTATTTATGATAAATTACATAAAATACATAAAAATAAGGTGACTTCATAAGGAATCTATTGCAACATTATTTATAGAAATTGGCACGCAGGTGAGATAAGCTCCCAGAAATGTTTTGTGCATGTATTGTCATACAGCTCTTTTGAGTCCCTTGTAACCCTCTTTTTTCTTCCCACAGGAGAAGTCGTAACTGTAAGAAAGGTTTTCGACCACATGAAAGCAAATTATGACACTTATTTGTACAAGGGCACCGAAACATCATTAAGAAGAATTTTGAAGGCCATGGGGTTTGTGTGGAGTAAAGGTGATCCCTATGCGTATGTTAGAGAAAATGAAGACATTTGATTTAAGAGATCTGTTTTCTGAGGGAATACATGCGTAATAAGGACAGTGAGAAACCAAAACCTGTTGTTTTCTTGGATGAGACTTGGATTTTTATGAATGGTGAATATATATGTTATATATTACATTTTATATAAAAAAATCTTGGAATAATTTATCTTCATCAGGTGTCTTTGGTTTCAATTGTGCATTTGTCTTTCAGGGTCACCCACATACTCCTGGAATAAACCACACAAATCTGGACATGATGTTCAAGGAGTAATTCGTCGAGGGAGGAAGACTGGTTATTGTTCATGCTGGAACGAAGGATGGCTTTGTACCTGGTATGTTCTTACTTTATTTTACTTCATTTTATTGTAGTGAGGTGATCTCTCTTTACATAGTTATGAGGGTATTTAGGGTTTGTAGTACGGATGTAGGGGGGGGGGGGCACATAAGTCTCTGATAAGACCCCAACTTAAGTACAGTTCCTGTGTATGAGACCCTCACTGGGATTACTTGGTTTGAGAATTGGAAAAGTTCAAAAGACAGAAGCACGATTTGTTGTGGGTGATTTCTGACAAAAGAGTAGCGTTACAAAAATTTTGTCGGGTTTGGGTTGGGAAGACTTGGGTGAAAGGAGATAAGTTGCTGGACTAAGTGGTATATTCCGAGCTGTCGGTGGATAGATGGTGTGGAATGACATTGGTAGACGAATACGTTTCAGTGGTATTTTAAAAGTAGGTAAGATCACAGTACAGTGATAAAGTTGATGAAAAGTGGGGCAAATATTTGGTTTTTTTTTAAGAAGGGAGTTAGGGATTGGAATAATTTACCAAGGGAGATGTTCAATAAATTTCCAAATTCTTTGCAATTATTGAAGAACATACTAGGCCTATCCCTGAAACTACATCTTCCACCTGGGCGACTGTCCTAAGTGCAGATCAGTGGTGACTGATTGATTGAAATTGACTGGTACTAGGTCGGAAGTGGCATTATAACTTACCGCTCATTGAGCTCTGTACGTGGTTTTTGATTTTGACTTCTCCACTGTTATTAAAAAGACTTGCAGGTATTCACTTTAGGCCAATGATTAACCTTAGAGAGGTATTTCAATCAAAACTTACTCAGTGTATTTTCATATAATATTACTGGATATTTGTATCAGTAAATTACTTGTATTGTAGGCCTATTTATTATGTTTATTCTGCATTCGACAATCTCCACCTGAATCAGTGCTTGATACCTGACTGTTAAACACCTTCCAAGCTTCTTATTTCTTACTGCCTGATATAGGTTCAGTGTTCGCAGCAATTACATTTGTTCTAAGGTATTGAAATGGGTGTTTATACTTATATCTTTAATGCAAGTGATCGTGGACTTCTAATCCAGATATAGGCCTACTAATGGAGATACATTCATGAGAGATGTTACGACAAAGTAGTGTAAGTAGTAATTCATTGACTTCATCATCAGGTGACTTTGCTACACAGTAGTTGGTTTCACTTAAAATCAGACAGCTTTTTGTATCATTCAACAGAAATCACATTTTTTATTAATAGGCCTATCCTTGAAGAGGGGTGATCTCATTTTTAGGGAATACTTTTTTTAGAAGAAATAACTTCATACTAAAACTTAAAATTCTTACAGGTGCTGATTTGATATTTGCTACAAACTTGAAGAGAAATCAGGATTACCATGGTGCTATGAACAGCGAGAAATTTCAGATGTGGGTGAAGACGCAATTAATCGTAGGATTAAGAAATATAGGACCCTGTGTTATTGTAATGGATAATGCACCATATCACTGTAAGCTTGTTGAGCATCAACGAAATGGAGGAAGGATCAATTAGTGGTAATTATACTTAATTGAATATTTCCTTCTACTGAATGATGTTTAATGATGTTACAGAAATTTTTATTTTTCCTTTAATTTACAGTCATGGTTAAGGCAGAATGGAGTTTCTCCACCAGAAAATGCTACGAAAGATGAGCTGCAAAGGTTGTGTAACATGAATCGAAGTCACTTAAAGAGGTACAGAAGCACGTAAACATAAGTTTAGATAATGTTGTTTACACTCGTGTATTTGACTTTCATGTATGCATAACAATATTTCTCTGTTTCTTTAAAACCAGGTACATTGTTGACGAGATGCTGCACAGTGAAGGCCATACTGTCTTACGACTTCCTCCATACCACTCATTTTTCAATGCCATCGAATTTGTATGGTCTGTGGCAAAACAGTATTATAACAAAACAGTGGCTTCAAGACCTGGTCACGGATTGGACAGAGCTACAGCTGTGTGGAAAGAATCTCTTGATCAGGTAGGCCAAGTGGAAATGTTATTTATTGGATATAGGCAAGTGGAGTTTATAATATACTTGTCAGGTTGTGATACTTCAATATATCTTATAGGTGACAGCAGAGATGTGGAGAAATGAAGTGAAACACACTGAGAAGAAGATTGTAGAGTTCTACAATAATGAGGTGAGAGGTCTTCCTGAAGTGGAGGAACTAGTCATTCATCATGGAAGCAGTGAATCAGAGGAGGAAGATGAAGATGAAGGAGAAGAAGAAGAAAGAAGAGAAGCCGAGGAGTTAGCTGTACCATTGTAAGAGCCATTCCATGAGATTAAGAATGTTATAACTTTGCTGGGAAATAATACATTTCTGATCGCCCCGTCCTTTCTGATATAACGAAGTTACATTTCAAAATTGTGGGAATTGTGTATCTACAAGTTACAGGGCGGTATAGATGTGCAGGTGGGGATCAGTGTCCAATCGGAGTGGAATTATCTAGAACTGCTGTGGCGCAATGTGAGGAGGGGGGGAGAGAGAGAGGGAGACAGCACTCTGTCACCAATACACGATGTGAACATTGTACGCCTGTTACAATACTGACATAACTCAAATTTTATACACTATCTAATGGTTTTCCACAGTTCTCTGAAAGTCACAACTCACATATACTGTATATATATATAGAGAGAGAATTACATATAAAAATACCTGTGTCCACAATAAGTAGCCCACATATTAAATATAAATCAATTTGCTTTACGTCGCACCAACACAGATAGGTCTTATGGCGACAAAGAGGATAGAAGAGATAGGAAAGGGCTAGAAGTGGGAAGGAAGCGGCCGTGGTCTTAATTAAGGTACAGCACAAGCATGTGTCTGGTGTGAAAATGGGAAACCACCGAAAACCATTTTAACGGCTGCCGACGGTAGGATTTGAACCCACCATTCCCCGAATGCAAGCTCATAGCTACGCGACCCTAAACGCACGGCCAGCTAACTCGGTCATCTTTGAAAATGTCCTTTCCTATCAGCAGAGGCTTTTTTAAAATCGTCATATTTTGTATAGGCTACAGGAGATGTACAGTAGCCCACTGGTTTTCTGATTAAACATCATTTATTTAAGCTATTGCATCAGTCTACTTACATACTCACTGTCCACGTACATCGGTAACCTCATGATTCGATTATTGAAGTATTGTGCAATGATGCGACATAGAAACTAAGAGAATACCGAGTGGTTCTTCCAAATATAAAACAGACAATTTCGAGTGGTCATGAGCATGACTCATAGTCATAGGGTAGGCTAAATAATAATGTTATTGGCTTTATGTCCCAGTATCAACTTTTAGGGTTTTTTTGAGACGTTGAGGTGCTGGAATTTAGTCCTGCAGGAGCTCTTTTATGTGTCAGTAAATCTACTGACATGAGGCTGAGCACCTTCAAATACCACCGCACTGAGCTCGGCCCTGCCAAGTTGGGTTCAGAAGGCCAGCGCCTCGACCGTCTGAGCCACTCAGCCAGGTGTGGAGGCTAGAGAGCTGAGTTTAAGTAATTGTCGAACGTCAACTAGTTATAAAGATACTGATTGATTAAACTAATACAGTAATTAGAATAACCTAATTGACTACCTACTTACAACCTAGGTACTTTGGAATTGTGTTCTGTCTTTTTAACACTGCAAATAAATCCATGTATTGTTTAAAACTCCCTGTAAGAAGAGGACAGTGGATGCGAATAGGTAATATTTTCAAATGAGCTGAACCAAGCTCGATAGCTGCAGTCGCTTAAGTGCGGCCAGTATCCAGTATTCGGGAGATAGTGGGTTCGAACCCCACTGTCGGCAGCCCTGAAGATGGTTTTCTGTGGTTTCCCATTTTTCACACCAGGCAAATGCTGGGGCTGTACCTTAATTAAGGCCACGGCCGCTTCCTTCCCAGTCCTAGCCATTTCCTGTCCCATCGTCGCCATAAGACCTATCTGTGTCGGTGCGACGTAAAGCCAATAGCAAATGAGCTGAGCTCGAGAGTCCATTATAGCATACGATTTTTTTAGTGTACCATGACTCTGTATGTATTGCTTCAGAGGAAGTTCGGCTCCCGCCAATGTCCAGTGTACCGATATTGAACCGTGTGTGTGTTGTGTCTCACTGATCCATGACTGCGTACGATTCTTTCAGTGTGCCATGATTCACTGTGGCTCGCTGCAGCGAAAGCTCGACTCCCCGCCAGTGTCCAGTGTGCCTATAAGGAGCCGTGTGTGTCGTGTGGCTCACTGAGCCATGATTGTGCATGATTTGTGTGCCGTGAGTTTGCCTTTCCTGTGAATCGATTCACTCGGACACTTGAATGAATCGGTACACTGCTTCGAATCATGCACTCAGTAGCCTACACTAGTAGAGGTACATAGTACATTACCATTAAGATAGATAGCATTGCAAAGTAATTCGTCTTTACAATAATAATAATAATAATAATAATAATAATAATAATAATAATAATAATAATAATAATCATCGTATGGCCTCAGCTACCATGTGCAGACATTTCAAGTTGACGCCATCTGGCTGTCTGCTCGTCAATTTTGACGTTCCGTTATACTCTAGGCCCACTAGATGGCAGACCGAGTAAACCGAAACTCTCTTGGGCGTCTGTGGCTGAGATTTAATGAATTTTGTCGGGTAAACACCAAATGTGTCACCAGAGATCTTTTACATGCCGACATCGTACGACATGAAGTGTCGAATGGACTTTTTTCTGCCCTTCAAAAATCCGACTACCTCTGCCGGGTTTGAACCCACTATCTTGGGATTTGGAGGCCGTCACTCTACCACTGATCCACAGAGGCAGCTGTCTTTACCATGAAATACATCGTCGTCGTACATGACTGAATTACTATCAATATATCTTAGAGAAACTGTAATGTACATGAAACCGAAATTGCGTTTAATTTCCACGATACATTCTTCCTATATAAAGGAGACCATGTAGCTTATCCACCTTCATTTCAGCCACATAAATATTCAGCAAAAATTGCAAAATCACATTAAAGGACAAATACAATTTTTTAAGTAGAAATAGTCTGGAACATAGATTAGTGAGGTTGGACATCCTGCCCGTCATCATTCAGGAGTCACTGTTGAACATACTGTACTTGTCAAAACTAGTAAGTTTCTATTTTACACAATAATAGTGAAATGTTGATGAAGACGACATACACCCAGCCCCCGTGCCAGAGATATTAACCAACGGTGGTTCAAATTCCCCACCCTGTCGAGAATCAAACCCACACCCTGTGACCAAAGGCCAGCACGCTAACCATTTAGCCATGGGGCCAGACAATAATAGTGAAAAAGCATGTTCACTGCAGCTATTGTTGACAGGATATTTCTTCTCTTTAAAGAACAGTGAGTACCACGAATTAATATCCTGTTTTGTTGATTCCTGTAAACTTTGTATGTACTGTTTTGGTTCGCCAGTTCCTAGCGTATCTACTAAATGAAAACTTTGTAGACCATTGGATTCAGTTTTATGTTTATTGCCTTCAGTCGTCACGACAGTTTTTTCAATGACAGTCGCTCAATTACAAATCCTGTCGAACCTAACCTAACCCTGCGACAATCAAGTGGTTTTCGATGAATCACTACCTAACCAGTCATTATAATTTGTTTTCGGTGGATCACAACCAAACCTGTCCCTATCAGTGGTTTTCGGAAGAATACAGTGGTTTTGTCACAAGTCAATACAGACTCTTGAATCAATGTGTGAAAATGGGAAAGTGTAGAAAACCCTCTTCAGGAATGCCAATCTCTAAGTTCATAGTCTTTTTAGCATTGTCACACAGCTGAAATTCACTTTAGAAGTAATTGTAAAAAGTCATATATAGGCTCTACAGATACATAGTACATTACCAATTCCATCTCGATTGCTATGATACGCACACTGCATAGCGGTTTTGCTCTATAGATAAATCATATTATAGTGAAAAAAATTTGTTTAAAAAAAAAATATCTGTCTGGCATGAAGGTCCAGAAGGAAAATACTTTCATTGAAATTCTTATTTATGTGCTCACCACCCTAGTAGGTTTAAATAAACCTTATAAATACGTTGTAAGACCCATTCTCGAATATGGATCTGCATGTTGGTTTAATAAATTCCCTAGAGAAAGTTCAAAGAAGAGCGATGCGTTTCGTAACTGGGAATAGAAGGAATACCATTAATTGGGAAAGTCTTGAATCTAAAAGAACTAGAGCTCGCCTGTGTGGTCTTTATAAGAGCTATACGGGAAGGGCTGCTTGGAGTTGTATTAGGAATAGGTTATAGCCTCCCTCATACTTATCGAGAAATTATCATAAGCATAAAATTAGGGCCAGAAACCAGCATACGGATGTGGGCAATTTTTCCTTCGTCAACAGGACCATAAGGGATTGGAATAAATTACCTGCGGCAGTCTTTGATAGATTCCCTTCTGGTATCAAGTCATTTAAGAAGACCATTTGTGTAAAATGAAAAGTAAAAGTTGTAAATTACGGGCACTGAATTTGTGATTTTCTGCTTGGTTTCGATTGTGAAACTGGGAGGCTTTTTCTTGTGGTATTCTCGTTCCAGGGAAGTGCTTGCTGTACTCATGTTTTTGTAATTGTTGTTGTTCTTGGTTAATTAACAATGTTTTTAACTTTATTTTATCATCACTTGTAACGTTAAGCTAGTAGTAAGCTCAATCTGTAATTTTGTAAGCCACAGTGGCAAGTATTGGAAATAATTAAATTGTGTATGAAACTGTACATGATGCTGGATTTAGAATGACTAGTAGTATTTCTTGTAATATTTTTTTCCATGGAATTCATTTTTGTACTTGAGTTGTTGTAGTTGTTGGGTAGTATGATTTAACTTTATTATCACTTGTAGTGTTAAGCTAGTAGTAAGTTCAATCTATAGTATTGTAATTTGTAGTGTTAAGTACTGGAAATACTTAAGTTGTGTGTGAATATGTATATAATGACACTGGATTTAGAAAGTTAAATTAGTAGTATTTCTTGCTTGTTGTAATGTTGTTGTTGTTGTTGTAGGGTAATTACGGTTTAACTTCACTTTATTATCACTTATAATGTTAAGCTAGTAGTAAGGTCAACCTATAATATTGTAAGCCAAATTGTTAAGCACTGTAAATACTTAAGTTGTGTGTGAATTTGTATATGATGTTGCTCGATTTAGAATATTAAACTAGCAGTAATTCTTGTTATATTTTCCTTCCATATATCTGCTTCTTGTACTCTTGTTGTTTGTTTGTTTGTTTGTTTGTTTGTTGTAGTTGGGTAATTATGTTAACTTTATTATCACATTACTGTAAGTGACCGTTGCCACCGGGGTATTTCCCATTTGCAATATATTAATAATAATAATAATAATGAGTGACAGAGGTTTAACGTGATTTGGAAGGAATGTTTTGCGTATGATAAATGAGTACCAGTTAACTATTGGGGGCAAAGGCGGTCATGCGCTGAGCTAACCACTCCACCCCACCCCACCAAGTGCCAACGTCATGGATAGTGGAAGCCTTCACCTTCCCCCCTTCCAATGGCTTTCATGGTTTGTACGGAGATGACTTTGCTTTTTGCTTTTTAAATATTAGTATTCATGTTTATTATGTTTGTTTATTCATACCCCTGCCTTGTAATTCAGTGACCATGGAATGGCTCTAAATGTTGTAAATTATATTTATATTTACTTGTATTTATTTCCTTTTTCCTTATTGCACACGTTTGTTGTTGTTATTATTATTATTACTACTACATATCGCTTAACATGTAAATAAACTAATATTTAATGCAGTAAATAATGCTTATCTCTTCGGATTCATTTCTTCGTTGCATATTCGTTTTGCTATGACAACATGACTTCTTTATGATATAAATAAATATAAAATAAAAGTATTTCTTCCCAAACATATTTGTTATACGTGCACCAATCAGAGAACCAACTAGGGAAGTACCTCTTACTAAGGTGCATAATGTTTTTGCATACATGTATAATTGAAGAATTGAAGATCCATATACAGATAAGTGGGTCGCCCATGTGGTAGGCCTATTACGCGTCATAGGAAACTGAGTGAACTGGCTGTGCAGTTTGATCACATTGCTGTGAGCTTGGTTTCAGGAGATGGTGATGTATTCGAACCCCACAGTTGGCAGGTCTGAAGTTTTTTTTTGCCCGTCATTTTCATTTCAGGCTAGTGCTGTGTCTGTACGCTTATTTACATTTTAAATCCTAGCCCTCTTTCCTATCCAATTCTTGCATCACAACCTGTCTTCATGTGATTTAAGCCAATATATATGTAAAAATCTGGTAATGTTGTTTGACTCATAGTGCTCCTGTACATTGGTTTCCGTAATGTTGAAAGCTTGAGATACACCAACCTGTAAGCTGAAAATATGTTTAAAATGCCAAATGCCGAAAACCGTAAAAGTTCTTAGTGGGATGTAAAGCTGTTAGCATTATTATTAAAAGGAAGGACATATGTCTTATGTGGTAAGTCCTTGAACTTGCAGAAATCACAATGAATTATTCAATCTATATTCCCTCCCCCCTTCCTTTAAGAATGCAGTTATAGTAATGCATACATCAGAATCAGAATAAAGGCAGGAAATGTTTAACATTATTTTAAGCGAGTGAAGGAGAGAATGTATGACTAGCTCAGGTTGGCGGATTCGAGTTCGGCGGTATTTGAAAGTGCTCAAATACTCCAGCCTCATGTCTAGATCTACTGGTACATAAAGAACTCTTGCGGGACGAAATACTGGCACCTCGGTGTATGTGAAAACGATAGAAGTAGATAGTAGAACTAATATTCAATTCTGCAGTGAGCTTGAAAGCTGACCTAATTTCCGTTCACGTAGCTTGGCACATTAGTATTCCTATATGTTTCCTGATAACCGTGAAGATATAACCAGCCTGCAGGCTGAAAATATGCCCAATCTCTCTCCTTAGGCTACTGGTTACCGGTATTGAAGAGAGAAGGAAATGTTCGCGCAAAAGAAGGGAAGTCATTGGACTTTCGAAAATCACACTGCAAAGACTTATTAAACAAATTGCATCGTTTAACACGCCCCTATTTTCAAAAATATGGTTATAGTACGCCTACTGCATATCAAAATAAAGACAGATATATGTAACATTAATTTGAGTGAGAAAAGGTGTTTATTTCCTAAATTTCTCATTGAGCATGGAAACCGACTTAATTATGAATATCTTGATTTATTTCATCTTAACTTTTATCATTTACTAGGGTAAGGAAACATTTATTATCGGTGTTTACATTGAGGTTAATTTGTTATGGTTATGTCTGGTGATTTTAATATGTAACCAGGCAGGTTGGCAGCAGTGATCAGCCATTACAAAAAAGAGAAAAGGAGAGCATCGGGCGGCGATATTTACTTTCTGGGGTATTTCGTTACGTGGCGATTACTATACTTTGGTCTTCTTAAATTGTGAAGGAAGGTTACCTGTCTCCAAAATATTGGAGAAGAATTTGGTGAGCCAAGTGATTGTTGCAGGTCCAAGATGTTGCAGGAATTCAGGATAGATGCCATCGATACCTGCTGCTTTCCCGGATTTTATGTTCTTGATGCCTTCTAGGGTTTCCTCTCTTGTGAAAGGACAAGAGAATTGGGATGACTGTTGTTTTGCTAATTGCTTTTTATGTTTCAGTGCTGACCGGATTTCCCTTACAACTTTATTATCTCTATTGATCTTTGAGATAGAGATCATGTGTTTGGCTAGATCATTAATGTTAACACTAAGTTTCTGTCCACCAAGCTGGCTTTGATGGGTCAAGCTTTCTAATGAGAGACCAGGCCTTTCTACTTGAGTGGATAAAATCAAGAGATGACACAGTGTCGTTCCAAATTTGTTTTCTATTGTCATTCAGTGATTGAATAAGTTTTGTGGCTGTTTCACTGTTGCCATTTTCCTCAAATTCCTTAAGAAGGCTCTCACTCTCTGCAGTCCATCCAGGAATATATTCTTTACGGCATCCTCTTGGAATGCAGCGCCGAGCAGCACCTTTTATAACTCCAACAAATCTGCCATAGTTATTAAAGATTGGCTTAATCCATCTTATATTTGCATCAGTTTGTTCTTTAAATTTTTTCCAATTAGCTTTTTTAAAGTTCCATCTAGGTTTCGTATAAGATCGAAATAGGTCCTTATCAGGACCCGGAAGCCATAGAGGGTGTACTCAGCATATAACAGCCAAGGAAACTTGCAGAAGAAGAGATGGTGCCATTTAAGCACCAAAGAATGTCACTTCAAAGGATGGAAGTACAGCAAAGTCAACAAAACAACTATCTGTGCTTCCTACAAGAGATAAACTTAAGGAAAGGACAACAATTAAACAATCATATCTTGTTTCCACAGGTCTAACAAATACTACAACTTTGTATAAAAATATTATTTAATCTGACTTGCTATGGTTCCTTCTGGGCTAAATGATCACTTTTCTTACAATACCAAGCTATAATGTCAAAAACCAAATATACCTCTGGCAGTCACAAAGTACCCTGGTAGGTGACAAATGGAAGTTTGTGGTCGCACTGGATGAGGCATATTTGTATACTGCGGTCAACTTCCTACCAATGTCTACTAAATGGTTTCCTGTATAAAACCTGAACACTCACATGGGGCTGAGTCAAGACTGGCCGGCCGGCCTCCCCACCACATCTGCAGCTTACCTGGCAGGGCCTGCCTGCACTCTATCTCCACATCTTAAATCTGTAATTCTGCATATATGGTGTAAGAAACTAAACTCTTAAATTATAGCAAATGCTGGAAACGTCATCCGCCTGCAGTTAAACAGACACTGTACCAGGTAAACAAGTTTCAATTGATACAGTTCAGCTCAGCCTCTATAATGTTTCTTATAGCAGTTCATATGTTTTCCTAAGTTCCTCAAATGTGTGGATTTGTTTGGTACATTCTGTCCTTCAAGGTACTCCACAAATAAAAATTACGGACTATTAAACTTTGAGTCAATCTACGCAAACACTTCTTGAAAAGTCTGATGTTTGTCAAGGAGCTGATGCAGGCTAATTTCATCACATTCAAATTTATGTATGTTTGCACCTGCAGGAGCATAATGACTGAAAAGCTTAGTTAACTCCTGCTGCTAATACACTTCCTTCTGCCATTTGATATAGATCTGTATACATTCTTAAGACCTATGAAATGTTGAAGTTGTTTATCTCACCGTGCATCACGCCATACACCTTGCTATATGGCAATGAGGGAACAAACCAACATAACAATTGAGTCTAAACATGCAGGAGCCATGCATCTTACCATTCACCAGGAATCAAATACGTTTGATGTTTCAAGCATGCCCCCCTCCCCCACACGGCACTACAGCCCTTGAAGGGCCTTGGCCTACCAAGCGACCGCTGCTCAGCCCAAAGGCCTGCAGATTACGAGGTGTCATGTGGTCAGCACAACGAATCCTCTCGGTCGTAATTCTTGAGTTTCCGGAACGGGGTCACTACCTCACCGTCAGATAGCTCCTCAATTGTAATCACATAGGCTGCCTGGACCTTGAACCAGCCCTCAGGTCCAGGTAAAAATCCCTGACCTGGCCAGGAATCGAATCCGGGACCTCCGGGCAAGAGGCAAGCACGCTACCCCTACACCACGGGGCCGGCGTTTCAAGCATGCATGCTCTATGAGAAGTATTGGGAGAAAGGTAAAACACTTATAACTGTTTGTCTGGACATCGAGAAAGCATATGACCATGTACCACGCAGGCACATATGGGAATGTTTGGGACAAAAGAAAGTGCCCGATGACATCACAGCACGAGTACAATGATTATATGATGAAACCAAGTGTTGTGTCCAGGTCCAAGATGGAAGGTCAGGTTGGTTTGAAACGAAGAGTGAAGTCCAGCAAGGAAGTTGTCTTTCACCACCTCTCTTCATAATCTTAATGGATGAAGTTTTAAAAGCGGTTAAGAGAAAGGATCCAAGAACTAATGCCCTGGTTTTTGCTGATGATGTAATGGTATGGGGTGAGACAGAAGCGGAAGTACAAACTAGACTAGATCTCTGGCATGAAGCTTTTACAACCTTAGCTCTCAAAATCAGCAAAACGAAGACAGTAGGCTTGGTGATGAGTAGAAACTCTCCAACTGTTCATCTAAGAATTGGAGATGAGGAGATGGATATTGTAGACAACTTCCAGTATCTAGGTAGTGTTCTGTCATCAGACAATACCATACATCAAGAGATTAGTAACAGAACACAGAAAACTTCCAAATTCTATCACGCACTACGACAAATACTTTGGGATGAAACATTTCCGTTAGTTTCCAAGATCAGCTTGTACAAAATATATCTAGTACCTATATTGACGTATGGCCTGGAAGCAGCAACACTTACTCAACAAAGAGCCGTCTTCAGGCAACAGAAACGAAGTTCCTCCGTTCTTGTTTACAAAAAACAAAAATGGATAAAATAAGGAATGAATATCTGACAACAGCTTGGATTGGAAAGAAGCTTGCTGGAGACTCTAGAAGTGAAGAAATTGCCATGGTATGGTCACATGAAAAGAATGAACCTCACAGGACTCCTCGAACATACTTTGACCACAATGTTCCTGGGAAGAGACCAAGAGGAAGGCCTCGTGATGTTTGGGAAAAACAGATAATGAACTACCTTGAAATTAGAGATGTGAACTGGTGTCGCATATATGAGCAGCATCTGTGGATGGATAGAACAAACTGGAGGAGGCTCTTACACAACCGCACTTGGCTTGCTGGAGCGAATAAATGATTATGATGATTATTATTGGTGGTCACGTAACTTCATTATCCCCTCTATGCAATAACTCATTCCATGATATTGATGGCTATGTTGCATTATAGCACTGAACCCATAGATAAGAGGTAATTGATGAGCTAAACTTTCCACAGAACTGCTTTGTGGAATTAGTCACAAACTGCATCATAATAGATGCATATGATATCTTCATTTTGGTCTGTATTGATACAACTACATATACAATATATTTAGAGAAGGGATTCACCTAATCAATACATAATGTATTCTGTGATTAATTATACATCACAATGTGGTGTGGGACTAGTTTCAACCAAGTGTTGTCATCTTCAGCCACTCATAGAAAAATTGACAAAGTATTAATCCTATTATATATAAACAATGAAGAAACATATACCTAAAACATTTTTTCGTGCATGAAGTAAACATATGATGATGTATGATGTTAAAATCCTAGAAACATTAAAAAGGAAATTTTTTTAGTCTTAATGACCTCTAACAATAATAACAGTTTATAATATGATGGAAGTTTTTTGATGTCGTATATCTATTAAAATATTTGCTGGGTTCATTCTTTTTTATTTGATGAGTCTTGATGAAATATAAATTGTGTGTTGATATTCACAATTGGCGATAAGTGGCACTTAATTACTCAGTCAAATGCCGCAAAGTGATGTGGTAGGACATAAATTCATGCGGTGCTGATGAAATGTAAGTTTGTCCTTAAGACCACACTAGAGTAGAATGTCTGTGTTAATGCTTTGTAATCATAGGACCACTTATAAGAGGATTAAGTTGAAATTTGTTGTGGTATTAATTAACCAATAAAATTGGATCTCGTAATTGTGTTAAAGTCACAATTGTGTCAATACAGATCTGATGGTGTTATGTCTGAAAAAGAAAAGGTAGACTATGTACCTTGTAAATTGAATTGGGTCAAGAAATTAAAGTAGAGAGAGCGAGTGTATGTGTTTGTGTGTGTGTGGGACTCACCTCTTGTAGAACCAACAGCGGTAAATCATACACAGACTCACAACTGACCACTGCAGGAATGCATAGGAGGGAAGAGGTGGAGCGGAGTGAGGGAAGCAGAGTGTTCTAAGGCGGAGCGGATGGGTGTTCACAGTTGGTCATTTCTTCCTGTTTCCCTTTTTAAACAGGAGGATAACTATACCTTTCATCCAGTCCTCTTTCCAGAAGACAGAGGGTACCTCTATACAACCACTGTATGCCTCGTGCTTTTTAATATTAAGTACCAAAATTAAGTACGAATGTGATACACCTCAAAATACACCACAGAGTGGATGACTGATTTAGGTTAGTTTATTCAGAAAAACATTGTTAAGACGTTCCTGCAAGGGACAAGAAAGAGAATATGTGAAGCGAGAAAACTTACTATTGAATACACAAACTACCCAACAAGGATACTTAGACCTAACCACGTTTTTTTCGACATGGGTGCAATTTTACGTCATGCATTTATGGAAGATAGGAAAACTTAAAGGGTCCACCTTTTCAATACAAAAAATGTTATAGTTTATTTATAACATGTATTTGCACTTGGAACTAGTTTCGACACTGTTTGGCGTCATCATCAGCCAAAATGTGGGAAATAGGCCAGCATGTAGGCATTTATATTACACAAGGCGTTACATTAAACAATACACATCTTACAAGGAGATAAAAACAGGGATGAATATAGAAACAAATGAATCGTTGAGAAAGCAAAAGTTATACATATTAAAAATAACCTTAACCACACAACTTGCAGCGCAAAAGTAATCTTCTTGAATGATTCCTGAATATAAAACACACGCGCACACATTTCTGAAGAGCCAGCAGGCAGGACAAAGTAAAGTAAAGTTAGTCGGAACGTAGAAAGAATGATGAACTCTTCTCAGAAGAACTCTTAAGGTTTCACCTTACTTTTTCCTGCATGCTGGCTCTTTAGAAGTGTGTGCGCGTGCGTTTTGTATTCAGGAATCATTCAAGGCAAATATTTTCGCACTGCAAGTTGTGTGGTTAAGCTTATTTTTAATATGTATAACTTTTGCTTTCTCAACGATGCATGTGTTTCTACATTCGTCCCTGTTTTTATCTCCTCGTAAGATGTGTATTATTTAATGTAACACCTTGTGTAAAAAATTGGGTTAAATGAAGGAGTTATATCATGTTCAAGTTCATGCTTTCACGTCTCTGCACAATATTTAAAATGAAATTTACCATTGGTCTTTATAGCTATTGTTGAGAGTGAAGGAGAATTTCCTGTTGTGTATGTTTATCAGGAACTCAAGGGAGACTTCATTAGTTAGTCGGAACATAGAAAAAAGGAGGAACTCTTCTCAGAAGAACTCTTAAGGTTTCACTTTACTTTGTCCTGCCTGCTGGCTCTTCAGAAATGTGTGCGCGTGTGTTTTATATTCAGGAATCATTCAAGAAGATTACTTTCGCACTGCAAGATGTGTGGTTAAGGTTATTTTTAATATATATAACTTTTGCTTTCTCAACGATTCATTTGTTTCTATATTCATCCCTGTTTTTATCTCCTTGTAAGATGTGTATTGTTTAATGTAACACCTTGTGTAATATAAATGCCTACATGCTGGCCTATTTCCCACATTTTGGCTGATGATGACGCCAAACAGCGTCGAAACTAGTTCCAAGTGCAAATACATGTTATAAATAAACTATAACATTTTTTGTATTGAAAAGGTGGACCCTTTAAGTTTTCCTATCTTCCATTCTCAGTTCAATACGGACAAAAATGAAATTCTTAGGTTTAAATGCATTTATGGGTACAGTGAAAGATATAGGCCATGCACCATTTATAATGAGATGAGAGTATTAAAAGGCATGAAAAAGATAAGAGAATAAATACAAAACCCTTTTCCACTGGGTCTTATTAGATAATGACTTGCTTCCCGAAGGTGTAATTTAAAGTGTAAAGTTCAGGAATTCAAGGCAGTTTCCTGTTTTCGCACAACTTTCCTCAACCTGCCTTCTGTGCTGAGGGCACAAATCTGTGTTGGGAATCACGTTCCTTTTACAATGGATGACAAAGAACATTTTCAGGGCTAGGAAAAGTGTGTAAAACACCAGGCAACAACATATAAAATCATTTGCACTGGGGCCCATAGAAGTATCAGCAGATTGCAGATTACACTCTTTCTAAAACAAACTTCACCTGAAGCATTATATTTCAGACCAGTGGGTTATTTAACGTTGTCTTCTGGTCACACTCTTCGACCATGAATTATTTGGAGGTTAAACTCAGCCATGTGCGAGAAAATGACTGACAGTCACCATGAATGCATCATCTCAATCGACTCAAGTTGAAATTCGAAGGTAAACCTTTAAGACTTTTTCAGTATTCATAACGTTACTGGGCTACCGTAGTCAAACATGCACCACGTTAGTCAACTTCACACAATTATGTTCCTAATTTGTAGGCAGTCTACCACGCGACAAATATTCGCTACCCTTCACTATTACAAGATATTACAATCATTCTGTACTGACGTTTTTCCTTTGAAAAGTGAAAAAAGACCTTCACTTTATCACTCAAAACAGAAAAAAATGCTCTAACTACTGAATGGAATGCAAAATATATGCACAAACAGGCTTACTGGGTTATTCAGCAATGAAAACAGAGAGCAAAACTGAACTTCCCTGAGGCTAACTACTTGCTTCCCAAAGGTGTAATTTAAAGGAATTCAAGGCCCTTTCCGGTTTTCTCGTAATTTTCCTCAACCTGCCTTCTGTGCTGAAGGCACTAATCTGTGTTGGAAATCTCGTCCCTTTCACAAGGGCAACAAAGAACATTCTCAGGGCTAGGAAAAGTGTGATCGTACTAAGCAGTAATAGTGAATATTTGTGACTCTAGGCGCTTGAAATGTTTTCATGATACATATAAGATCGGTCTAGAAAGCCAAGAATAATGGCCGAGAAGATTCGTCATGCTGACCACACGTTATCTCGTATCCTGCAGGCCTACGGACTGAGCAGTGGTCGTTGGTGGGTAATGGCTCTTCGGGGCTATTCTGCCATGGGGTTTGGTTAGAATACATACAAGGTTAAGTTAGGCGACTCTGTTTGAATAAGAAAACGGAAACGTTTGCACAGAAGCCACTGGAGTGATACTACTCCAATTTTTCAGAGCGAATTTGAGCATACGCACCCATATTGTATCAGAATTAGAAAAATAACTAACGAGTAAGTTATAGTACAGAAATCTTCGAGCGAAAACTAGTTTTAAACAAACTAATGGCCATTTTACTGTATGTGGGGTTTCTCCCCCATTCACATGGATTACACACAGCAAGATCATTCTATAGCTCTTATCAAAAAATAGCAATATATGCTGTACAATTTAGGCATGCCCACAGAGAGTCAATGAATTTCCATGCAGTTGGACTCCTCAAATATAATTCCTGAACTGTTACGATTATCTGAAAAGTTTGGAGACAGGTGAGAAAAAGAATATCCAAGCCTGATCTCTAGCGCAGTCTCATACAAGACAAATTTTACCATTGAGAGACTGTCAACAATGGTGGCAATCCAACAAAATACAACCAATAATGGAGACAATTACAGTTCCGAAATTGTTCACCCTTATCCCAATTAGCCTTCTGTAATACAGTAGTGAAAGAAAAAAAAAACCCATTTTTTTAAACAGAAACTTTTAGCAGTCATAAAAGTTTAAATTTCTTCCTTCCTGACATTTACCCAAATTATCTGCAGCTGGCACTAACAGGGATTATGCCCAGTTATACAGCCAGATGCCCTTCCTGATGCCAACCGTACACGAAGTGATGCATTCACACTATTGTGTATTCCTTCCACCCCTCTTTTTAACTATTTGCTTTATGTCGCACCGACACAGATGGGCCTTACGGCGGTGACAGGACAGGAAAGGGCTAAGAGTGGGAAGAAAGTGGCCATGGCATTAAGGTACAGCCCCAACATTTGCCTGATGTGAAAATGGAAAACTACGGAAAACCATCCTCAGGGCTGCCGACAATCTCCCGGATGCAAGCTCACAGCTGCACGCCCTAACCGCATGGTCAACTCGCTCAATTTGTGTATTTCTGTTGTAGCTGGTAGTGTTAAGTGTGGTAAATGAAGATGGGTATTAAGACTATCACAAACACTCAGTCCCTGAGTTACAGGAATTAACCAAACATGGTTAAAAATAGCTGATCTGTCACTGAATTAAGGGCTCTATGAATCATAGCCCAGTCTGCAGAACATTCAGCCAAGAAGCTGGACTCTTAAAAGTTTAAATATGGTATACAAATAATTCATTTTAATCTATTCTTTAAAAAAGTATGAACTTTCATAAGCTACACTGCGTAACGTCTGGGATGGATGAAGCCATCCTGGCTCATATGGGTTTTGGTAGAAGGATTAAAGCTAAACTTCCTTCCAGATGCATGATTGAAAATTCCACTCGGGAACCACTGGGATTTAAACCTGAGCCTTGGGGATGAAAGTCAGTAGTCAAGTCCCTCCACTAATCACCCCATATCCCTCTCTTACGGGCCAGCACTGATTTTCAGTATGTGCCAGGTAAATGAAAAATGTTACGAGAGGAATAGACAGTTGTGTTTATGTTTCGTAGATCTAGAGAAAGCATACGACAGGGTACCGAGGGATAAGGTGTTCGCCATACTGCATCAGCATCAGTGATCAGAAGTTCCACTACTCCTCAGAAATCACCATAGAATGGGGTATCCCTTCACCTGTTAATCATTATTTACAGAAGATCTATTGTGAAAATACTCCTTAATTTCTTCACTGTACAAACATCTGCTAAAATTCTTCCCGACTTACCTGAGAAGTCCTTGGTCTTCTTGGCTTGCATTTCCTTTGAGAAACCCAAACCATGAAGGATATAGGCAGCCCTAGTCTCAGCTGTATCAGCACTTATATCATCCAAGCGCTCATACACATCCATCAGTTGTTCCTGGGATTCTGTAAACAAATTAATTAAAAAGAGGTTCTGGAATATTATGGTCAAAGAGGAGGATTTAAAATGAGCAATGTAAGATAAGGCAACAAACTGCTTTACATTTATCTACACAATTTACCGGGCACTCCGAGTGAACACAGAAAACACTTAAATGTTGGTCTCGAAACCATGAGTAAATATACACTTGAATGGTTAAAGATAAGAGCAAAATAATTTGAAATTAACAGGCTGGAGATGGATGAAAGCAGGTGATACAAGGTATTTTTTGAATGAGAAGAGATGAAATGACATATTTTGAAACCTTCTGCTACTCTATCACTGCTTATCCAATGGAAAGAAATGAACAGGTGTCAGATCAAGTCATATAGAAATAGGAACATGAAAAGGAACACAGATAAACAGATCGCCATCGGAAGAGGGAGCAATAGAAAACGAGAAGGAGAAATGTGAAAACATAAAAGGATAAGTAATATAAGGATATGTGTGTCCAACCCTTGCCCCATTTCTCTATGGGGGCAGGTATGAAGCGAGACAAATCTTTGTAGCAAGTTTTAATGACCAGAAGCCCTTCCTGATGAGAGGAGTTAATGAGATGATATATGATAGTAGGAAGGGAAAGGGAGGAAGTGCCAGCACATAGCCTACTCCTGTTGATTAAAACCAAGGGGTCTGCTCAAGGCTCAACATCGCCATCGGACGGACAAATATCGCCATCAAGAGTATAATATGCCCTCACTCCACATCAATGCTGCAGAGAGGTTTGGAATTGAACCCAGGCTTTTGGCATGCAATATAGTGATTAGAAATTGTGTACCACCATCATTCCTATGTTACCAAACAACATTTTGATGGTGAAACTTTATCGACTAATGGGACTTGAATCGGCTAACCACACTGTCAGACCATATAGACTTAACACCTTAACGATCATGGACACTAGGCTGGCTGGATAAGTACTATAAATAAGAGTACTTACACTAAACACGGCAGAATCTTCTGTATACTGATAGTTTTCACCTCCTCCTTATCCTTAAGATCACTTTGTGGTCTTGAGGGAGATGCACGACTAATTTATTGTTGCATCATGAACACTCCCAGCACATTTCTTACTACCAAAATTGCAAAGTCCCTTGCTTTTCATCCATTCCAACATTTAAATCTATACACAGGTTGCTTTCAAAAAATCATGATGCTATGGTTTTGAAACAAGCACTTACACACTGCAATGCAAACTTGTAAAAACATTTAACAACAAAAAATACCTGTATACAGGTACATTTTGTTTTTATTCCAAGTATTCTTCTCAGGTATTTTCTGGTATTTCTTAATCTTACATTAGTTTCAACAGACTGGAAAATTTAACAGGTTACATTTAAGTACTCAAATTTGAGAACTGGACACAAACTGCCTTAATATTCAATGCATAGGGAGGCAGGGGGGAGAGTTTATGCTTTTTAGGTGACATCTGTAACACTGACATTTCTTCAGTTTTTAAACAGAGAGAGGGGGAAGGGGGGGAGTTTATGCTTTTCAGCTGACATCTGTAATACAGACATTATTTTTTCAGTTTTTTTAACAGAGGATTCACCACCCACTGTTGCTATTGGCTTGCAGGCAATTTTTATGACCAGTCATAAACAGTGGTGATCCGCATCCTGAATGCAGATAAACTTGTCTGAAAATTCCTGATCTTTGGTCACTGAAGTAGCTCTTATCAGATTATTCCACTTCTTATCGAGAGTGCTTTGTTTTTTCAGTAAAACCTTATAGACTATTCGTGACATGAGCTTGAAAGGAAGTCCATTCAAGAGGACATGAAAGGTTCAAAACTTCCAAATGAAATTCGTAGAGACTATTGTTAAGAAGAGCTTTCTTTCTTTCTTTCTTTCTTTCTTTCTTTCTTTGAAGGAATTTAATTTCTTCCCTTATACAAATTTCATCAGTTTTTCGTTGGGTCGCGTGGGTTTTAGCTGCATGAGTTTTCTTTGTAATTTTAAAAAATTGGGTGTGGCATCATTAGTTAGGCATTTTCTCAAAAAATATAAATCTTTACCAAATTTGGCAACTCTTCAAATTACAATAAAGCTTTGCTTTCTTACTAGCCTGGATGGCATTACCATTGTCTGTTATAAATCTCATTCCATATTGACGGTTCTCACTTTACAAATAAAAAGTATTTATATGATCGTCCATTTCAACACAAAACAACAATCTATATTAGATGGGACAATATCTATATATGTTTCAGCCTAATCTAAAGGCCATCTTCAGTAGAAGCACAATGTTACATTTATACTAAGTGGACAGAGGAGAGAAAGCTGGCTCATAGTCAGCAAATGAAGGAGTATTGGAAGAAGAAGAAAGCAACAACTTTACAGAA